>NW_012106352.1:255588-298974 GCF_000951045.1 Mandrillus leucophaeus
CCTGAGTGGCTGGGACTACAGGCGAACGAATATTAAATGATAGGTTGGATAATAGAAATATGTATATATGAAGTTGGATAGAGGCACAGAGAAGAAGTAATTACAATTAGTTAAATGAGTCAGAGAAAATTCAAAGAGAAGTGTATATTTAAATTGTAGCATGAAAGAAAGCTAGCTAGTATGGAAAAAGTAAGGAATTTCAGGGATGGAAACATAAAATATGGCATGGTTGAATATATACAGGTCATGAAATATGTGTGGACAGTTCTGTCTATATAGGGGATAAGAGAGATGAAGCTGGAGAAGAAGACAGTAGTAAGAGTTTGAAGGCCTAGCAAAGTATACTGGTGATCAACAGTTAAAGTAAAAATCACCCAAACTTCAAAACTCTCTAATGATATAGACTGTAGAGCCAAGACGAGAGTGCTAAATATTTGTATAGTGTTAATAGTTGACAAAGCATTTTTTTTAGATGAAATTCTGCCCTTGTTGCCCAGGCTGGAGTGCAATGGCATGATCTCGGCTCACTGCAACCTCTGCCTCCCAAGTTCAAGTGATTCTCCTGCCTCAGCCTCTGGAGTAGCTGGGATTACAGACATGCGCCACCATGCCTGGCTAATTTTATTTTAGTAGAGATGGAGTTTCACTATGTTGATCAGGCTGGTCTCGAACTCCTGACCTCAGGTGATCCACCTGCCTCAGCCTCCCAAAATGCTGGGATTACAGGCATGAGTCACTGTGCCCAGCTGACAAAGCATTTTTTTTTTTTTTTTTTTTTGAGACGGAGTCTCGCTCTGTCGCCCAGGTTGGAGTGCAGTGGCCGGATCTCAGCTCACTGCAAGCTCCGCCTCCCGGGTTCACGCCATTCTCCTGCCTCAGCCTCCCGAGTAGCTGGGACTACAGGCGTCCGCCACCTCGCCCGGCTAGTTTTTTGCATTTTTAGTAGAGACGGGGTTTCACCGTGTTAGCCAGGATGGTCTCCATCTCCTGACTTCATGATCCGCCCACCTCGGCCTCCCAAAGTGCTGGGATTACAGGCGTGAGCCACCGCGCCCGGCCTGACAAAGCATTTTAACATAGCTTAAGTTTCTAATCTTTATAAAATGTCCATAAATTAGGAAAAGGTAGACAATTGTTACTTTTTCATCTGACAAGGCACTGTCACTCAGAAATTCCAAGTGAGGTATTCAATTTCATACAGTAATAGGGTGACCCATGAAAATTATCCATATTATCTGACATTAGGTCCTAGTATTGTCACCACTTTGCTGTTAATACACCTACCACCACCCTCTGTAGACTTTTGAGGTTTTAGAGACAGCTATTGCAGATCTTAGAGTTTGCCGACTTACAGATAAATTTTGTTCTTAGTGGTCCTTATTGTCTTTTACTACCATCAATTGTCCAGTTGTAATGTTCTAGGATTATGTCTTCCTCTGTCTTACACTCCTGCATCTGTAGCATCATTTATTGTGTATTTTAATCACCTGAAACTCATAAAACAACTAATTTTATATCACTTAACTTTGTGTATTATATAGCTTTAAAATAGTGCAAGTGTACTGTAGTTTAGAAATGGTCCCTAAGTGAGCACCCATTCTCACAGATAACACAAGAATCTACTGAACATTTTTTTCCCCAATTACTTAAACCTAGTGACTAAGCTGGCACAGCAATCACATTGACTCTCCAAAAACAGCCGAGACCAGCAAGGAAGATGAGAAAGTGAATATGAGCTTCTCATACATTGCTGAATTGTTACTCCAGATAGATGGCATCAGTGTTACCTGGATGCCCCAACAGGTAGCTTTGACACATATGGAAAACACAGCCCTTCATTCAAGAGCATGTTGCAATGCTTCCCACTTTGTACAGCCCTTTTATATAGTTAGTTTCTACATCCTTTGCCACAGAGAAACTGTATATCTTTTGGTTATTCTTTCAATTTAGTCCTTTCAATTACATCATCATTTTTAATGATGTCTGTGTTTTAACATGAAAGCTTCTTGAAAATCATATTGGTGGAATATATCGAGTTGCTATTATATAACAATTTATCCTAAAGAAAAATTCTAAAATGCTAACAAAAAGTCTGCATACAAAAATGTTCAATAAAGTGTTATTTATGATCACTGAAATTATAAAAAGAAAACAACTCGATTACATAGTCTATGCTTAATCAGTATCTTTTGAATGAGTAAGTTTAATGGCATGAAACATTTCTTCTTCTGGATTGTTTATAGTGTGCACCCTATGCCTTCCTAAAAAGACAACAACTATTATGCTATGATATTTTAATCATCCATCAAATGCCACACTCAATATGGGAATGGGTGATACCATACTATATAGGTTAAACAACATCTTTTTTTAATGTGTGTCTTCTTGAAAAGACAATGCCTTATCATAGGGATGATAAGTATATGTTAGAGCCTGAACTGAGTTCTTCTTCTCACACCCACAAACAATATCACTATAGTCATGCATTGCATAATAACATTTCAGTTAATGATGAAATGCATATATGACCATAGCCCCGTAAGATAATAATACCATATTTTTACTATACCTTTTCTATGTTTAGATATACAAATTACTTAGCATTGTGTTGTAATCACTACAGTATTCAGTACAGTAACATGCTGTACAGATTCATAGCTTGAAAGCAATAGAGTTTACCATATAGCCTAGGTGTGTATTAGGCTATACCAGCCAGGTTTGCATAAGTGCACTCTACAGTGTTTGCAAGATGACAAAGTCGCATAATGAAGATGCATTTATCAGAAGGTACCTCCGTCATTAAGTGATGCATGACTATTATTCTACTGCTCGTTTCTGCCAAGCCCAGATATAGCCTTTTAATCCACTGCAACAAAGGCTCAAGGATTGACTGGTCAATAGGAGTTCCATATATGATCAAATGGATTTACTGTAGTGACTCTAAATGATATGAATGACACATCCCTCTTCAAAACAGTCTGAAGGTGAATTTAAGACAATTTCCACAAGTCAATCACATTCAGAACTTCACGTCCATGAGACAAAGCTTTGAGCTATGAAGATCTACAATTAAATTCTGGCTCTACTACTGAATGTTTTCTGTTCTTATGTAAGTCATCTAACTCTTTTGGATTTTGCCTTTTTGATAAAATAATTAAAATAAATGGTCATTCTACCAAGTCTTCCACAAAGACTACAAATGTAGTCTACTACATTTTACAAAGATATTCTACTTTTATGGGAGTCAAATAAATATAAGCTTTGGAAACTTAAGGCATTGTGCAAATGTGTGATCCCTATTTTTATTAATACTCATTTAGCAATCAATAAATAATATGGGACTTATTAGTGCATTCCCATACTAGGGCCAAATTTTGAAGACACAAAGTTTACCAGAATACATACCCTGTCACTGGAGGTATTTATTCCAAGTGTGTGTGTGTGTGTGCGTGTGTGTGTTTTAATGTTGTTATCATTAATAGGTCTCTAAACTGCCTAATGGACATAGTAGTAGTTCAAACAAGTAATGGTCAATTTTAATAAAACAGGCTGTTTTGATTTTTTATTTGAAAATCAAAACAATCAATCTAGTCACTTGACATTATATGAAAACACTATATATAACATTATAACATTATGTATATAATTATATATAAACATTAAATATAAAAAACAAAAGTAAATACGTAAACAAGAGTAGCTTTCACTTTATTGGTATAATATAATATTATGGTTATGTTTACCTTTTTTAGCTTACCATTAAGAGAGGTTGTAAGAAGGAGGCATATTAAAATCAAATGTTCCTTTTGACTATCACCATCTTGACCTCCCAGTAAGGTACTTTGTCTGAGTGATGCCATGTCTTTTAGTTAATGCTCCATTCATTCCATTTCCCATAGCAGTGTGCACTGAAGTATGTCAGTTCCAGCCATGTTTCTTTCATCTATGAGGCAGAGTTTATGTAAAGTACTGGCATTTTTTGACTTTCTGTTGCTGAGGCTGTAACCTAAAACATAAAAATAAAATTAGAAAAACTAAAAGAAAACATAGGAAAATATCTTTACAATCTTGGGATGGGAAAAATTGTTTGGAAAGGGAAACGATGACTAATAAATGATTAGAAATAGGATTTTGGACTTTGCCAGAAATAAAAAAAAATTATTTAATGATAATTAAACAGCAGATTTAGAAAAATAAGGCTGTGTGTGTGCATAGGCATGTGCCTGTGCATGTGCATGTGTGTGTGTGTGTGTGTGTGTGTGTATGAAGCTTGCTGACTGGGAATATCTATATCTGTATACATATTTATATACACAATCATTATATATAATATATACAATTACATTCAGAATATGTAAACAACTCCTACAAGTTAAAAAGACAAAGAAAATGAATTCAATGCTTAAATGAGAAAAACATTTGAATATAGAAACTTCACAAAAGAAGGTATATGAAGGAAGAATAAGTTCGTGAAAAGATGCTCAACATGATTAATTATCAGGAAAAATGCAAATTAAAACCACATTGAGATCCTATTTCACACTCAGGAAAATAGCTAAAATTAAAAAGACTGTAAACAAAAATTGGCAAGAATCGCTGAAACTCTTGCTACTGCTGGTAGGACTATCAAATAGAGTAGCTACTGTGGAAAACTGGTGTTTTTTTGAAAATTAAAAATAATTCTACTCCAATCACCCAATTATATTCCTAGTTCTTTACTAAGGAGGAATGAAAATGTATGGCCATAAAATAACTCGTAGAAAATGTTTATAGCAGCTCTAATATTAGAGCCATCCAACATTCATCAAATGGAGAATAGACATACTTATATGTGTATAATTTATAAAATACTCAAGAAGCAAAAGTAATTTATGGTGATACAAATTAGAAAAATAGTTGCCTGTGGAGAGGGTGAAGATTAGCTGAAAGAGGGCATGAAAAAACTTTCTAAGGTAATATAAGTATTCTATAACTTCATTAGGTTGTTGGATACACACGCATATACATTTTCCAAAACAGTAGCTTTTAAAATTATGACCTGTGCATTTCACTGTACATAAAGTATACTTTAATTTAAATAATCATATTACCATTTGAGCCATAGAAGCAGTATTGCACCAGAATTCCAACACATATGTTGCTAACTTGACTTTGCCACTCAACTACAATTTTGATCTTAGAAAGTAATTAATTCCTCTTTATCTCTGTTTCTTCATTTAAGGGCTTTAAATAATCAATTTGTAAGAGCCCTTTATCTGTAGTCTGTGTGAGTACAGGAACAATATTTATCTGTTCACAACTATATCCTGCATAGCTTATACAATGCTTGGCATATACTATTTGTGTGTTTTTTTCATGAATTGAATTTGATGAAAATGTCATGTCTGTATGATTAGGCTGTTAGCTAACTAGTAATTCAGAACTCTCCTTTACACCTCTTATAGTCACTATTGTAACATTTTCCAAATTAAAAGCACTTAAGTATTTGTTTAACACTGCTGCTTCTAATTCATAATTTTCCAGTTCTCATATATATTTGAAAAATTTGGAGTTATAGTTTCTATCAGGTCAGCTCTCATAAGCCTCTAAATTTTGCAAATGTATGTATGCATGTGAACATGTATTTCAGATCTTGAGTCTAACAGCCTTTTTAACCTGATTATTCATACTACTTAAAGCACAATATTAACATTTCATCTTTCATATGAGGTGATATTAACTGCAGACAAGATGATTACGATTTGGGATGCTTTTGATATGTTTAGACAATGACAGGTCAATGAATGGTGTGACATTTAGAAACAAATAATTAATGATCAACAATATATCTTGTCACTGAACACATTAATTAGGAAAAGAACCTTCAATCATGGTTAGAAATAGAAGGTACCTTAGAGATCACTGGATGGAACTACTCACTCCACAGCTTCAAAGCAAAGTCATGTCATTTCCCCGTGATCAGACAGTGAGCCAGAAATAGAGGTTGTCAAGGGATTCCAGAGTGCATTCCTTCCAACAACTTATGCTCCCTTCTTGGTTCCCTTATTTCATGACCCCAGCACATAACCTATTATTATACTATTTTATTCAGTGACAATAAGCACTTGGCCTTCTTGCTTCCAGTTTGTTTCCCCAGGTCATACTGTCCATGGCAGACATAACTAATAAATGATGAGTTTCCTCTTCACTGAGCCTGGACTCAGCTTCATGAACACTTTCAGCAAAGCAGGACAACACAATTTTTGGAGTAAGTTTGCTAAACCACAGTATATGCTTTTGAGAAGTTACTGAAAAAAGTACTATTTTCTCTACCAATGCATCTTAATGGAGTATCAGGTCTGTAGATAATATCAAAACCAAAATACCTTTTATCTTTAAAATGAGCCTTTATGCATTTTTCTTTATGGAGTATACTTTTCTTGATTATTTATGAGAAATTTTGGTTCTGTGGAAGTAGTAAGTGTAAATACAATAAATTTCAAAAGAAGAAATGATCAGCTAGATACAGATAAGGAGATGCTTCATGAAAAGAGCTCCTTGAAGAATTAATGAGTAGAATTAGCACATCTAGAGATCTAGGGAAAATATAAGCAAAGTCACAACAAGAGCAAAGCCTGAGATAAACATAAGGTGGTGGTGAAAATGCTCTACTTTGATGATAAAATACTATATATGATAACTGTCTGTGGGAAAATAATAGAGATTGGACTAAACCTGCAGCCATATTATAGAAGGCAGTGAGTACGTGGGAAGACTTGGAGCAGAAAAATGATGACTGGAACTTCCTTAGGAAACTTAATGTAGCAAAACATGTAAAAAACATGGATTGGAGAAAAATTAATGAACCATGTGGAATTTGCGTGCGGCCATTTTTGTTTAGGCATGTAAAAAACAAACAAAAAAGGCCTTGTTTTGGTCAGGGCAATAACTGTCTTCTCACTGGAAATGGAATGTGAGACTGCTTCCTGACAGTCAGAAATTAGACTGGAGGAGCCAGGCTCTGTGGCTCACAGCTGCAATGCTAGCGCTTTAGCAGACCAAAGTGGGAGGATCACTTGAGGCTGGGGGTTTAAGACCAGTGCCTGGGCAATGTAGTGAGACCTTATCTCTATAAAAAATAAAATTAGCCAAGTGCAGTGGCATGCACCCGTAGTCCCAGCTACTCAGGAGACTGAAACAGAGAAATCAATCACAGCCAGGAATTTGAGGTTACAGCATGCATTGATCATACCACTGCTCTCCAGCTTGGGTGACAGAGCAAATCCCCGTCTCTGAAAAAAAGAAAAAGAAAAGTTAAAACATTAGGCTGGAGGCAGAGGACAATATTTAGGCATGAAATTCCAGCCCTGTTGTGACCGAATCACAATGTTACAGTTTAATTTCTCCAAAGTAGTAATCCTTTGGAGTAAACTTCCTGTTCTGTTCCTTTCTGTACTCCTTAAGGATGTATTTTAAGAAATGTAAGAATATATCTTAATTGGGTGAATTATTGGTAGCTACAGAATGGTAGACTGAATTACAATGTTACAGTTTGATTACTCCAAAGTAGTAATCCTTCCAACAGTTGATTGCCTGAACACTTAGACACCTAGTCTTCTCCCCTTCCAGGCCTCTGAGCTCTTTTCCCTGTGAAGAACAACTACCATTTCATCCCGGACACCCATTGTTTGCCTGGACCACACCTTGCTATGACCATAACCCTCAGTCAGGCTCAGTCTTCCTTCAAGATCTGCAGGTCAGTCAGCTCCCCCAGCACCAGTCCTGTTTTCAGTAAGCAAGTCCAAGCCTGAGACCTTCCTTCCTTTCTGTAAATTATTATTAGGAAGCACTCAGTATCAGACTGACATCTGCACTACAAAAAAACCTGTCACTACTATGCCAACACACCAGGAGGGTTAGGTCCTCAAAGGATGATTAGGGGTGGGTATAATAAATAACTACATGTATGTTTCTTGCCTTTCACAATGTACTACACAGTTTGATATGAAACTATATGGGATGTTCACAAATTTTGGTGACCAGTGCAGATTATATTCATTACTAGCATTTCACATTACAGAAAAAAAATTACAGGAAACAAGAAGGCTTGCCTAACTGAACAACATCTGTGTTATCTGTGTTATATTATTTCCACTAAACTTCCTGTTCTGTTCCTTTCTGTACTCCTTAAGGACGTATTTTAAGAAGTGTAAGAATATATCTTAATTGGGTGAATTACTGGTTAGCTACAGAATGGTAGACTGAATCACAATGTTACAGTTTAATTACTCCAAAGTAGTAATCCTACTATGTACTTTTGAGGCCTAGATCTTTTAGTGATTCTGAACCACACCTACTTATCTCATAGGCTTTCTAGGACAGCTTGTGATATGGCCAAGGGCTGTCTCTTCAGCCTCACAGCTCAACACTCTTCAAGGGTGGTAATAAATCAACAATACTGAACTCCGCGGGGCTCCACAGACCCAGGGGCTTGTCTCCAAACTCTAGAGTTTGTACATGCTGCTCTCTTATCCTGAAGTATCATTCCCAACATGTCTAATGAATAAACACCTGCAGTCTTCAGCACCAAACCAAAGCATCTCCTCCTGGACGACTGTCTCAGAGATAATACATATAATGGTTGTGGGCTGGAGCTTTGGAAGCAAACAGACGTAGTTCTCACTACTTACTAGCTATGCAACCATGACTTGTTATCGCTGTTCTGCACCTTAGGTTAATCATTTAGAAAATGAAATAAAAATCTCTAATAT
Source organism: Mandrillus leucophaeus (assembly GCF_000951045.1). NCBI lineage: Eukaryota > Metazoa > Chordata > Mammalia > Primates > Cercopithecidae > Mandrillus > Mandrillus leucophaeus. Next base: position 264,339 of record NW_012106352.1, read on the forward strand.
ATACAACATATTTAGGATTACATGAAATAATACCTTTAAAGGACTTAATACCATAGTAAGTACCCATTGAGTAAAAATTCTAATTTTTGGCTGATCATCTAAGCAAAGTTGATTATTTTTTCATGTATCTCATCTAATTTCTCAGTTACCTACTCTTTTAAATTCATCATACGTAATTGGAATTACTTCTTTAGAACTCTATCCCCATATTGATCTATGACTTCTTTGAAAATCAGCACTGTGCTTTTTGGCTTCAAAACACCAAACACTCAGCACCTTAGCACACAGTAAGATATCAATAAATATTTCTGCAATAATTAATAATTAAATAAATAGACAATTAAATGGACAAATAAATAGAGTACAAATACAGAATTAAATCCTAGCATTGTTACTTGCCATTTTGGCAATTTGCTTACCCTTTCTAAGTTTCAGTATCCTCATTTGTAAGTTAATTATGATAATAATATCTACTTAATGTAGCTGTCATGTACTTTCTAGAAGACACTGCATATGTAAAGTGCTTTGTAAATTGTATTGATCTGCACAAGAGTAATTTATAGTATTTTTATATATTAATTGCTGATTTTTTTATCTTGCATGATTTTCCTAGAGTGCTAGGATATTTGGCTGAATTTTATAACATTCTATTATTAAAGAGTAAGAAAAATGAGAATGTGCAATTAAAAGAAGGAAAAAGACCATCCACTTTTCTTGGCCTGAATAGAGTTTGCTTGTCACAGAACCTGTCAGAGGTGGTGGTTGAATTCTGAAATTCACTAAGTTTGCAGGCAGTTGCTTCTCACAGGGGATTCTTTAACACAGCTGCCTAAGAAAAGCTTGCTTCACAAGTTCCCTGTCAAATTTACTTCCAATTACCCTGTTTCCTCAAGGCAGTTATTTAAACTTTTGGAACTTGTAAGCCAAACTACTGGTCTTGTCTTGGTCCTGATGTTCTGTGTGTTTGCTGGCTACTATCACCTATGTGTCCTGGACCTTTATATGTTCTGGGTGAGTCAGAATCCGGAAAGATTCTTTCTAGTATCTAAGATCCATTTTGTGAGTTTCCATCATCTTCCTACTGTGTGGCTATTCAACAGACTTGACCAATTCAAAAGATTTCTACTTAAATTTACCAAAATGATCACAGGGCTAAAAGGTAGGTGGGAATGGGTTCTAGCCCAAGGAAGGGAAAGTAAATAAATATTTATTGAGCATGTATTATGTGCTACATGTTATCTTAGGTATTACAACAAAAATAAAATTATAAGGCCCCCCAACCATCTGAATGGACACCTTCCCTCAGCCGAGGGCATTCCAAAGTTAACTTGAAAAATTAGTTCAGGCTGTGATGGGAAGTGGGTGTCAGGCATGCCTCATTATGTCCTCCTCCACTTTGGAATTCAGGAAAAGCCAACTAACACTAACATTAACACAGACCTTAAGTCTGATAAGAAATATTTACAATCTATTCTCTCTGAAGCCTGCTACCTGGAGACTTCAACTGCATGATCAAACCTTGGTCTCCACAACCCCTTATTGTAACCCAGACATTTTTTTATATTGAAAATAACTCTTTCGACCAATTGCCAATCAGAAAAATTTTAAATCTATCTATGACCTGGAAGCCCCTGCTTTGAGTTGTCCCACCTTTTTAGATGGAACCAATATAAGTCTTGCATGTAATGATTGATGTATTATGTCTCCCCCAAATGTATAAAAGCAAGCTTAGGCACATGTCATCATCAGAACCTCCTGAGGGTGTGTCACAGGTACAACCTTAACCTTGGCAAAATTAACTTTCTAAATTGATTGAGACCTGTCTCAGATACTTTGGGATTAACAGTATTTATGTATGTCACTTAACCTCTACACCAGCTCCAGGATTAAGCCAAGGATTGTTTAGTTCTTTTGACAACTGAAGAAACTGGGTTCTGGGATTTTAAATAATTGGCCTAAAGTTAATCAGAGGCAAAGCTGGAATTCAGACCCATCTGAATCCAAAGTCTGAACTCTTTAAATGAAGCAGTTTTTTCTCAATTCTTATGAGACTTGGTATCTGCTTTGTAATCTTCCCAAGTAATTTTGATGCATACCAACAATATCCAAAAACCACTGGAGTGTGTCTTGTAGTCTCTCAGCTCAGTTCATAATTTGCTATTTGGTCAGAAACAATCATTTAGTCTTTGTAAGCATTTTTATAGTTAGTAAAAAGTTTTTTAAAACTGCCCTAAATTCTTGAAAAGATTGCTCAATTCAATCCAACATACATTCATCAAATTCTATCAGTCAACTCAGCTTGCCCAGGGAGGAGTAACTGATTTCATAAAGCATGTTTCTTGCTAATGCAGATCTTATTCTTCAGAATATATGACACTTTGGAAGTAAAGTGCCTTGTCCTGGGATTAAGAGTAAAATATCTCCTATGGATCAATTACCATAGAAGACAAACTAAAACCTTGCTGTGAAAAGACAGTCACTTAGAAAGAAATGTATCAATTTGTGTAAAGAGGTCAAGGTTTTTTGAGAAGTAAAAGACCAGCTATCTACTCCCAGGAAGGTTTCCCCCTTCATCAGTTAGGCAGATTAGATAGGGGATTGATTGCTTCAATTAAATCAGGAATTCAGCATTTTCTAACTAACTTTTTTTTTTCTTTTTTTCTCTTTCTTTTTTTTTTTTTGGAAAACTGTTCAGTATCTACCTTCTCAGCTTACAAAAACTTTAGGTGATGTATCTCTAACCTTGAGAGGTTTCCAAGTCTCCAACTTCATGCTCTAAGAAACTTCATATTCTGATAAATGTCATGAGGAAAATATCTGCTATACAATTGAAGCTGATTTCTTCCCACGAAGAATATTGCTTCCTAGGCACGCATGCGCATGTACACACACACACACACACACACACACACACACACACACTGCAGAAGATTTCCTTTTCCTTTTGAAAACTCTATAATTCCCCAGCCTCTGGGCAACCCTAGAATTCAGCATTTGTAAACTACCTTTGAGTTTGAAGTTCCCAATTATTTAATTTTTTCTCCAGACCTATGTGGCCACTGAATGCATTGGTGGTTTCTTCTTTTCTTTCTTTCTTTTTTTTTTTTTCTTGAGATGGAGTTTCACTCTTGTTGCCCAGGCTGGAATGCAATGGCAGATCTTGGCTCACTGCAACCTACACCTCCCAGGGTCAAGTGATTCTCCTGCCTCAGACTCCTGAGTAGCTGGGATTACAGGCATGCACCACCACGCCTGGCTAATTTTGTATTTTTGGTAGAGATGGGGTTTCTCCATGTTGGTCAGACTGGCCTTGAACTCCCAACCGCCGGTGATCCACCTGCCTTGGCCTCCCAAAGTGCTAGAATTACAGGCATGAGCCACCGCACTTGGCCTTGCTGATTTCCTTTTCCCTTGCAAAGGCCCTCTGCTTGTGCCAAACTCAGTCCTTAGCCTACACAGGCAATGGGAAATTGTCGGGGTGGGGCAGGAGGGAAGAGAGGAAGCGAAGGAAGGGTTCTGCTAGAGATCATCAGTTCACCTAACAAAGGTTCTCTGCTCTGAAATTTTAATTTGTTAATTCTCGACTATTTGTTAAGATTTCTGATGTTTTTAAAACTAAAATACTAAAGTATTTTTTTTCTAGTTGTTAGAGAATGTTTGGCCTGCTATGACATATTATATCCTTCTCAAGAGTTGAAATCTGTTATCAAATGTTTTTGATGTGAAATGCACACATTAAGGTGCACAAATTTTTGGTAACAGATTAATTTCTATAAAGCAGATACACTTCTGTCATCACTATCCTTATGAAAATATAAAATACTGTCAGCACTCCAGACTTACTTCTTTGTGTCCCTTCCCAGTCCCAACCACTATCTTCTAAAGGTAACCATTATTTAAGCACCTTTTCTCTGTGTTGAATATTTTAAATCTGGCAGACAAAAAATTGCATAGAGACTAGTTTAACTATTACTAACTACTCCAGTTGGTTATTTTAATGACGGTTTTGTCATATAGAGTTCATACTCAAGAGGCAGCTTGTCAAAGATGATTTGAACTGAATACATAAATCTAATAAACCCATCACACTTTCCAAAGAATGAAAACATTTTGCACGTCACTTTTCTTGTGATAATGGTAAACCTCTGAATGATTTCAGGTCTTCATTTGCAGACCGCCATTTCCTTTCTCAAGGTCTTCTATTTTAAGCCCATCCTCCTTCTTGAATTTGAACAGGTGTCACAAATTGGGGAAATGGTGAAAACATAGGCTGAGGTAATATTCAAAATCTAATATTGAATTTTGATCCTATCACTTTCCAGCTATACAATCTTGAGGAAGTTGGTTAAATTCTTTGAGCCCCATATCCCACAGTTGTAAAAGAGAATGGTTACATCTATTTTATTTATTGTCCTGAGTAAATAAGGTAACTCACATAAAAGTCTCTGGCTCATGGTAGTTCACATTTACCCCTATGAAAAAACAGCTCCAGGCTAGAATCTCTAAACTGTTTTTGTATAAACCATTGGTTACATTCATTTTAAAGCCATAATATGCTGCTGCATCCCTGAGTCATTTATATTTGATATTTTACTATGAGGCACGATATTAACCCGATTAAATTGATTACTATGGTGAAGTAAGAGACAAGGGGAAAAGGGTATTGTCAATTTAAAGGTTTGTGGAGTAGGGTTTTGAATCAAACCACTGCAAAGACAGCTAGTTACCCAACAAAATGGTGTACATTCTTTCTGTAGAGTAACGTTGTTGGGAAGCAGGTATCCCATCATACACATGCACAGGTGTGCATGCATGCACACACACACACACACACACACACTCCTTTGAATCTCAAAGGCAGAGAATGACAGACATTTTCTGTAAAGGACTAGGTAATGAATGTTTTAGGATTTCAGGACCAGACAGTTACCAGCCTCTGTCAGAACAACTCAACTCTCATTTTAGAATAAAAGCAGTAACCTTAGACAATATGTAAAGAAATTAGCATTCTAATAAGATTTTATTGATGGACACTAAAATTACTATTATGTTTTTCTCAAGTAATACTCTCAAGTATTACTCTTCTTTTGATTTTTAATAGTTGATATTAAAAAACGTAAAATTCATTCCCAGCTGACGAGTTATATAAAAACAGGTTTTGGCCTCTAACCTCCTTTTAAGAAATGGCAGAACCACAAAAAAAGTGTCTTTGTTCCCTGAATCACCATGAAAAAGGTCACATGAAAAATACCTCTTTGGAATTGCTACATCAGCAAAATAATAATAATAATAATAAGCTATATACAAAAACAGAAAATTTAATAATAGTTACACCTGTTAGTTTTATCTAAAGGGGGTGCAGATGTAAGATTAGATAAACTACCTGCTACTGTCTTGGTTGACTGACTGAAAAACAGCTAGGAAAATTGTACTAAAAACTAGAAAGTTGAAGACTTGTGCACAAAATGGAAAATTATTTAGTAATAATACCTCCTGTATTAACTGGGAAAGTAGATGACATACCTACTGAACCCATATCTCTATGAGAAGAACTTAGAAAGAACTGTAATGCTACAGTTTGTTGATTATTCCTTGCAGTTTATAACCATGAGTGAAGAGACAGGTGTGAGTTCAGGAAAGACTTCACCAGCTTGCAAGCAGAAATGAAAAAAAAAAAAAATAGAGAAAATGTGGCATTCTTTTGTCTTTGAAATATTAGAAAAACTGGAGCTTTTGAAAAGCTTATGAAACAGATTTTCCCATGTGGAAAATATATAATTAATCCTCTTTACACCATCAGCGTTCATTGTACCTAATTTTAGTGCTTTGACTGTTAAATATTTTAAGGAAGGACATTACATATATTTTTGTATTTCCTTATGAATGTTGCTAAGAAAAAAGGGAACATTTACTTGATTTTAATCAAATAAAATTTATTGTATATAATTCAATTCAATTACCATATAGGTTCATTGGACTATTTTGTAAAACAAGATCCATAATGGGACATTAGTAGCTTTCATCAAACTCTATAAAGAACTCAGGATTTTTCTTTGTGTGTCCATAATGTCAAGGAAGAGAGAACTGACAGAAAAAGAGTTTTTATAATTATTATGTGAATCAAAAATAAATGCAAAGAGGCAGAATGCAAAGAAGTGAAAGAAAAGCCATTATAACTAATGCCATAGAAATAAAATGGATCAGAAGAAACTATGAACTATTCTATGCCAACAAATTGAATAACCTAGAATGATTGAAAACATGCCAAAAATATACAATCTGTTAAAACTGAATCATGAAAAAGTTGAAAATTTGAGCAGAAAAAGAAGTATGTATATTTTATCAGTAATCAAAATCTTCCCAACAATAGAGTCCAGGGCCAGAGAGTTTCACTGGTGAATCCTACCGAACATTTACAGAAGTAACAACAATCCTTCGCAAATCTTCCAAAAACCTGAGGATGAGGGAGCACTTCCAAACTCATCTTATGAGACCAGTAATATTCTGATACCAAAGCCAGTAAAAGGCAGTAGAAGAAAAAATATATATTTCTGGGTGATGTCTCTAAGGAACATAGTTGTAAACATCCTCAACAAAACACTAACATGAACATTTGGTTCTTCTGTGTTAAAAGAGAAAAGGAAGGTGGCATATATAAATAACAACAAAAAAGACATGACACATACAAAGAAGGAAACAAGTAACTGAACACGGAAAATAATCACAGTGAATCACCTGCATTATAACAATTATATAAGGGCATTATAACAATTATATAAGGCAAGAAGATAAGCAGAAACCCAGTGCCCAATGTGGCCATTCCGGACAGGGTCAGTGTCATCAAAAGACAATTAAACTGTGCAACAAGGCTAGTGAACACTCAGCCCAGAGAGGAGAATGGCCATCACTAAGGGAAAAGTCTCCAAGAAAAAACAGGAAATGACAGATTACATAGTGAGACTGAAGTTGTTGAAAAATTGTTCTGAGAGGATTTTAGAATGTAAAGGAAGAGTACAAACAAAATAAGCAAATAACAAGAATGACAAGTATTTTTTCAGGAAAAACAAAAAGTAGAAAAGGAAATATAATTAAATGTACTCCCATTCTCAGTTTATAAATAATCTTTCATAATAATAACAATGTAAATGCAGTCTATATAACATAAATACAAAATTTAATAATGATATTGTGACAATGGGAGAGGGGAGGCAGAAGGGGTGGCACTTTTCAATTAGAAAAGTTCACAGGCACTTTCACAGCAATTCAAATGATAATTTCTGAATTTTAGTAATGAAATTAAAACACACATTATTTTAAAAGACTTGATAGAGTTCACCTTTGGGAGAGGTAACCAGGAGAGTAGGAAGGTATAGGGTTGGAATGCAACGGCATTTTTTGTAAATCTTTTGTATACTTTGATATGATAAAACAAGTATTGCAATACATAAATACAATTTATAATAAATAAACCATATTCATTTGTTAAAATAATATTAATTTTAAATAGTTTGGCCTGGAATTTATGTCATTTAAAGAACGACTTATAAAAGTGTTATAAAATTTTGTAAATATAAATATTTGCCAAAATTATGTTTATAGTAATAAACTCAAATTTCTTATCAAAATGTGAAAAAAACATTAGGGTTAGAATATTTAATATTTTTTATTTCATTTATTCATTTATTTATTTATTTTGGAGACAGGGTCTTGCTCGGTCACCCAGGCTGGAGTGCAATGGCACCATCTCAGCTCACTGCAACCTCTACCTCCTGGGTTCAAGCAATTCTACTGCCTCAGCCTCCTGAGTAGCTGGGATTACAGATGCACGCCACTGTGCCCAGCTAATTTTTGCATTTTTTAGTGGAGACGTGGTTTCACCATGTTGGCCAAGCTGGTCTTGAATTCCTGCCGTCAGTTGATCCACCCACCTTGGCCTCCCAATAATATTTTTTCATATAAACCTACTATTTAAAAAGTCAAGTTTCATATACTTGTAAAAATCATCAACAAAACATTGAAATAAATATTTGCTTCATCTGTGTTAACACAAAAAGAGGAGGGATAAACAAAAAAAGAAACGGACATGATATATAGAAAGAAAGAAACAAGTAACTGAACACAGGAAATAATTACAGGGAATCTCCCGCTTGACAGTGTTTGTATAAGGCAAGAAGATAAACATAAACTCAAACTCCTAGTTTTCTCAAATATATTGTGCAAATATAATTTTTTTATGTACCACAATGTGAAAATATTTGGAAAGCACTGACCTAAACTATCCCTCATTTCAATTCTTATGAGCATAAAATAAAATATGAGTTAAACTACTTGCCACAGTTAATAAACATTATTTTCATAGTCATTTTCTTTGCTTTTGAAAAGCTGTCTGAGTTTTGAAGGTAATAAAATCCAAGATATTGAGTAGCATTCCCAGGCTAGTCTCCAAAGCCTATTTACTCCATTCTATTGCTGAAAATAATATGATTGATTTAGATTTTAATGACTTTATATTTTTTGAAGGTTACACATCTTTATCCCACCTAGTTTACTGTCTGAAACACAGTAGATACTTAATAAATGTTTATCAAAGTAAGATAGCATTTCAGCCACCCTTTGAGGTACATTAACTTTTTTGAACTGACCAAGAAGTCTAATGATTCCTTAAATTATTGACTTCTCTCTCTATGATTGGGATATATTTTTAAATTTTACTTCTCTAATAACATCAGAAGAATGTTAGATATCGATCTTCAAGGGCTTTTATGTACCTAGTTAATGCTCAAGTTATTTAATGACCATTATGAGCATCATCCAATTTAGATGGCTACCCTATTGATTATTGAATATTAAGCAATTAAAATACTATAAAGATTAAAATAATACAAGTAATACACATAGTACAAGCCAATGCATATTGTAGACCACCAATTCTAATTTTATTTTTCTTTTTTGGAGAATATTGTGTTTCAACCTCTAAACTATTTAACCTAAATAGATAAAGCCTATTTAGAAATCTTACTATTCTTGCATACGATGGTGAATTTCTTATTTATAATGAGTGTTTTTAAAGAGGGCTTAGTTTCTCTGAACAAGTTATAGGTAGAGAGAGTAATAGTTTTCTGAGCTACTGAATCAGCAAAAAGAAAGAGTGCACATTCAGTAGCATTAACGCAGTTATGTGATGTGTCTTATCACTATTGAATGAAGAGGCAGGAAATTACAGACCTACACAAAATGATGGGGTGTGGGAAATTTTATCAGATTTGCTTATTCACTTCAGCAATGTCTTAGTTCAGTGACACTGGGCTCATCAGTTGTACTTTCTCAACTGAATGCTCAATCTGTACTGCTATCATTCTGTTAGGTTGGTGCAAAAGTAACTGCAGTTTTGCCATTGTTTTTAATATGAGCAATACTCAATACTTGCTCCTTTCCTTTTTCCAAATTTGATTTTAGTTTCACCACTCCGTAGCCTAGTCACAGCCTCTGCTAACTCAGGAGAGTCTTTATCACTGTTGTTGTCATGATCATCTTCATTTGCCATTGCTCTTAATAAAACTATAGAGAAACAGAAATGACTCAAGCACTTTCTTTGATTCTATAACCTGGTTCCACCTCACTCATCTTAAGATAGAACACCAATCTTAAGTCTTCCTCACTAACCTTCCTGTTCAGTCTTGGTAACATATCATTCCCAACACTAGCACTTTCTTCACTATTACTCTGAATTGTACCACCACTATCACCCCATCATCTCCCCAGTATCATCTTTAGATGATCACATTTAGAGTAATTTACAATCACATTTAGATCACATTTAGAGTAATTCAGCTTTCACCACCACCATTATGTGCGATAAATAGGTGCATGACTAATGTGGCAGAAAGCATGATTTATCAGCAAGCCCAGGCACGGACTGTATTTACGAAACACCAGTTTGAAATATTGACTTCCTCCCCAGAAATGTTTCCCTTGTACCACAAACTGACATCCACCCATGGTGCGAGGCCACCTTTTCTATACGTAGCCTAGTATTTTACCTTTGCCAATGTTGCTGACTCAATACTTGCTCCTTTCCCAGTTCCAAACTTGATTTTAGTTTCACCACTCCTTGCCCTAGTCAAAGCCTCTGCTAACTCAAGACAGCTTTTATCACTGTTGTTGTCATAATCATCTTCATTGTCCACTGATTGCATAGAAATCTTAGTTTTCAGTTTGCTTTCACGTAAGTCACATTTATTCTGGCCCCCTGGCATGCATTCATACATGAGCTTTCCTCTTCCTACACCAATTATTAAACCTTGTACTTCCCTCATTTTCTTCATTTTGGATGTCTTTTCCAGGAAACCATCTGTATTAGGAAGGGTTCCAATAGGAAACAGATGGCACACTTGAAATTGGATTATTTGAGAAGGGTTTATTTTAAAGGTGGTCAACTATAGAATTTGAGTGTTGGAGAACTGCAAAGACAAAATAGTAACAAACGATTACCATCTCTAGGCCTAATGGGATAAGTGGAAGGTATTGGTAACAATATCCAGAAAGAAAGTCGTGTGCTTAAATGAATACAGCTGGAAGGCAAAGGACTCCCCTGAGGGGTGGGGCATGGCGGGCTCCAGTAAACAAAGTTTGCTCCTGCTGGCACCGAAGCAGCCTGCTGGTTCCCATACTTGTTTGCTCATGTGCTCCCTCCAATGAAGGGTTGAACACTTTACGCTGAGTAATCAGGACACCCCTGTCGCGAGTCCTGTGAAGGGGTCAAGAAAATATCCTGCATCATTTGGGGGCTCATGTGGAATTCATCAGAAGAGTGAGTAAATGCACATCTAACTCTATGCTTTCTTTTCCAAAAGTTCTCGTCCTCAGACTTTCCTCTGAAGACACATGACACATCAAAACTCCGAGTCGTCACTCAAGGGTGAATGACACAGCTTTGCAGGACAGGACGTGATCCTGCCACCTCTCTCTTTGGGGTAAAAGGAATATTGGCTCTATTTTCCTTCACAGAGGTCTAGCTGTCAGGTGGGACTGAAATAAAGTCCTGGGGCAATTTAAGGCATTTGGCAGAGCAACACTCCCCAGTGTTGCTGGAAGACTCCTAGACTTGGCTTAATCCCCGACCACCTATTAGGGTGTCAGCCAATACCCCCAGAGTTTTCTATGATATTTTTTCTTTCTTCTTTCACAGCTTGAAACGACTCCTATCTCTTCTTTTATAATGTTAAGGTTATATTGCTACAATCTGCAGAAATATTACTCGGTAGAATGAGCATTTGGCCAAGTCATCAGATATGTAAGTCAGAACAGTGCGATTTCCATTTTTTCTTAGAGATGCTACTCCAACATCCACTCCATCAGCTGTAGGCAGGCAGGGCACATAGTGGCTCCCCTTCGCTCCCTCTCCTAGCTTGGATGCTTGGGTGTGTACACAGCATGCACGTGGTGCAGCTAATGACCTTGAGGGGTGGCAGAGATCCATGGCCATCGCAGGAGCCCCAGACCAGTCCTGGGGGTCCCACATGGTTAGTTGACCAGTGTTTCCCACTTGCCATCCCCTCCTGCCACGCGCCCACAGAGTCTTTCTTCCCCTGGCCAAGGGGTCTACCTCCTTCCAAACCACAGGAAGGATACAGTGATTAAAAGAATCTATTTGCATAGAGCAAGAAGTTCTTCCCCCAGCGTCCCCCCACCTTGTGCTTAAGCTGTTTCTTTGTTTCCTTTTCTATTCAAGGGGGACGTTTTTTTCCTACCTTAGAACTCTGTTTATGATAGGGAAGCAGTGGAGGAGCGACTCTGCTGGATGATGAATGAAAATGTAGCAAGGCCCCTCTGAGACTTAATCTAAATGAATCCATGTTGTGTCCGGAATTGGTGGATTCTTGGTCTGGCTGACTTCAAGAATGAAGCTGTGGACCCTCCCAGTGAGTGTTAGGGTTCTTAAAGATGGTGTGTCCGGAGTCTGTTCTTTCAGATGTTCAGGTGTGTTTGGAGTTTCTCCCTTCTGGTGGGTTCGTGGTCTCACTGGCTTCAGGAGTGAAGCCGTGGACCTTCACAGTTGAGTGTTACAGCTCTTAAGGTGGGGCCTCTGGAGTTGTTTGTTCATCCCACCGGGAGGTATTCATTCCTCCTGGTGGGTTAGTGGTCTCACTGGCCTCCAGAGCAAAGCTGCAGACCTTCGCAATGAGTGTTACAGCTCATAAAGGCGGTGTGGACCCAAAGAGTGAGCAGCAGCAAGATTTATTGCAAAGAGCCAAACAGCAAAGCTTCCACAAGGCTGGAAGGAGACCTGATGGGGTTGCCGCTGCCTGGCTCTGGCAGCCTGCTTTTATTCCCTTATCTGACCTCACCCACATCCTGCTGATTGGTCCCTTTTACAGAGAGCTGATTGGTCCTTTGACAGAGTGCTGATTGGTGAGTTTACAATCTTTTAGCTAGACACAGAGTGCTAGACACGAAAGTTCTCCAAGTCCCCACTAGGTTAGCTAGATACAGAGTACTGATTGGTGTATTTACAAACCCTGAGCTAGACACAGAGTGCTAGACAGAAAAGTTCTCCAAGTCCCCACTAGGTTAGCTAGATACAGAGTACTGATTGGTGTATTTACACACCTTGAGCTAGAGGTAAAGTTTCTCCAAGTCCCTATTAGACTCAGGAGCCCGGCTGGCTTCACCTAGTGGATCCTGCACAGGGGCTGCAGGCAGAGCTGCCCGCCAGTCCCGCGCCTGCCCCCACACTCCTCAGCCCTTGGGCGACTGGGCTGCGCTCTTTGTGGGGCTCCGGCTGAGCAGGAGGTGGCGGGGGTTTTGGGCACGGCGGGCTGCAGGTCCAGAGCCCTGCCCCAGGGAGGCAGCTGAGGCCCTGCGAGAATTCAAGCGCAGCGCTGTTGGGCCGGCACTGCTGGGGGAGGCTGCGCACCCTCTGCAGCTGGTGGGCCGAGTGCTAAGCCCCTCACTGCCCTGGCGGTGGTGCTGGCGGGCTGCTCCAAGTGTGGGGCCCGCTGAGCCCATGCCCACCTGGAACTCATGCTGGCCCGCGTGCTCCACGTGCAGCCCTGGTTCCCACCCGCGTTTCTCCCTCCACATCTCCCCGCCAGCAGAGGGAGCTGGCTCCAGCCTTGGCCAGCCAGAGAGGGGCTCCCACAGTGCGGTGGCGGGCTGAAGGGCTCCTCAAGCGCTGCGAGAGTGGACACGGAGGCCGAGGAGGTGCCTAGAGGAAGGGCTGATAGAATGTTGTCACCTCTCAATGCATCCCCCAAGAAACACCTTTTTGTCCTCAACTTGATTCCAGGCTTCAGGTTGAAGCCCTAGAAAGGAAAACTAGATCTAAGGGATACAAAGGCAGGCAAAAGGCAAAGCATAGATGGGCAGGACTAATTTCTGCCTATTAAGTCCCAGCTTCATGTAAGAAGGCCATGTTCCATGGCACAAATGAGGCCCAGGGAACCCAAAAGTTTCCAATAGTAGGGGGAATGGAGGCATAGGTGAGTGCAAATAATTCCTATCCTCTAGCGCCCCCTTGCCTCATAGATGCGTGTTGCACTGGCACCCGCGTGCAGCATCCATCTAAGGTTGCCAGGACTTGGAGATAAAAAGATGAAAGACAAAAATGGGGACACCCTTTTTTCTCTTCTTCACACACTGGGTTTTTGCTGAAAGAGGGAAAGGAAATGAGAGATGCCTATTTCTCTTTCTTTCAGAACAAGTGAGCAACCATCTTCACCATCATCAGTTTATACTGCTCTGGAGTGTCACTGGGAGTGTTTGACCCTCGGACTCTGGAGGAAATACGCTTCATAGACTTTTGCACAAATGTTTGGACAAATTGTGATCTGCAGGAAATTAGGAGCTGCCTCAGGAAGGAACTATTCATTTTGATACCATCCAGTAGTTGGATCTTTTCCATAAACATGAGGGCAGATGGTCTGAGGCTGCATATATGCAGGCTTTCCTTACCTTGCCAGGTAATCCAGGCCTTTTCCACCAATGTAGAATTGATCCGACCCTTCTGTTTGCCATCTCAAGAGAGGCTGCAAGGGGAAATCCCAGGGAACTAAAGAAACAAACCCCAGAGGCACCTTTAACGGGAGTCAGCTCCCTCTGGTCCTGCTCCTCTGGGTCCACCATGTCCTTCCTATCCAGTTTCTCTCCCTTGCTTGCCCCCTTCTAGAAATCCTCACCCTAGACAAGCCCCAGTCTCACTCTTGCCCCTCCAACAGGTGCCTGGTGAATTTGGCTCCAGTAAGGTCCTGCTCCCCTTCACTCTATAGGACTTAAGAAAAATTAAGGGGGATCTTGGCAAGTTTTCATATGATCCTGACAGATACATAGAGGCTTTCTAGAATTTAACTCTAGCATTTGAATTCTCCTGGAAAGATGTTGTTACTTTTGAATCAAACCCTGCCTAAAACTGAGAAGCAGGCTGCTCTCAGCAGCAGAGAGATTTGAGGATGAAGTTTGTATTTCATATAGTGTCAGGGAAGGGAATGAACTTTATTTAATTGGAAGAGAAGCATTGCCATTAGAGAGCTATACATGGGATCCCAGTGATGAGATGGAAGAGTAGAAGAGGAAACACTTTCAGGTATGCATAATGGAGGGCTTACCTTGGGCTAGAACTAAGCCTCTCGATTGTACCAAGCTATCTATGATAGACCAGGTATTTGATAAGAATCCCACTGCCTTTCTGGAAAGGCTAAGAGGGGCCCTGGTAAAGTACACCTCTCTATCTCCTGATTCAATATAGGAACAACTAATCCTAAAGGATAAATTTATTACTTAGGCAGCCTCTGATATCAGGAGGAAGCTATAGAAACAGGCCCTGGGACCAGATAGCAGTTTAGAAAACTCCTGAAAGTGGCCACCTTGGTCTTTTACAATAGAGATAGGGAGGCCCAGGAGAGAAAGAGGAGACACAGGAAAGTGGCAGAGGCTTTAATGGCCACCATGAAGCCCACAAGCCCCAAAATCCCTGAAGTGCCTCTGTTAACTGCTACAAATGTGGCAACCCAGGGTACTTTAGGAAGAATCGCCCAGGCAGCGTGAGGGAGCCACCTCGACCCTGTCTAATCTGCAATGGGAACCACTGGAAGGCAGACTGTTCCAGGGCACACTGGTCACTGGGTCCAGAGTCAATCTCTCAGTGTGAGAGTCAATCTCTCACACTGGTCACTGGGTCCAGAGTCAATCCCTCAATCACAGCAGGACTGATGTGTTCCGGGGCTCCTCTCCCTGGCTCCAATAGTCCAGACCACCATTATCATACAAGAATCCCAGGTAATTCTGGAAATCAAAGGGACAATGGGGTGGGTCTTTTGGTTCTCCTCACCAATCCAGGCCCCCTTCCTCTCTTAGTACAACGGTGAGGAGTGTCTCAGGAAGGCCTTTAACTCGATCTTTTTCCCAATCCCTTAGTTGTAGTTGGGGAGACCACTTGTTCACCCATGGCTTTCTAATTTTGCCTGAAAGTGTAACTCCTCTGTAGGGCAGGGATATTTCTGGCTCACATGGGGACCACCATCCTGATGGCCCCAGGAAAAACTCTTTTTCTCCCCCTAGTGAAGACCAATATTAAACCAGAATTTTGGGCAATTCAAGGGAAATTGGTCGAGCCAAACACAACTGCCATAGTGGTCTGGATCCACCGTAAGGATCCCATCTCCTTTCCTAACCAGAGACAATATTTCCTGAAACCAGAACTTAGGAAAGGACTGGAAGTCATCATTGATACTTAAGGTTTCAGGGCCTCCTCAAACCCTGCTATAGCCCTTGTAATACCCAGATATTGGGAGTATTAAAGCCCAAGAAGGAATGGAGACTGGTCCAGGACCTCCACCTCATTAATGAGGCTGTGGTGCAGTTCACCCAGTGGTTCCCAATACATATATTCTACTAGCTCAAATACCTGAGAGGACTAAATGGCTCACAGTCCTGGACTTAAAGGATGCCTTCATTTGCATACCATTACACCTCAACTCCCAGTATTTGTTTGCATTTGAGGATCCCTCCAACCAGACTACCCAGCTAATCTGGACAATGTTACCTCAGGGATTCTGAGACAGCCCCCACTTGTTTGAGCAGGCATTGTCAAAAGACCTCTCTGAGTTCCTTTATCCTCAGGTTAAAGTTTTATAATACATAGATGACATTCTCCTCTGTGCCCCAACTGAGGAAATCTCTCAGGAGGACAGTAAGGCTCTTATTAATTTTCTGGCTAACAGAGGAAATAAGATTTCAAAATCTGAAGCTAGGCTTTGTCAGACTTCAGTGAAGTACCTAGGTCTAGTCTTGTCTTTTAATCCTTATGTTTCAGAAAGGAAGGAAATGGCCCTGGGAGTTCTAACCCAGGCTCAGGGTCCAGCCTAGCAGCCTGTGACCCACCTAAGTAGAGAACTTGATTTGGTAGCCCAATCGATGGCCAGCCTGCCTCCAGGAAGTCACAGTGGTAGCCTTGCTAGTACCAGAGGCTACTAAGTTAGCCATGAGGAATAACTTAACTGTTTACACCCCACATAATGTGACAGGACTACTGTCTTCTAAGGGAGAATCTCTTGTTAGCAGACAACAGCCTCCTCAGATATCAAGCTTTGCTATTAGAGGGATCTGCAGTCCCATTAAGAATTTGTCCCTGCCTAAATCCAGTCACCTTCCTCCTCAAGAAAGGTAGGGAACTCAAACATGATTGGAAACAGGTAGTAGTATAAACCTATGTGACCAGAGGGGACCTCAAAGAAACTCCTTTAGAGAACCTAGACTGGATTATCTATGGATGGAAGTTCTTTTGTAGAACAAGGGAACCACAAAGCAGAGTATATGTAATAGTTACCCTGAATGATGTTGAGTGTGTGTACCTCTCCTTAGGCACAGGTGTTCAAGTAGCCAAGCTAATTGCCCTCACGAGGGCACTCGAGTTAAGCAAAAGGAAAGCAGTTAACATTTATAAAGATTCTAAGTACATTTTCCTAGTTCTTCATATGCATGTCACTATCTGGAAAGAGAGGAACTTCTTCACAGCTAACGGGTCTCCCACTAAATACCATCAGGAAGTTAATAGACTATTATCCTCTGTTTCCCTCCTATGGGAAGTGGCAGTAATACAATGTAAAGGCCACCAAAAAGGGATGGATGAAATAGCTGAGGGAAACAGGTTGACAGGCCAAGTAGCTAAATAAGGAGCAAGAGGGCCCCATATTTCAGTTCCACTTGAAGCCTGTCTGATTTGAGAGGGCTCCATAAGAGAAATAAAACCTCAGTATTCTCCTGCAGAAATAGAATGGGCCACCTCTTGGGGATACATCTCTCAGTCCTCAGCATGGCTACAGTTGGAGGGTGGCACGCTTCATCTACCAGCTGCCAATCAATGTTAAAAAGCCTTCATCAGACCTTCCACCTGGGTAAGGATAAAACCTATCAATTAGCCAGAGGTCACTCTCAGGTTGAAACCTGATACAAATGGTTAAACAGGTCATTAATGCTTGTAAGACTTGTCTTAAAAGAATAGGATGAAAAGAAAAAAATAGAATGAAAAGAAAAGAATAGGATGCTACCTGGGGAAAGGCTGGCAAATAGATTTCACCCATATGCCAAAGGCAAGCGGCATCCTGTACCTCCAAGTATGGATAGATACCATCACTAACTGGGTAGAAGCATTTGCATGTCAGACAGAGAAAGGCTCTGATGTGATAAAAGTACTAGTTAATACGATACTTCCTCTCTTTAGATTCCCTAAGTACCTCCAGAGCGATAATGGCCCCTTGTTTAAGGTGACTGTCACCAAGGGAATCTCAAAGGCACTATTCATGCAATATCATCTTCATTGTGCTTGGAGATCACAATCCTTGGGAAAAGTAGAAAAGACAAATGATATCATCAAAAGGCACCTCAGGAAACTGTCTCTGCCGACTCATCTCCCATACTACCCTTCTTGCCATAGCCCTACCACATGTTAGAAACACCCCTTTAAAGCTGGGTTTCAGTCCCTTTGAAATGATGTATGGACAGCCTTTTTTCATCAGTGATTTTTTTTGCTAGACCAAGAAACCTCTGATTTGATTAAACATATAACTTCTTTGGTCGATTTCCAACGGGAACTCAAACAACTGTTGGAGGCCCAATCCCCTGAACTAGGGCCACCTCTATTCAACCCAGGGGATCTGGTACTGGTAAAGGTACTTTGGTCCCTTTCTCCCTATATAAGCCCAGATTGGGAGGAACCTTTACACTGTATTCCTTTCTACTCCTGTGGCAATAAAGGTCATCGTAGTAGATTCTTGGATTCATTATACTCAAGTAAAGGCCTGGGAAGCTGATGAAGTTACCTCCGTTGACCCAGAAGAGCACCCAAAACAACAACGCAAAGAGATCGGGGACTTCAAGCTAAAAATCGCAAAAGATAGTGTCAATAATTAACCTTCCATGGATATTCCCTTTATAGTCTTGCCTATGCTTGCTATTCTTGTCTTCGTTCTTTTCTGTACCATGTGGCACCTTTATAATTTTGAATGTCCATGGAAATATGTACTCCCCTAAACAGTTATGTCTCTTTCTAAAGTTTAACTGCTCTCATACAAGGTTTAATTTCTCCCACCACAGCAAAACAGCTCAGAGTACAATGTTGTTTTCAGAAAGATTAGTATATTTAATTTATTTCTGTAATCTTTGGCACTAGATTATTTCCTTTTAACTCCTCTTTGTATAATACACACATTTGATCCACGCATACTTAACAACCTTTTTTTTTTTTTTTTTTTTTCCGCCTAGAGGTCATCAAACTCTAAACGGTCGTGCAACCAGAGCCTCAAGTGATGGCTTTCTTTTGCTGGGGATCCTTAGGTAGCCCTCTGAGGGAAATCTGACTGCCATTTTCCCCTAAACAATGTCCATGGTCAGCAGAAAGCAGCTAAGATCTGTCATCGTCCATATTCTAATGGCAATTAGATGCGCCTCTTCAGCGGGGGAAATGATAGAGGTGGAGGCAGAGAAACTCTAAGCAGACAGGAACAGGTCCTTGTTGAAGCTCCACCCTCAAACTGAAAAGTCCAAACCCCACAGCCCAAAGTGAGAACTTCTATCCCTGTTTACTCACTTTCTCCCAATTGGTTCTTTCTGAATAATGTATTTTTAGTTATCAAATGTTGCATTTTCTAAAACTATCTACAACTCAACCTGTCCCCAGTCCTGTTCTTATAAAGACCCCAGACTCTGCTGGTAGAAAGAGAAGTTACTGGATAACAGGGAGATGCAACTTGACTTTAAAGAAGCACCTGGACGTTGGGGAGAGGTGACTTGACTTCAGAGGCAATGGTTGGACATCAGTGAGAGGCTACTTGACTTTGGAGGAAAGACACAGAGAGACACCAAGGGCGAGTGACCAGCACTTCCTGTCTCCTTTCCAGTTCCCTTCTCCACTGAGAGCCTCTTTCATTGAGGAAGAAAATTCCTTGCATTCACCATACTTCAATTCATCTGCATGACCTCCTTCTTCTTGGGCAGAGACAAGAACTCAGGACCCACCAAGTGTGGGTACCAAAAAAGGCTGTCACAGTGATCCTTTGCCCCCTCTGGTGGAGGTCAGCAGCCCCACATGACCAGGCAAAGGGCCCACTGAGCTGATAACACATTGCTGTCTGTGGATGGCAGAGCTAAGAGAGCCTTGTTACACACCCTCTGGGGCCTTGGGGTGACAGGTACCCCCACCTGGACACTGCTGCCGGGCCTGCATGGAGTTTGCTCCTGCCGGTGCAAAAGTGGCCAGCTGGTTCCCGCACTTGCTCGCCTATGCACTCCCTCCCATGAGGGGTGGAGTGCAGCATGACCGAGTAAACAGAGTTTGCTCATGCAGGCACCAAAGCAGCCAGCTTGTTCCCATACTCCGCTTGTGTGCTCCCTCCCGCAAGGGGATGAGCACGGTGGACTGAGTAAGTGGGGCACCGCTGAGGGGAGTCTTGTGAAGGGATCATGAAAACATCCTGCGTCAGAGGGAAACACAGAAAATTAGAATGGATTAAAATGGAATTTGTGTTTTATTTGCTAATACTATTCATCATTATTCAATCATTGAAATATAGGCAATCTCAAATTGTCTAATTTAATTCATTTTGTGTCTAAGTTATTTCTTTACGCTATAAAATAAACGCTTTGCTAGTTTTTTCTAGTGAGTCCCACAGTCCTGAAACTGAACACTTCTAAAGTAAAAATGGGGATAACATTTTAAAATGCCAACAACGTTTATGTGTCACTTCGAAATGCTGAAATAGAAATAACTCTTCTTAACAGGAAAAAAAAGCAACTCTGATACTGTGTAGAGTTCTGTATAATTTGCAGCTCATTTCTGGGTCCATACATCATTTGAATGTTCTCAACAGCAAAGATAGGTTGTTGGTATTATCCTTATTTTTCAGAAAATAAACTAAGGTTGAGTGAATTGTAATGATGTGCCAAACTAGTAAATGAGAGACAGAATTGAACACTTAAAAAAAAGAGGTAAACGTAGTCTTTGACAAGTGTATATATCCATTGCAACTTGCCACCTAATACATGTTCAGAGGTATTTATAAAAATTAAATCTTATTTTTCTTTTCTTGTTTTATATTCTTAAAGTGCCTTTCATCGAAGTATAGAAGCAAGTAAGTGTTGCTATTTTGTATTCAAAGTTTTAGAGACTTTGAAGAATAAAAAACCTGTGCACAAGCTTAAGTAGCTCTATAAATGTAAATATTTAATGAGGAAAATAGTATAACATTTAAAAGCAATGCCTTTGAAAACATTAAAAACTGTATTCAAATGCTGTTTCTGCCATTTATTTGCTTTGTGAGGTGGCATAGTTAATAACTTCTCTGAGTACAAGTTTCTTCAATAATGAAATGTGGATGATAATTATCTAAAGACGTTTGGAAATTTAGGCAAAATTTTACAAGTAAATTGTGTATTCTAGTACTTGCCTTATAAGTGCTCAGTAAACTGTAACTAATGATTATGCACATTATTATTCTAAACTTCAGCAAAATGTGTATACATTTATGTATATCCATATTTTTAAATGGCATGGTGCCCTGAGATACAGTGACTACATAGACACACACACAGTAGTTATAAAAATATTATTGATAGCAATTTACATTTTAATTTATGTTTAGATTTCTTCTAAGTATTTATTTTGAAATAATTTATAGACTTATGGAAAATGTACAAGCATAGTACAAGGAATCCCTCTTTACTAGATTTTAAATAGATAGATAAACATATATACACATATATGCATATATACATCTATTTATTTTCTGAACTATTTGAGTTGCAGATAGTTTGCTCTTTACCCCTAATTTTTGCTTTCTAAGCAAAACAAAAACAAAAAAAGAAAAACAATTTTTCTCATATAAACACAGTAAAATGATCGTAATTGAGAAATCAGCATTGATAAAAATATTATTTAAGTTACATACCTAATTGTGAACTCACTATTTTTCTCAAAATAATGTATTGCGTTCAGTTGTTATCCATCTTTATCTTCTTTAATTTGAGAAAGTTCCTCACAGTTTATTTTATCTGACATTGACATTTTGAAGAGTAGAAACCGGTTGTATAGCTTCTCTCAATTTGGGTTTACCTCATGTTTCCTTATTAATATATTCAAGTAATGTATTTTTGGCAGTGATACTGTAAAATTAACACTCTATTTATTCCTAGTGCATCATAGCAGGAGGTAAATTATCTGATGTTAATTTATTCCATAACTGCAGATTTAACATTGGTCACTTTAGTTTAAGGGATGAATGTCAGGTTACTATTTTTTGCTTTGTAATAAACAGTTATCTCGTGGGAGCTTAGTTAAAGATTATGTAAATATTCTATTATTCCTCAGACATTTATCCATTAGAGTTAACATGCAAAGATGATTTTTCCCTGAGTTAATTATTACTCTTCGATGGTTGCCAAATAGTGAGTTCTAATTTCATCATTCTTTCAGCTTATAAAATGAAAATCTTTCTTTTACTATTCATCTGTACAGTCTCATGAAATTTTACTTCATTCTATGGATGAGAGTTCAATACCATCATTACTTATTGTGATGCTCAAATACAACATCTTTGACCAGTGAGAGTCCTTTCAAACGGGCTACTGTGTCCTCTTGATACATTTACATCATAGTTTCAATGCTTTCTTGATTTCTGGCATGGAAACATATTATAAAATCAACCTGAATTTTTCCTGATTCAGACCCAAAAGGAGCTCTTTATTTATACGTAGGAAAAATATTTAGAATAAAAATATATGGGCAATATGTTTGCTCAATGCTATTGAGTGGCATTGCTTTAAGTCTTCTCACTATGAAAGGAGAAAAGTTCTTTGTCCCTTTCACAGGGCATGCAACATGGGGAGTGGCTCACATCTTCAGTGCCCTGCTGCTCAAACCTCTAGGGTAGCATAAAGATGGGCAGGTTGTGGGGCTCTGACCCCATGGCAGTGTCTAGGGATGGACGTTTACAGCTCATGAGGCCCCAGTGGGTGTGTGCTATGGTGTGCTCTTTTAGTTTTGCTGTGTATAGGTTGTTTGTGTTACCAGCTCAATTAGATCCCCTACGTCCTAGCAAGGACAGAGGGCTTTCTGTATCCTGGATTCTTGCCTTGGTGTACTGGAAGAGTCGAATCACATGTGGGCTGGAGAATGAGTGCAAGGCTTTATTGAGTGGAAGTAGCTCTCAGTAGATAGGGGAGCTGGAAGGAAGATGGTTTTCCCCTGGAGTCGGGTGCTTAGTGGTCGGGGCTCTCCTCCAATTGCCCCAGCCAAACTCTGCATCGTTCTGCTGGTCCTATGGCCTGCTGGCCTGCTGGCACCTATCAACCTGCTCTTCTGCTGGTGTGCTCCCCTGGATATCTTCTCGATATCCGGCTGCTTGTGTCTTCCTTGGCTGATTCACTCCTCTCGACGTCCAGCTGATTGTGTGGCTGCCTGCTAGAGTCTCAGGGTTTTTTTGTTTTTTGTTTTTTTGAGACAGAGTCTCGCTCTGTCGTCCAGGCTGGAATGCAGTGGCACAATCTTGGCTCACTGCAACCTCTACTTCCCGGGTTCAAGCGATTCTCCTGCCTCAGCCTCCTAAGTAGCTGGGATTACAGGTGTGCACCACCACACCCAACTAATTTTTGTATTTTTAGTAGAGATGGGGTTTCACCATGTTGGTCGGACTGGTCTGGAACTCTTGACCTCATGATCCGCCAGCCTTGGCATCCCAAAGTGCTGGGATTAGAGGCATGAGCCACCGTGCCCAACCGTCTCAGGGTGTTTTATAGGCACCAGATGGGGGTGTGGCAGGCCAGGGCAGTCTTAGGAAATGCAACGTTTGGGCACAAAGGCATGAGCGCCTGTCCTGACTTAGGTCTAGGTCCGTGGGCACAGGTCTGGGAGTGGAGTCATTGCCAGGGACCCGCCCTTCCATTCCCAGCACTTCCCTGCCCTGGTTCCATATCAACTAGACAACGTTAGGATATACATACGGTATATAGGCATGTCTATATACCATCTGTTTATTTAATTATCTATGTATCTATGTATCTATTACCAAGTGTTTATTCAGATACTTTATATTACAATACACCCAGACAACAGTTATTCAGTGTTTTCCCTTTTACATTTTTGTAATTATCTTCCCCAAGTTTGAAATAACTAACTCTTCATATCCACAAAATATTTACTTATTTATTTAATTATAGAATAAGAGAAAGTAGTTTCAAAAGTGCTATCCTATACCTCTATGAAAAATAAACTTACTAAGTCGGGATCATTACTGCTCATAGAACTTTGGTCTTTACTTGAAGGTCAGTATTTCTAATGTTGTATACTGTGTCCAACGTTACTAGGATTAGATATCCTCCCATGCTTCATTGTGTTTATATTTGTCATTTGCAGTAAGTACAGTTTGTTTCTTCTTCCATGGTATGTACAGTCAATCAGTTTTTTTAAATTTCATGAGTATGTGAAATATTAACAATGTCTCAAAACTCAGAACTGTATAATAAATATACATTCAGAGAAGTATTACCTCCTCTCCCATTTCTCACCTTATTTTTATCTTTTATCTTTTCTAACATGTTCTTATTCATCTCCGGCAAGTCAAAATTGTGTTACTTTATTGTTGCATAAGGAGTATAGTGCCCCTTTTTTCTTAAAAAAAAGTAGCATACAATATTTTCTCTTTTATAATTTGTTATTTATGTTTTACAACAAATATCCAAAATAACTCTCTAAAAGTTCATAGATAACTTCCTTAATCTATTTTACAAGGTCCCCATTGTATTGTGCATTATATCTTTTTTTTTTCCAAATAATCTACGTATAGCCATGCAGATTGTTTCCTGTATTTTGAATTCACAAACAATGCTACAATAAATAACACTGTACATGAGGACTTTTGTTTTGTTGGTCCTGTATCTTCTGGGTAAATTGCAGAAGTGAGATTGCTGGCTTAAAATATAAATACACACAGGATTTCAGCTTCAACATATAAAAAGACTAAACATTGTCACAACCATTCTTAGAAGAAATAGCTGGAAAACTGAAAACAATGATTTTTCTTGGACCCATAGAAAATATGTCAAATGGCTAAATGCAACCCTGAGTCTGGAGAGACAGGAACATTCAGAATAATGAGATCTGCTTACCCAGATCAGAAGCTATTGAAGCCATAAGTAATATGTTAAGTAATATTAAGTAAGTAAAATGTTAAGTAATATTAAAGGGTGTAAACTAAAAATAAAATCCAAAGGCCCAAACCAACCGAAAGGACCTCCTTTTGGCAAAGACGATCCCAGAGCAACTTTAAATATTGAGTTCCTGGCCATGATGGGACCAGAGGTCAGGCAAACCTCATTATACCATATACCTTTTATGGTTTGAACACAACTAACCAGCAGTAATGTTAAAATAGAGATCATAAGGCTGAAAGAGTGGCCTTTTTGTGTCAATATCAAACTATAAACAAGACCTAAGGCCATGCCAGGTAAGGGTTGAGTCAGGCACCACATCACTTAAGAAAAATCTGTGTTCTAACTGCCACAAGTTTTTTTTTCTTTCTTTTTCTGTAGCAGCTAAATAAGCACCAGCCTTGCCATAGGCAGCATTAATACAATTTGCAGCTCCACTAGATGCTCACTAGCTAAGCCCTCCTATTCCACAGCCATAGTATAGCATTGTCAAAAGAGGTTGATTTCTGTAACTTTTTTTTCTGATAAGAGACCACATACCATGGACTAGTTCTGACTTGTTTTACAGAGGTTGATCATTTCAGTGTCTTTGTGTACCTTCTTTACTTTTTGAGATATGGGGTGTAATTGTAATACATTTAAATGTTAACTTAAGTCTCCACCACAAGGTAAACACAGGTCACAGGTAACATTCATGTTTGTTCAACATGCACGTGTCAGGACCCACTTTATGAATAATCATATCTCCTCCTATAACCCGTTGAATATGTATGTTTGGCCTACCTCTTCAATTTAAATTACTGTCTTGCCCTTTCCTCCCTTGAAGTGCCTGCCTTTCAGGCTTTTGCAGGAGGGATGCTTTGTAGCCTAGCAGAATGGCCACCTTGCAGTCTGTAGCCCTTTACAAGAAATACAGTCTCCTATCAAAATTTATAGCTCCCATGAATTTTAAGCTAACAAGGGAAATGTTGACACATTGTTGGAAATTGAAAGTGTACTGGGAGGAGAGATTAAAAGGCCTGGGTTGCAGTCTCAGGGATGAGGGTTATGTATTTTTGTGGTCCTTACCTCAAAGACCCCACTCACATGATTCCCACTGTGATTTTCTGAGAAAGATCCCCTTATATCTCTGAAAAGGGGAAGGGAAGATTAATTATTGTTTAAGCACAGAAACTTCTCCATAACAATGGCCTACTTAGCCAAGGAAAAAGAATATTCCAGAGCCTTACTCCACCTGTGAAATGGAATTTCTCCCATTGTCGCAGAAATCAGGAGACTGGAGAGACTGATTGGTGGAAAAGGAGGTGCACTGGCTCAGCAGATTTGTATCCGAAAGCATGAGCCCTGAACAAATACAGGACTTGGCTTTTATACACACTTCTCAAAAGGGGTTGGCTAGTTTGAAACAAGCTCACAATGGCGAGAAGCATAGTAGCACGAAAGTGAGTACGCAGAAGCAGAACAAAAGCAGTTAATCAATCTGTGACAGGTTCATAACTCAGGCTTACATGTGATACATGGCCGTCATCTAGGCTTGCCCAAGAGCCTTGCATGGGATTATCTCATAACTTTCACTATGGCACCTAAATGACCGCAGTCCAGGCCTGCTCAGGCATGTCTCATTGAGAGGTGACAACGTGCTAGCAGCCCTCGCTCACTCTCGGTGCTTCCTCAGCCTTGGCGTCTGCTCTGGCTGTGCTCGAGGAGCCCTTCAGTCCACCGCTGCGCTATGAGAGCCCCTCTCTAGGGCTGGCAGAGGTCTGAGCTGGCTCCCTCTGCTCCCAGGGGAGTGTGAAGAGAGAGGCCTATGGGGCAGCTGGGGCTGCAGCGCACGGTGCTCGCGGGCTGGCACAGGTTCCAGGTGAGCACAGGTTTGGCAAGCCCCGCACTCCGCAGGGCCAACCGGCGCCTGCTGGGCTTGATCAGAGGCTGGATCCTGTGCGTGGACCATCATTCCCTCTTTGCAGGGTTATTGGCCACGATGGCGAGTCTCTGTCTCTTTCTCACTTCCCCTCTTTTCCTTTTTCCTCTTGGTTGTCTGAGATGAGCTCCCTCTGGGCTGCCAGAGTGCCCAGGCTAGGTGCCGCAAAGCCCGCAGCAAGTGCTAATGAGACGTGAAGCCCGCTGGACTTCTGGGAAGGGTGGGGACTTGGAGAACTCTTCTGTCTAGCTAAAGGATTGTAAATGCACCAATCAGCACTCTGTGTCTAGCTAAAGGTTTGTAAATACACCAATCAGCACTCTGTCAAAATGGACCAATCAGCTCTCTGTAAAATGGACCAATCAGCACTCTGTAAAATAGACCAACCAGTGGGATGTGGGTGGGGCCAGATAAGGGAATAAAAGCAGGCCACCCCAACCAGCAGCTGGCAACCTGCTTGGGTCACCTTCCAGGTATGGGAGTTTTGTTCTTTGGCTCTTCCCCACAAGTCTTGCTGCTGCTCACTCTTTGGGTCCACACTGCTTTTATGAGCTGTAACACTCACCATGAATGTCTGCAGCTTCACTCCTGAAGCCAGTGAGACCATGAACCTACCAGGAGGGATGAACAACTTCAGACACGCCACCTTTAGGAAGGCTAACACCCTGAAGGGCTGCAGCTTCACTCCTGAGGCCAGCAAGACCACAAACCCACAGGAAAGAACGAACGACTCCAGATGCGCCGCCTTTAAGAGCGATAACGCTCACTGCGAAGGTCTGCAGCTTCACTGCTCAAGTCAGTGAGACCATGAATCCACCAGAAAGAAGAAACTGGGGACACATCTGAACATCTGAAGGAACAAACTCCGGAAACACCATCTTTAAGAACTGTAACACTCACTGCAAGGGACTGCAGCTTCATTCTTGAAGTCAGCCAGCCCAGGAACCCACCAATTCTGGACACATCATGATCTTCGCTGTGCTGCTCAGATAAAAGACTGAATACTTGAAGTTACTAGTTACAGAAAACAGGAATCTATAAACTCTTAAGTTGGCTCATATCAAAGGAGAAAGGAAAATAAGAAAAATTTGTTTTTTTTTCTAAACTTGTTTTTCCCTTTTTAATTTTATTTTTATTTCTTTAATTTTTGCCTCTCTGTTTCAGTTCTCTCCAGCCATCAGTTTTTTCACCTAAGAAGTTAAAAAAAAAAAAAAAAACCATAATCAACAGGGATAATGCTTCAAGGAGACAGTTGGGAGCACTGAATTACTGAACCAAACCGGGTCTCTTTGTCCATGCACAAAATAGACTGCTAGGGAGACAGGAGGCAATACTTGGATTAATCTCCCTGAACAAACAGCAGGGGCAGTTTTCAAATGTAGAGGATAATGAGTTGTAATCTGATTGGATCTTGCAATGAGGTGATGCCAGGGCTCAATGTGATTGAATAGTGGATTACGCCATGAGGTTTTCGCTTCTTAATTCTGTCCTTATTCCTTGTACCAAGAACTTAGGTTATAGTCATACTTGCATGATTTATTCACCTGCGTATACCCGGGTTACCTAAACTGCAAACTTGAGCTTTAGACTGGTTATGTGGTTACAATTGCAAACAGAAAAGGAAGTTAAGAGGCAGGAAGGGAAAATCTTTTACCTCTAGAGAAACACTTGAAAAGGTTAGGGTACCAAGACAAAGATCTACTAAGACTGAAATTGAATCAAAACATTGTAGAATGCTTCCCTCACCCCGACATACCATACTGTCATAGTAATAGGGCTCCCATATAATAACAGTGGATTACAGCTGAAAGAGTTGCAACATATGGGATATCTTTGAGAGGTATTTAAGAAAATCCAAAGTCAAGGAAAGAGGCCAAAAAAAAAAAAAAAAAGAAAGAAAAAGAAACTAGAGGAATTGGAAGCCTTTTGCGTTCATAAAAACAGCAGTTTTTGTTTTTGTTTTTGTTTTTTGGAGACGGAGTCTTGCTCTGTCACGCAGGCTGGAGTGCAGTGGCCGGATCTCAGCTCACTGCAAGCTCCGCTTCCCAGGTTTATGCAATATTCTCCTGCCTCAGCCTCCCCAGTAGCTGGGACTACAGGTTCCCGCCACCTCGCCTGGCTAGTTTTTTGTACTTTTTAGTAGAGACAGGGTTTCACCGTGTTAACCAGGATGGTCTCGATCTCCTGACCTCGTGATCCGCCCGTCTCGGCCTCCCAAAGTGCTGGGATTACAGACTTGAGCCACCGCTCCCGGCCAAAACAGCAGACATTTTAAAAAGTTTAGTCAACTGTCACACTAGAGGCCTATGTATCTCAGATCCTGTTACTTGATACATTGTTTCTTTCTTTTAACTAAAATTTACAGGGCAAGCGAAATGCAAGAGGAAAAAATAAAGTCTTAAGAGGCAAAACATGTCAGAACCACATTATGATATGACACAGATGATAGACTTATCAGACAGGAAATTTAAAATTATTATGATTAAGAAGTTCAGAACTTTAATGGAAAAAGTAGACAGCATGCAAGAGAGGAAGGGTAATTCAAGCAGAGAGACAAAAACCCTGAGAAAGAATTAGAAGGAAATACTAGAAATCAAAAGCACTGTAAGAGAAATAAAACATGCTTTTGATAGGTTAATCAGTAGATTGGATATAGCAAAAGAAATAATCCATGACTTCGAAGATAGGTCAATAAGCTTGAAGATAGGTCAATGGAAAGGCAAAGCAAAAAAATGACAAAAACAACAACATCAAAATTGTGACAAAATATAAAAACATGTCACCTATATCTAGTGGGAATACCAGGAGAAGAAAAAGAATAAAAAATAAACATTTAAAGTCATAATAAAATAATGGCTAAGAATGTTTCTAAAACAGTGATAAAAAATAAATCACACATTCAAGACACTTAGAAAACAGGAGTTAGGAAAAATACCAAACACACGCACACCCACCCCAAGCATATGATTTCAAACTACAGATAATCAAACACACAGCGAAAATGTGAAAGAATCTTGAAAAAATACACC
Source organism: Mandrillus leucophaeus (assembly GCF_000951045.1). Classification (NCBI taxonomy): domain Eukaryota; kingdom Metazoa; phylum Chordata; class Mammalia; order Primates; family Cercopithecidae; genus Mandrillus; species Mandrillus leucophaeus. The sequence goes on from NW_012106352.1 coordinate 293,982, forward strand.
TTAGCTGCAAATAGATAAGAAAATAATTAAATTGGATATGCAATTAGAAACCATGCAAATAAGATGTGTAAAATTTTAAATGTGTTGAAATGAAATAAACAAAAACCAACCTCTTAATGGTGCATTCAACAAAATTCTTCAAAAATGAAAGAGAAATAAAAACTCATTGGGAAAGTTAAAGTTGAAACAATTCATTTTCAGAAGACTAATGCTGCAAAAAAAATGTTAAAAGAAGTTCTTCGGGAACAAGAAAAATAATATAGGTCAAAAAAATTCGATCTTCATAAAAAAAGGAGTAAATGAAGGTAAAATAAATGTGCTTACTTTTCTTCTTCTCAATTGATCTAAGAAAATAGGTGTTTCTTTAAACAATAACAGTAATAATATACTGGATGATGATATAACGTAGATAAGTGAAATGAATAGTAAATGTTACAAGGGATTGGAGGAAGGAATTAGCAATACTCTATTCCAAGGAAACTTCATTATTTGTAATTTACACAGTAGTATTAGAGGATCAATGCTATAAACTGCATGTTTTTGTTCCCCCAAAATTTGTATGTTGAAGCCATAACCCCAGTGATATCGTTTAGGAATTAAGATTTTTGGAAGCTACTCAGGTCATGAGGTTGGGTCCTTCATGATGAGATTAGTGACCTTATAAGGAGAGACACAAGACCGCTTATTTCCTTTCTCTCTGTGTTTTGCCATGTAAGCACAAAAGAAGAAGACATCCATCTGCAAACTAGAAACAATGCCCTCACCGGACATCAGATTTGCTGTGCTTTCATCTTGGACTTCCCAACTTCCAGAACTGTAAGAAATAAATTTCTGTTGCTTAAGTCACACAGTTTGTTTAATTTGTTATAGCAACCTGAACTAACTAAATCAGTAGACTTAAATTCATTAAAATGTAAACTCTAGGGCAAGTATTAACACAAAAATCTAAAAAGCAGTATAATTAAAATGCTAAGAAAGGAGACAAAATGAGATCATGCGAAAAGCTCAATAACACCAGAGAAGACAGAAAAAAGGAGGCTAAAGAAGTGAAAAAATTTTATGAATAGAAAAAAATTGTGTACATGGTAGATATTAACCCCACTATATCAATATTAATTAAATATAAATGGTCTACTCGGTAGATATTAACCCCACTATATCAATATTAATTAAATATAAATGGTCTACTTATATCATTAAAAGATAGATATTGTCAGAATGGGGTGGGGAGCAAGGAATAATACTACTATACATTGTCTATATATAAGAAATCCAACTTATATGTAAAGTATCTGATAAGTAAAAAGTAAAGGAGTAGAGATACACTATGCTAAGAAATATCGAAAGAAAACTGGAGTAGCTGTATGAATTTCAGACAAAGCAGAATTTGAAACAAGAAAAATCATCAGGGATAAAAGACGGCACGTAATAAGAATGTAGTCTATTCTTCAAGAAGACATAATAGTCCTCCTACATTATTGTGTAAGTAACAACAGAATGTCAACATACATTAAGTAAAAATTGATAAAGCTTAAAGGAAAGTAGACTATTTCACTGTTACAGTCAGATAATTCAAGACATCTTTTAGTTATTAATAAATGAAGTAGGAGAAAACCACTAAAGACACAGTTTGTCTGAACAACATTAGTTATCCGTTTGATTTAATTGACATTTATAGAACAGTTCATTCAGTAAAAGCAGAATACACATTTTTCTCTAGCTTGCCAGGAACTTTCACATAGATAAAACACATTCTGCATCAAGAAGAACACCTTAAGACACTTTAAAAAATAAAAATGATACAAGTATGTTCTCAGACAAAAAGTGGAATTAAAGTAAAATCAGTAATATAAACATAGTATGAAAATCTTCAATTAGTTTGAAATTAACACACTTGTAATTAAAATTTAAAATGCAACTCATCATAATGTAAAAATGTGGTAAAAGTAGTACTTAAAAGGAAATATATAGAATTAAATGCATAAATAGGGAAAAAATTCTAAAATCAATAGCCTTATCTTATACCTTAGGAAACTAGAAAAAGAAAAGGTATATAAACCTAATGCAAACATAGGAAAAATAATACAATTTCTAGCAGAAATTAATGAAGTTGAAAATAGGAAATAATGGACAAAACCATCAAAAGAAAAAGTTGTTCTTGAGCAAATTCATAAAATTAATAATCCTTTAATCAAATTAATTAAGAAATAAAGAGAGAAGACTCAAAATATCAATATCGCAAATGAAGGACAGGACATTTATATGATTTCATGAACAGTAACAGAAAAATAAAGAAATAGTATTAACAACTGTAAACCAACAAATTTTGTAACTTAGAATAAAAAATATCAAATTCTTTAAAGACATAAACCACTGGAATTTACACAGGAAAATATAGATAACCTGAATAGTCCTATATCTATTTTTCAAATTGGAAGAAAAACTAATCACCTGGCCAAAAAAAAAAAAAATCTACCATCACAGATAGCTTCACCATCACAATCTCTTCAAGAAAATAAAAGGTGAGTGGTTAATCCCTACCTCAATCGTTATCCTAATACCCAAACCAGATAAAGACATTATAAGATACAGACCAATATTCCTTGTGAAAAGAGACAAAATACTCCTTACAAAATACTAGAAAATAAAATAACGTATAAGAAGGATAATGTGTAATGAAGTGCTGTTGATTTTAGGAATGAAAGACTAGTTCAGTATTCTTAGGTCAATCAGTATAATACATCCTATTAAGAGATCGAATGTGAAAAACCACATGAGTGTATCAACAGATGTAGAAGTAGCATTTTAAAAACTCAAAGACCTACTCATGAAAAAAGAAAAAGAAAACTCTCAAAAATAGGTCTAGGAGGGAACCAAAGAGTAAATAGTGTATTAAAAATGTATGTCTGCCATCATACTTAGTATTGAGAGATGAAGAAGTTTCCCACTATAATTGATGAGAAGACAATCATGTCCTCTTTAACTATTTCAACACAACACTGTGTTCAAACTCCTAGCTAGTAGAAACACACACAGGCAAAGAAAGAAAGGTCACAATATTGGGAAGGAGGAACTTTAAGTGTTTTTATGTCCAGATGACATATTGGTTATGTATAAAATACCAGAGTTGACAAGAAATTCCTCCTGTGACTAATAAACAACTATATAAAGCAAAGTCGAATGATACGTGGTCAATGTGCAAAACTCAGTTGCTTTCCTATATGCCAGTAATTTACGGTTGGACTTTACAAGATACCATTTACTACAGGATCAAAAACGCAATTAAATCTTGATATATAAATCAAACAAATAAGTACGGGATCTTTATGTGAAAGAAACCCAAAACACTGATGAAAAATCCAGAGGTCTAAATAATTATGACATGTTACATGTTCATGGATGGTAAGAATCAATGTACTTAAGATGTTAATTCTTCCAAAATTGATCTATAGATTCAACACAATTACAATAAAAATTCAGCTATGTTATTAGCAAATTGATTTTAAAATTTATGTGGAAAACAAAAGACCTAGAATAGAAAATACAATACTGAAGAATAAAAACAAAGCTGGAGAGCTCATACTACCCAACATCTAGACTTACTAACAGGCTATAGAAATCAATGCTACAGAGTATTGGTGAAAGAATAAATGCATAGGCCAATGAAAGAGAATAGAGAGCTCAGACATAGAACCACATAAATATAGTCAACTGATCTATGAAAAGGAATAAAGATAGTGTAAAGGGAAAAATGATTTTTTAACAAAGGATTCTAGAACAATTAATGTTCCATAAAGAAAAAACGAACCAACCTACAGAACTTAAGCTTTTAATAAAACTAACCCAAAGTGGAACATACACCTAAATGTAAAATGTCAAACTATAAAATGCCTTAAATAAAACATAAGAGAGCAATCATATGATATTGTGTTAGTGACACAATGTAAATAGCACTATTCATGAAATAATTAACAAAGAATTTATTATGATTAAAAACTTCTGCTACATAAAAAACGCTATTAAGAGAAGGAAAAAACAAGGTTCAAAAGGGAGAAAATATTTATAAAACACATACCTGATAAAGCATTTGTAACCAAAATACAAAAGGTACACAACATTAAACAATAAGAAAAACAATCAAATTTTAAAAATGAGCAGATATAAATAGGAACCTCACGAAAAAAGATATACGAATGTTAAATAAGCATTTGAAAATATGAAAAACTGTAATTTGCCAATATGGAAATGAAAATTAAAACAATAATGAGATGCCATCACACACTTATTAGAGTGGTTAAAATTTGTTAAAAATCTGAGTATGCCAACTGCTAGAAAGAATGTGAGACAGGAAGATCTCTCATTGATTGCTGGTGAGAACTCCCACTTTGCGAAACAGTTTGGTAGCTTCCTGCAAAGCTAGACACAGTCTTACCAGATGATTCAGCAAGCACCCTCCTATTTGCCCAACTGTGAAAACATGTTTGCACAAAAATGTACAATCCAAAGTGTACACCATCTTTATCCGTAATTGAATGAATAAACAATGTCTGGTAAGTCTATTCAATATCACAATCTTCAGTGAATAAAGAAATGAGCTATCAAGGCATACTTAAGTAGACGAACTGTAAATTCAGGTAGCTAAGTTGGGAAAAGCGTGTCTGAAAAGGCTACATACTGTATTGTTCCATTTACATGACATTCTGGAACAGGCAAAAATACAGAGACAGTAAACATATCAGTTGTTGCTATGACATTGTGAGGAGGAAGTGCTGAATAGGGGAAGCACGTGGTTTTTATTTATTTATTTATTTATTTTTTAGGGTAGTGAATGTTGACACTTTAATGGTGGATACAAAACATTGCACATTTACAAAGCTCACAGAATTTTCCTAAACAAAGTGTGGAGTGAAATAAACGCCAATTTTTAAAAAGTACCATGTTAAAGAATCATATGATGGGATACAAAATGTGACAAAACAACTTAAATGAATAA
>NW_012106352.1:299824-311913 GCF_000951045.1 Mandrillus leucophaeus
CGTTGGAGGAATGGCTAATTCTAGGACTGAGATAGGGAATATACAAAATAATTATGGAACATATTGTGATGCCAACATAAGGAAGTACTAAGAAGAAAACAGAAACACTGGTGGGGTATTTCAAAGGAATGCGCAAGCCAACTGAGAGAGTTCCCAAAGGCCATAGGTGGAAATTCTTAAGCAAAGAAAGAAAGTAGTATTGGATTATTACCCCTAAAAATAAAATAGATATGCATTGTCTGTGCTGACATAAATAAATGACTGAAAAATATTCTAATAGTTTAGAAAGATACTCTGCTGTTCTGGAGTCGGAGCATTAACTCTACTCAATATGTGTGTGTTGCACGAAGTGGCTTCCTTCCAAAGTGTGCACTAAGGAGAGGGGAAAATAGTAACTTCGCAGCAGGGAAATCTGAAAAATACTACTTCAGGCAGGTGATCCAGATTAATATCAATGATCATAAATCATTTTGTTCGTATGTATCCTTGACGTTATGTGATAAGAATGATACTTTGTCCCTGTGATCTTCTCAAAACCCATAACCTCATTCTAATCATCAGAAAAATCTCAATTGAGGGACATTGTGCAAATTACCTAATATCCTAAACATTTCCAAGATCATCAAAAACAAGGAAAGTATGTGAAATTGTCAGAGCCAAGCACATCCTAAGAAGACATGCTAACTAAATGTAATGTGATATCCTAAATGGAATCTTGCAACAGAAAAAAAACACATCAGTTTAAAATTATGGAAATTTTAGTGAAGACTTTACTTCATGATATATCAATATTGGTTCATTATTTATGACAAATGCACGATATTAATGTAAGATGTTAACAATTTGAAAACTGCATTTGAGTATATGAAGACAGTACTATCCTCACAATTTTTCCTTCATTCTAAAACTACTGTAAAATAAAAAATATTCTTTTAAAAAGTAGACACATTATGTAAGTTTGTCAATGTTCCTATATAAACATGGTGGAATTTGCATTTTTATTAGCAATGTGTGAGGATGCTCCTTTCACCACAGTATCAACAACAGACATTAGTATCATACTTTAAAATTTTGTCAAATAATTGAGAAATGGTAGTTTAGTGTAATTTTATTTACATTTGAACAACTACCAGGAAGATTGAACTGTGAAGTATTCAAATCCATTTTGTACCTCTTTTTTGATGTCCGTGTAAGTTTGCCCATTTTTGTTTTATTTCTATCATTTCCCTCAATTTCTGTTATTAAATATTTATATGTGATACATGTCAGAATATTTTCTCCCTGTCAATTATCTTATATTTTATAACCTTGTTTTTTTACAACAAAAAGTTTTATTTTTTAAGTTGCCACTATGTCAAATGTATCAATATATTATTTTAGTGAATCTAAATTTTGAATCTTAGAAAGCCTTTACCTGCACCTAGGTAAACAGTAATTTTTTTCCGTTAATTTCCACTTCTAACTATTGAATATTAGTATAAAGGAACAAAATGGTATTCCACACCCTTGGTAAAAGTGCCCATTTGTTCTACTACATCTTTGAAAATGTTTTGTGGGTTTTGTGTAGATGGTTGTACCATCTGCAAATGAAGACAGTTTTACTACTTTCTTTTCAATCTGTGTGTACTGCATTTCTTTTTATTTCTGGGGCTCCAGTTTGGTGTTGAACAGAAAGCTTGAGTTGGATATCCTTGCCTCATCTTTAATCACAGAAGGAGGAATTCAGTCTTTCTTCATTCAGTGTGATAGAAGATACAGGATTTTTTGAGATGTTATCAGGTTGAGGAAACTTGTGCGCCATATAAGAGAAGGACCACATAAATTTTCAGTGTTTTGTACCTGTGCACCCTGAAAGGAGATTTCTCAGGTCCCTGGCTCCACCACCAATCTTTCTAGTGAGAATTTTATTGAGATCCATGAAAAAGAGATTCCTAGAGTCTCAGGCTGTAGGAATTCTAAGTTAGCAAACAATTGCTAGAATTTGTGAAGATTCCAGTTTTCTTTTTAATCCTTTTATAGCCGTCACATTTTTTTCTCATGTTCCACAAAAGGCAAAATCAATTTGCCTGTCTGGTCTCTTCAAAAAGCTTGTCACATTTTGGAATTCAATTCACCTGTCTGTCTTGGTACCTCTGATGATCTAAATAAAAGGCAATGAATCTGTCAATTATCCGTTTTTGTTTTTTTGGGGGGTGTGTGTGTGTGTGTGTGATTGTATGTTTGGGCATGAAATGAGAACTGAAATCAAGTATGTATGCTACAAATGTACAAATGAAGCATATTTATTATTCAACCATGTGCTAGGTGCTGTGCTTAGTGGGATTTTGTGGTCCAATTAGAATGAACTCTCCACTTTGTGTGAGAAGCGTGAGACCTGATTTCAACTCTACATCTTAGTTGCTGTGTGTTGAGTCTTACCAAGTTATAAAACCACTCTGTTCTTTCATTTCCTTCTTTATAAAACAATGCTTACTTTGTTGTAAACATAAAAATGGGACCTGCATATATAAACTTGTATGTTAAACATCTCTTAATTTGGAAATATAATAAAACTATATTTGTAATGCTGCTTTTCAATCTAATTTAAGGCTCCACGAACTGACACGGTGTCTCATCACCACAACCCTACAACAACACCAACAAAAAAGGTATTAACAGTAGTAAAGAAATATAAATTATTTTGAAATATCTCGAGTTGGTAACAAGCTTCATAGTTTAGATTCCTATAAATACCTTCAGAAACAGTAAAATTGGGGTGAAATTGCCCTGTCATTGTGCATTATTCATACATTGGGCACAGATGGAAAAGGACTCCATATATGAAACAAAGGTAATGGAATTTTCCTTCTGACAAAACTCCTCTTGAAAATATCAAAGCAAGTCAAATAAGGATTTATTGAACTGAATTGTTAGATTAGAAACATAATTCCAAAAAAAGAAGAGGCTTTTTACTACAAAACTCATATTTTTACATGTAAAAAATGAAAAGCCTGGAAAAGATAAGTGATATGTTCAAGGTTTCACAGAGAAATTACTGCCTCATAGAGATGATGCCACAAGTCTCCTGACTTCTACTCCTGTGAACTTGCTACTACATGACATTATTGTCTTTCTACACTAATACATGTTTCACAACCTTATTATTTTAATTGAACTTTTATTTCTGGAAGTGTTTTAGTTCTATAGAAAAATTTCAAAGATAGTAGAGGGAATACATGCCATACCTAGTTTCACAAATTATTAATATCTTACCTTAATCCTTTTTCTGTGTTAGGATCCCATTCAGGACACCATATTTTACTTAGTTGTCATGTCTTCTTAGGGCTCCTTTGGCTGTGACAATTTCACAGACTTTCCTTGTTTTTGATGACTGTCATAGTTTTGAGGAGTGATTCTCAGATATTTGGCAGAATGTGAGATTCTGCCAAATATTGAGATTTTTCTTTTTTTTCTTTTTTTTTTTTTTGAGACGGAGTCTTGCTCTGTCACCCAGGCTGGAGTGCAGTGGCCGGATCTCAGCTCACTGCAAGCTCCTCCTCTCGGGTTCACGCCATTCTCCTGCCTCAGCCTCCCGAGTAACTGGGACTACAGGCGCCCGCCACCTCGCCCGGCTAGTTTTTTTTGTATTTCTTAGTAGAGACGGGGTTTCACCGTGTTAGCCAGGATGGTCTCGATCTCCTGACCTCGTGATCCGCCCGTCTCAGCCTCCCAAAGTGCTGGGATTACAGGCTTGAGCCACCGCGCCCGGCGAGATTTTTCTTTTTTAATACAGCATACAAATCGGTTTAATATGTTTTATATGACACCAGAGTCTTCAGAAATGAAGACCTAAAGAAATAGGAAAACTTGTATATTTTTATGCATAGGTTTTAAGGAGAGTGAAGACTTACGCAGAAGTATGATTGGACAAAGGGGATGTGATCTGATGGAGAAAAACTGGGGTGGGGGAACTTGGCATGGCCCTTTTGTTTAGATTTTTCTCTGTTTCCTTGTGTTTTCAGAGTTAAGGACATTCCTTTCTTCCAGAAAGAACCCTCCTGGAATGAGGGTCTTATGATCTACTTAAGAGAAAGTCAGCTTAGTTCCATGGCCTGTTTCAAGAGAAAAGAGCAAGAGGGAGGTGAGAATGACCTTCTTGCTTCTGCTATTGTCTCAAATACTAAGGAACCATATTTTGGGGATGTCCTGAACCCCATCAATGGCCATTGTCCTATATTAGGAGCTGATGAGAGACTTCTCTCCCTGAATCTGCTAGAGTATTCCAAAAGGTTTGCAGTTTTCTAAGGCAGTTTTTCAGGCTCTGGAAATCTACAGGATAATTTAAAAGTATTGCATGCTGCCGGGCACAGTGGCTCACGCCTGTAATCCCAGCACTTTGGGAGGCCGAGGCAGGCGGATCAGGAGATGGAGACCAGTCTGGCTAATACGGTGAAATCCCGTATCAACTAAAAATACAAAAAAATTAGCCAACCGTGGTGGCGGGTGCCCGTAGTCCCAACTACTGGGGAGGCTGAGGCAGGAGAATGGCGTGAACCCGGGAGGCGGAACTTGCAGTGAGGCAAGATGGTGCCAGACTCCATCTCAAAAAAAAAGTATTGCATGGCTTTTAATAATTCAGCGAAGGTCATTTTGAAGAGGTTAAATATAATCACTGGTTGAGTAACTCTCCTACTGTTATGTAAGAAAAAATTATTGGAGAAAAAAGTATCTGATAGGTTAAAAATGAAATGTGATTTGATGAACCAGAGGTTCATCATCGTTTGAATCCTCAATTGAGATATTTCTGCTGTATGTCTCATGATTGGAGGGGAGTTTTAGGTTTTGGGAAAAAGATCACAGAGGTATAGTTCCATTTTCATCATATCATATCAATGGTATGTACTATCAACATGTCTTATTACTGTTGATGTTTACCTTAATACCTGGTAGAGATGGTGTTTGTCAATTTTTTTCACTATAAAGTTAATTTTTTCCTAGTTTTCCTACTTTAAAAGAAAGTCACTATATGTAGTCCCCACTCAAAGAGTTGGGAGTGATGCTTCACCTCTTTGAAGATGGAATGTCTTCCTAAACTATTTGGAATTCTTCATAGAAGATTTGACTCCTCCATTTATTTACTTAATCATTTATTTCTGTGAATACAAATACAATAATACTTATTCTATACTTTAGATTTATTTGACTTACTCTGTTATTGTGTGTGTGTTTATGTGTGTTTGAACTCTTTCAAACTTCTTGCCAAAAAAAAAAAAAAAAAAACAAACTCCATGTCCATCTTGCGTATTTACTGCTATAGTTGTAGAATCAGTATTCCTCTAAGGATCCCCATAATGCAAATTTATACTAGAAACCAAAATCTGAACACTTCATGTGCTCACTGCTACTGGCTGTCATTGTTTCTAGTCCCTCTTAGCTGACAGACCAAGAGCAGACAGTGAATATATGTGCATATGTTAACCCTTGTATCTTCATTTATCTGTAAGTATTTCTGTATGTAACTATCTGCATCAATATTGTGCTAAGTGCTCATATTGAAATATCCAGTTCTACTCTGTTACTACATGGTTTGTTCTGGCCTCCTTGTTTACTGTAATCTTCAATTTCAACAGTGAAAAACCAGGCTCACACATTTTGTGTGTGTGTGTGGAGGGGTGGGGGGTCAGGGGATGGTCACACTGTCACCCAGACTGCAGTGCAATGGTAAGATCTCAGCTTATTGTAACCTCTGCCTCCCAGGTTCAATCAATTCTCCTGCCTCAGCCTCCCGAGTAGCTGGGATTACAGGTGTCTGCCACCATGGCTGGCTAATGTTTTGTATTTTTATTACAGATGGAGTTTCACTTTGTTGCCCAGGCTGGTCTCAAACTCCTGACTTCGTGATCTGCCAGCCTCACCCTCCCAAAGTGCTGGTATTACAGGTATGAGTCACCACGCCCAGCTGCTACTTTCTGTCCATTTAATTGTTTATACATGTCTAGTGGTATCAAAGCTGTTAATACATATGTTTATGGAAAATAACTTTTTCAACTAGAGTATATTGATTATTCATAATACTTTTTGCCTTTACTCTTATAGTGTCTACTCATTTCTAAAGGTATTTAGTATAATTGATATGTTAAGAGATCATATAAAGTGGAATGAATATAAAACACTCAATTGAAACTGGTGAAAGTGTAAAAGAAAAAAAAGGTAGATATTTATCCAACTGCATCAATAATTACTTTAAAGGTGCCTGGTATACAAACAATGAAAAGACAGAGATATTCAATTTAAATATGAAAGAGCAAGACCCAATGATACATTCACTACAAAAGACAGTTTAAATATAAAAACTCATAGGTTATAGTAAACTTATAAAGAAAGATAAACCATGTCAATAATAATCAAAAGAAAGTTACAGTAGTTATATTACATTTAGACAAACCAGGCTTTATAATAAGGAAAATTGTAAGGGATAACATTTTGTATTACTTAATGATAAAGGGGTCATCTTTTTATGAAAGTCTAACAATCCTAAATTCAATTTTTTGTGAAAGCGTAACAATTCGAAATGCAATAACCAAGAGGACTGAAAGGAGAAATAGACAAATCCACTGTCATAGTCAGAAACCTCAACATTTCTTTGTCATTGATTGACAGATCATGTAGTTCATAGGAGACCTGAACAGTCTTATCAATCAACTTGACTAATTGACATTTATAGAATAACCTACCTTAAAAAGGCAGAATATATATTCTTCTTACTCTCCAATGAAACATTCACTAAAATAGATCATATGCAGGGCTTTAAAACACTTCTTAACATATTTATAAGAACAGAAAACTTATAAATTATGTTCTTGGATGACGATGAGATTTAACTAGAAATCAATAGAGAAAGAGATTTGGAAATATACAAATATTTGGAGATTTAAAAACTTGCTTTAAGCAACATATGATATAAAAAGAAGCTTCAAAATAACTTGAAAATAATTTAAAATATAATGCAACTTATCAAAATCTGAGCAATGCAAATTTAGTAGAGCTTGGAAGGAAATCTATAACTTTAGATACATATCTTAGAGAAGAAAGATTCTAAAATCATTAATATAATGTTCCACCATAATAAACTACAGGAAAAAGAGAACAATTTAAGCTTAAAGCAAGCAGATGAAAACAAACAATAAAAATTAAAGTAGATATCAATAAATTTGAAAATAAAAAATAATACAGAAGATTAACAAGCCAAAAGCTACACCTTTGGAAAATTTAGGAAATTTTATAAACATCTAACCAGGCTAACCAAGAATAAAAAAGAGAAATATTGTCCATGTCAGAAATGAAATAAGGGTCATCATTCATCATCTCGTGGACATTAGAAGACGATGTTAGTGTCTTTTTTCCTGGAAAAATAAACCTGTTTTACAGAGCATAGTCTGGAGGTAATTCACAAGGATTGCTCTTCCTCCGCCCCTGCCAGAGCTACAAGGGCATCTTCAATGTGAGTATCTGGTGAGATGACTGTGGGTAAAGGCCATAAATGTGGCAGGCCCCTCTAATACTGAAGCTCTTAAGGGATTATCACTCTCAAGATAGTCCATACTCATATTCCAGGAATCTGTTAACATTGCCATATAAGTGTTCTTACCAGTTTATGTCTCCAATGTCTTCTACTTCTCATAAGCAGATCTTGGTTTTGTCTCTCTGAAGTCTTCTATTTCTTCATATTTGGGTGTAACAGCTCTTCCTATAATCTCAGTTTTCTGATAGGTCCACAAAACATATTGATTTTCAGTTTGTTCTGTTTTTACTGTTATAAAGACAGAAGTGCCTGCTTCCTAGCTGTTTGTATGGTGGCATCAGAACTAAAAATTTCATTGCTTTTTCACATTTAAAAAAGCATTTTAGATATGCTTTGCATTAATAATAACATTTGTACTTTTTAAACATGTTTGTTCTGATGGTTTCAGTTTAAAGAATGTTCTTGATTTTCAGCATCAGTATTTACAGGCAGGATCTTGTGTTGATTCTGAGTCACATAGGGATATCTGCAATGTTTAGTGAGGTTCTGCCAATGTCTTCCCCTCTGTTGTGCATATCTTCTTCTTTCCTCACTTTGATGTTCTACCAGGTCAGTCTTTCTCCTGCAGGTGCATCTAGGAATTCCTTTTTCCCCAGTGTCACAGGAACACAGCAATTCTCCCTCTTCTACACTGAAAGAAACTTAAAAAAGAGAAAGACAAGATAGGAAAATCTGAAAGACATCTAACTTGATTAAAAAATAGAGTCATATAAAAGAGTTAAGCCAAAACTAACAGGCAGATGAAATTTGAAGTGACAAAATGTTAAAATAATAGGGAGAGTGATTACACTGGAACCAAATATTTTAATTTGGCAAGTCTAAGTTGTCTTTTGCTCTTCAGTGGGTGGCAAGCCCATGAGGAAGATTAGAGAAGATTTAGAGAATTAAAGCAAAAATTAAAGCTATTTAAATGTAGAGTAAATACACATGTTATTCTATCTTACACACAAAATATTACCTATGTATATAGATCTTTTTTTCAAATGAAATTTAAGTCTTTTTTGGACATTAATTATTTACATATTATACATTCTATTTTCACATTCTAAGGCAATATTTATTAAAAGGCAACTGAAATACCTTTTCTACAGTATTTAAGTAGCACTATCAGCTTTTGGACTGGCTTAATTACATTTAGCACAAAAAAGATCCACAATATCACTTGAGACAACATGATTGTATAGCAATTTATTACCAGATGTTTTGGATTTAAAGCAAACTTCTTTGAAGAATGCAAATACTTTCTCGGTTTATGAGGAAAACATGACTTTAAAAAACAACTTCTTGGTTACTTGTTTGTTTAAACTTTTTCCCATAAGGACACAAGGTGGCATGGTCGAAGTGAAAAGTTAAAACCTAGGTTTTTGTACTGTAATTTCTGTGTAGCTATGAATGTCCAGTAAGTAAAATGGGTTTTTCAAATTAAGGCAAATAGGTTGTGGAAAAGAACAGAATAAACCACCTCATTACATGAATCTTAGCTAAGAATAAGAACCCTCAGTTGAAATTTGGAGACCTGAGTTGTGAAGCCTGCTGCTATGGAACATGCTATTCCACCAGAAACAGGTCACATACTCTATTGGCTTCGTGTTCTCCACTATAAAATAGATTTGAACTATATAAAATGTTATGATCCTCAAGAGGTTTTAGGTTAGAATATTAAGTGTCTCAGAAAAACACTGCTCCAATTCTAAGAAGAAGCAGCATCCCAAATGGCATACAAAATCATATTTTTTAGAGTCCATCAGCGACCTCAGATGGCAAGGTAATCTAATTATATGCATCCAAAGGGTTTTAACCTCCTCCAGTAGAGTAGTACACATGAACTATTTCCTCTTCGAAAGAACTGTAGGAGCATATGGTAGCCATGGAAGTGAATTTTAAAAATAGATAAAATTTTAAGAAATTAACTTAAAGTACAAATATAGCAGGTGTGATAACTTAGAATTCCTTGGAGGCCATGACAATAGAAATCTGCACCTACCTACCATGAGAAACATTAGGGCAGGCCATTGGACATGAGAAACCTCTTCTCTGTCGCTAATGTACTGGCAATCCCAAAGTATGAGAGTGAGCAGGGAAAATCAATAGAAACCTGGCTATAGTCAAAACACTGAATTTATACAATATATCGACCATGCACAGTGAGAGAAGCAGCAGAATATCTATTTGTATTATACTTGTATTCTATGTGTGGCATTCATTTACATACACACACAACTGTGTGTGTATATGTATGTGTATATATATGTATAGATAATACATACAATAAAGTGAGAAAATGTGATTTACCATTAAAAGATAAAGTATTCAGTAGAAACAGAGACATTAGAGAAAATGAATTTTTAGTTTAACAAGTTCTCACACAGGTAACTAAAAGGCACAGATAATAAAAACGGTTAATTGCATCAAACATGTAATGGGAACATAATACCAATTGAGAAGAAGAGTCAATTCCAACTTGTTTTATTGGGTCACTTATCTTGGTGCAAAAATAAACAAAGATTTTACAATTAAAAATTTACAAACCAATATCTCTCACAAACATAGAATATCAGCAAATTATATCTAGCAATATTTAAAAAAGCATAATACATTATAATCAAATAAGGTTTACTACAGGATCAAGGTTAGTTTATATATGAAAGGAAATCTATTTTATAAACCACATTAAGAGATAAAGGAAGAAAACACATATCTTAATTTTTCAGACAAAGTTTTTGGCAAAATGCAACACACGTTTGTAATATAAAACGTTCAGTAAACCTGAATGAAAATAAACTTCCCTAATCTGAAAAATGGTATTTATGAAAAACCTAAAGTTGATATCATAGACTATCATTAAATATTGAATGTTTTCTTCTCAAAACTGTGAATAAGATCAATACAAGATTTAAATAAATTGTGAAATATGCAATAGACCATTGACTGGAATATTTAGTATAGTTAAAATGTCAATTTTCCTCAAGTTTATCTATAGATTGAGTGCAATCTCATTCCAAGCAGCAGGCATTTTGTAGAAATTTAGAAGTTTCTTAGAAAATTTATGTGGAGAAGCAAATAACCTATATTAGCTAAAATAATCTTAAAAACAAAAAAAAATGCAGTACTTGCAGTAATTGCGGTCATGACTTATTTTTAAGTTGTAATAATAAAGATTTTGTGTTACAGAAGAAAGAATAGAAGAAAGTCAGAATGAGGAGTCCAGAATTAACCACAAAATATGGATCAGTCTATTTTGACAACGTTTCTCCAGGGAAAAAAAAAAAAAAAAAACTCGATCCCTAACAATCATGTCATCAATATAACATGGATCAGAGACCTAACTATTAAACACGAATAAAACAATAGTTACTAGAAGAAAACATTATCTTCTACTGGTCAAGCACTCACAACTGCCCACTTCTTACCGTCTGTTTTGTCATGACTCAAATTCAGTCAGGCTTTCTCCTCCCTATGGGTCTCTGAACGCAGCTTGCCTCCAGCCTAAGAAAACACTAAGGGAAATATGGCCCCTTATTAACTTATCTCAAGAATTTGCTGAACACGAACAACGCATTGTTTTCAGACATGGCTGACCATTTTCTCTAATTTGCCTAACTTCTCCTTTCTTACTGCTTATTCCTCTTAAAAAAAAAAAAAAAAAAAAAAAAAAAAACAACTCTTTTCTGACAGACTTTGAGATCCTTGCAGATTTCTGAGATCAGAGTATTCTCCCTATTGCAATAGTCTTTTATGTGAATAGCTTATCCTTATCTAAATCTGGATTTACTTTTATTTGACACGACTCTCCTAAAAGTTCTGTTATGAAAAGTGAAAGAAACTCCACAGCCTGGGGAAAATGTTTTCAAAACATATAATTGATAAATAACTTGAATTCACAAAATTTACAGAATTACTATAAAGTGGTAAAACAAATACTAACCATCTAATAAAAAGATTTAAAGTT
The DNA here is from genome assembly GCF_000951045.1 of Mandrillus leucophaeus. Taxonomy (NCBI): domain Eukaryota; kingdom Metazoa; phylum Chordata; class Mammalia; order Primates; family Cercopithecidae; genus Mandrillus; species Mandrillus leucophaeus. The sequence continues at coordinate 311,335 of NW_012106352.1, forward strand.
TGAATAGACACCTCCCAAAAAGACAAATGGCAAATAACATCAACATCATTATACATGAGGAAAATGCAAATTTAAGTTAAAATGAGATACTACTATACATCTACTTGAACAACCACAATTACACAGGACACCATCAAATGTTGGAGAGACTGTAGCAACTGGATCTCTTATACATCACTGGTGGGGTGGTAAAATTAATTATTATTTTTCTATGCTTCTATAATTAGTACTTTTGGTGGCTTAAAATAGCGCAAATTAATCTTATAGTTGTATAGGTCAGAGGCCTGACATGGGACTCACTGAACTAAAATCAATATTTTATCAGGGCTGTGTTACTTTCTGGAGGACTTAGGGGAAAATCTATTTCATTTTTTATTCACATTGTTGTCAGAATGCAATTCGATGTGGTTTAAGACTGAAGTCACCATTTTTTGTTGTTGTTGTTGGGTATGAGCTAAGAGCTTTTCTTAGCTTCTGGAAGCCATCCACAGTCCTTCCCTGTGGCTCCCTTCTTCCATCTTCAAGTTCAGCAACAATGGCAAAAGTTCCTCTCAAGTTTCTTTTTTTTATTTTAATTTT
>NW_012106352.1:313573-342038 GCF_000951045.1 Mandrillus leucophaeus
GATTCCCTATTTAATAAATGGTGCTGGGAAAATTGGCTAGCCATAAGTAGAAAGCTGAAACTGGATCCTTTCCTTACTCCTTATACGAAAATTCATTCAAGATGGATTAAAGACTTAAATGTTAGACCTAATACCAGTTCCTCTCAAGTTTCTAACCTGTACTCCCTCTCCTTATATGGTTACATTTCTTATGCACACTCTGCCTTTCTCTTCCACTTTTAAGGACTCTTATAAATAGACTGTGTCCACTTAAATAATACTAAATAATATATCTCAAGATATATAACATTACTAATATCTGTAATGTCCTATTTTCCATATCAAGTGATTATTCACAAGTTCCAGGGATGAGGTTCTGGACGTTGTTGAGAAGGCTTTATTGCTACCACAAAATGAACAATCATCTTGGAAAGTTCATTGTCACTATCTTAATAAGTTAAAACCAATTCAGAAATTCTGCTGTTAAGTGTATAACCAAGGAAAGAAAGACACATGTCCACTAGAAACCTTATACAAAAATGTTCAAAAAAACTTTATTTATACTGGTCCAAGACTTGAGAGATCCCAGATGTCCATCAACATGAGAATGTAGAAAGCGTGTAGTATTTAATATATGCCTTAATAAAAAGAAACAGACATCTGATAAATGAAAAGACATGCATGATGTATGTTGAGTGAAAGAAATAGAACACAGAAATATACAAGCTCTTTTATCCTATTAATATGAAATTGAAGAATAGGCAAAATTAGCCTATTGTGAAATTATCTAGGAGGAGAATTGTATAGGAAGAGGCATGAGAAATGTTAGGTTTCTTCCTATTATTTACCAAAATGAGTTGAATGTACCTTCAACATATGATTCATCAAAACTGATTAAATGGTACACTTAAGATGCTAGTATTTCCTTCTATATAAATTATAACTTAAAATAAGATCTTTCAAATTTAAGATATTATACCCTACAGAGGATAACCTATTCTTCCACTTGTCCTTTTTAAACATGAAATAGAGATTTTAAAAATAAAATATATTTAGTTTCTCAATTTTATGACATGTTTAGAAAGTATAATATTTTTCAAGCAAGATGACCTGCACATTTTTAATTCCATATCCTAACAGTATAAACAATAATTTCTGGGCTTTTCTTCTCTAGTTGTGTCATTTTAATAGCTAAAATGATAATTAGTGAATGTTTTTGAGCACAAAAATACTCATTTTAATATGAGAAATTAATATCAAAACAGTTCAGATCAAGAAATTACATTTCATCCCACAGATGACAATTCACCAACAGCTTTCAATATTGCTAGTCCATCTCAACAGTGATATGATTCAGAGATTTTTAAAAAAATTTTAATGTTATTTCATATATTCCTGTTCCAAAGCTGTTGAAAACAACACAGCAGAATACTGTGATGATTTAGGGGAGGGAAGAAAGGAATAGGGATGAAGCTTTTTTGTTGCAAACATTTACCATGGTGCAATATGACTTAGAGAAAGAGAATTTACAGGTTAGAAACCTTCTCCACATGAAAAACACATGGGAGCTGGCAAGATAAGACTGAGTATTCTCTGAGACATAATGAGTCTGGACAGCAATTTTCTCAAAGAAAACTAATCAATTATATCAAAACACCTCTTATTCAGTTCATTCAAGGACAGTACTAGGCCCATTAATTGAAAAGACTGGATAACTGAGGAATCAAATAATATTATATGCAACACAACATTTTAATTTAAAATATATACACACTTATCTACCCATTTTTTCTATTAGAACAAGGGCTTTTCATTGAACATGGGTCATAAAATTAGAGTTTGGTCTGTTTTTCTTCTGTAAATCTTAACTAAAATTTTATTTTATTCTTTAAAGTTATACTAGAATATAAATAAATCTACATGCATCATCTTCGTAGATTTTTAAAATAAATATTCCCACAACTATTCTCTAGTATTTTTATTTAATTTTATTTAGCTTCTCCAAATAATTCATTTGCATCAAAACATTATTTCCATTTCTGCTCCCATATTTTAATGTACTACTCATTAATAGTGAGTACAAGCGGCAGAATGGGTGGGGGAACAAATACAGCTTACTCTCACCTGAAAATACTTGTTCAGCTTACCTGGTAAGCTTACCTAGTAAGCAGACGTTAGCCTGCAAGAAAAGAAACAGTCCCAAGTTGAACAAGGAAAGACAGAAGACTATCAGAAATCACAAAAGACTGTGAGAAAAAGTTGCAAGGAAATTAAATCTGTAGCAGAGATTTACCATTAATACTGGGGGAGATGGAAAGTAAAAAATATACTATAAAAAACTTCATGCTCAAAAAACTTGTGTGAAATTATGCCATAATGAAAATAAAAGTTTAAATCCATTAACTATGACAGATAAATAGCTGATATGAATAAAGTAAGCAGAGGTTCAACAGCAAATAAATTGTATACTCTTGTTCTATGTTATGATTGTAGTTGGACTACAAAACCAGATACAGTTGTCAAAACACATCAAGTAATACAATTATAATTGATAATTTTATTGTATATTCATTATTGGTCAAAATTGCTGATTAAAATTACACTGAAACAAAAAGTAGATCAAATAGATCAGGAATAAACATAGGTTCATTAACAAATAAAAATATAAACCAAAACGATGGGAGATAAAGAAAAAATCATCTAAATTTGAAAGAACTGATCATCATATTTTAAGTAATTGACATAAAGGAAAAAACCACCATACATGCCTTGACAAATTATTAAAAATAATGAATAATACAAACATACATGTATATGAATATATACAATAGAAAGTATTATATATGAATATATTGAATAGAAGTTATGTTTGTATTAAAATAATACAAACATTTATATATAGTATATATACCTATATACATAAAAACATATAGTTTGTGTATATATGCACACATACATATGTTTAAAAATAAAACTGCAACTTCTCTGTGGTGTTAGGCATCAGAAAAACCATAGAGTAATTTCTAGTAAATTCTGAAATTAAAATATTATTTCTCAAAAATTCTCTATATAACAACATTTTCTTTAGCTCTATAGCTTTTTCTATAGTTGGAAACTTTCTGAAAAGTTTTAGAAAATGTATTACTAATAAACACTTTTGAGGAAAAACACATTGAATACATACTTAAACCTTAGAAGATATTAATAAAAACAAATTTAAAACAATGAAGATATCTCTGTATGAAAGAATATCAGGCAACAAAATAAAGCATTAAGTGAAATCAATATTGTGAATGTCATAAAATTTAACATAAATGCTAATAAATAGCACAAATACCATATTGATTCTAATAAGAAAGAGATGTCCTTAAATACAGTTAATTTTGCAAAGACAACATAGGTTAGACTTGGAAAAACAAAACAAAAAGTTATCGGTTTTGATTTTTATTTCAAAAAATAATAGTGAAATATTATTGTGAAAATTATAGAAACCCACTGGTAGAATTAGAAAGAATGATGACTTTTTACATTACAGTAGAAGACTAAAAACAAACATATATATCTTGCATTGCAAATGACAGGAAACAAAGGCAACCAAAAAGAAATAGGAAAAACAAAACCGAGAACATAAAACAAAGTGACAGACTTAAAGCTACACATAACAGTGATAACAGTGAAGGAAATTGCTTTAAACTATTCTGTTTATTCAGAAACAAATATTGTCAGGAAGAATTACAAAACTACATCAAATTTTAAAACACCTACAAAAATGACTTAGAAACATTTCAAAGCAAAGAATGGGTAAAAGTTTACTGTGCATGAAAAAACAGAAAGCAATTGACCGTGGAGATGCTATTAGCAAACAGGAAAAAGTTAAAGCAAGAAGCATTAGCCAAAATGAATTGGACCATATTACAATTGTAAAATTGCCACTCAATGTTGCAAGCCAAATCGTTTTAAATTCTTGTTCATTGCTTAATGTAGTATCAAAGTGTACCAAATAAAAGCTAAGTAGAAAAATAAATTAATGAAAGGTTACACCCATAAAATATGTGAAAAACATATGTATTGTATTGTAAATACATTAATATTTGTATTAATATGCATTAAAGCTTTTAGAGGGGTTATCACTTTATTATAAATATCCATGTTATATGTGGGGGAGAAGATACCCTTACTTGGCTGAAAAGACTCACTAATTCTAAAGTGTGAAAATTATGTTGTCCATATTTTTGATAATACAAATTGGAATCATTTGTAATGTTTATACAGAAATATCTCTACAATAAAATTTTTAAATGAAATTTTAAATAACAATAAAGAGTTAAAGATGAACCAAATATTATGACAGAGTATGTCAATAGTTTAATAAGTAAAAGGTTTGATTTTTGATGAGAAATAGTTTAAAGAAATGAGCTAAGTATAATGCTCAAAAATATTGTCTTTAACAAAGAAGAACTAGGGAAAGTATGAAGAATTAAACAATTCAGATAAAGGTGAAACAAAGCAAAAAGTTTGTAAAAAGGAAAATAGTGAGATTGTTTTAAAAATCCAAAAATTTATTCTAAAAACATTAATAACCAAAACCAAAACAAAAAAAAATTCAGTGCCTTTCTTCCCTTCCACTCCAACTTCAAGTCATTTGTCTGCATTTGCAGAGGCCACTGGCAACCACAGACAAATAATACAGCTTATGTGCAGTTTATATGATGCTTTGCTGTGCTTTTTGTAAAAATAGGTGATCCAAGGTTTCTATTCCTTACAACCAGGAAAGTGATAGAAAATTAGCATCAGGCAGCAAATCATGAAATGAAATTGTACTTCAAAAACCTGTGAACTCCCAAAGGATGAAAATTCATCATCAGACTTGCACGACTTTGCCAGGTCATTCTGACACCCAAAAGAAAAGAAAGAGCTGAAGGAGCACTTTGAGTCTCATTGCCCTTGAGGGAAAGAGAATGCAGAGTCTGGACAGCAGAAATCAGAGGATCTGCAGCAGGAGCCTGGAGACTTTGTTGCTCCAGCACCACAAATGCATTGCCATCCGCTGCATCCGCTTCTATTTCCTGAGATATCCTAGTCCTTAAAGGCACTCCTATCACTCGACCCCACCAGCAATGAATCAGAAGAGAAAAAACACAGCCATGGAAAGGTCTAGAGTACAGAGGGAGGAAAACAGCAGATATCAATCAGAATATATGCTCCGAATAATAGAATACTTTGGGCACACATGTAAAACTTAAATTAAAAAGATTAAAGTGATTAATAACATAAATTGGGACACCCTTTACACACACATACACACCTTTCTGATACAGAAAACAAAACCAAAACAATATATCTAATTGTATGTTAGAAATGTAATCAGCTGAAATTAATAGAATATTTGGTTTACAGTGGTTTAACAAGAAATGATTTTTTTTTTACACAATGAAAAGTCGTGAATTAAACAAAGAATGGTGCAGTGATTATGGAATATCATAAATGTCACCAGCTTATCCTTTTTGTCTGACCCATACTCTTTAATTTATAACTTTTGTCTTCACTGTCCTAACATAATTCCTGCACTAATAAGCAAGCATCCCATCCACTGTCAGCTGGGTACAAGATAGGAAGGCCAAAGAATGAAAGGAACATGGCAGATAAGTTTGAACCTCTTTTAAAAAGTTCCTGGACACCTCCCAAATCCAGCAATCTCTACTTCAACTTTATTGGCCAGAGCTGAGCTCTTTGGCCACCACCAAATGCAAGAGTATCTAGGAAGGTGAACATTTTAGTTGGCTATATTACCAAATTATATGAGATATTTATTCGTAAGAAAGGAGAAAATATACATTGAATGAGCCCTTAGAATTTTCTGTCACATTAATTACTAAATTCAGATGAATTGAAGAACAGAATGATCACCATTAAAAACCAAGTGAGTAGCCAGAAAATCAGGTAACAGGCATATTTGAATGCACAGAACAAATATGCAAAGAAATAAAAATTGAAATCATGAGGCCAAGCATATAAGATTCTGAGGCTATATTGTGAATCATTAGTAATACATGAAAGAAAGGCGATAAAAAACTTATAAGGAAGGAATATTTTCATAAGCTGAGGAAATAAAATTTTGCAGATTGAAACCATTCACCTATTTCTAGGCAGAACAAATGATAAAGATATAAATCTATCATATCTGGGGAATATTTTTGAGCTCAGGCAAAGGAGACAAGCAATCTACAATGGTAAAAACACGTTAGTATTATTCAATAAAATGAGAAACTCTTCTTATAAAAAGAACAAAATAAGATCACTTCTTAAAATTATATAAGTAAATCTTGATAATGCCTGATTCAAAGAGAATATCATATATTAATGAGAACAAAAATGAGAGTGTTGATTGAAAAAAAAAAGTCAGGATGGAGAAAAAAAATCTATTCTTGGAAGAAAATGCTTAACACCAGATGCCTTCATTGTGAAAATAAAATACCTAAGCAGGCATCTTAAGAAATTTGAAAATGAACCATAGAAATAAAGTTTAAAAAGTAGAGAGAGTGACTAGAAATAAAAGTTGGACTTATTAATACATAATTAATTACATATACAGATAAATAACTTTTCCTACTTCAAAAGTAACCAAATAGAAGAAAAGCTAAATAAGGCATCTGTAAAGTGGTGCTTATTTCATGTTGCCTTATCAATAGGGCGATAACGAAATTATGGTACATAATAAATATTATTTAGCCAATAAAGTAATTAATTTGAGCTATATGATACATAACTCTGTAGATGTGTATATGTATTTCTCACACACATATAGTATTATTCTGATCATTTTTAAAAGTAGATGAATTGTTTTCATTTTCTTTGTGAGACATTAGTCAAAGTTGGTAACAGAATAGGAGAAACACACAAGTACAAAAAGGGAATAGAAAATTGTATGTCTAGGATCACATTTTGCATTTGTGTCAAATTGTGTGTATTTTTAAGTAAATTTTTAAATGCATTAAATTATTTATTTAAAAAATATAACGACATTTTTAAAGGAGATATGTAAATTAAATATAAAAAGCTTAATAATACATAAGAAGAAACTTTTTTGAAAAAACACACTATATAATTGCATGTAAATAACTTATTAAATCTGGGTGAAATGAGCCATTTCCTGAGGAAAACCTATTTCATCTGGGAAGAAACAGTAAACATGTGTATAGAGAAACTAAATTTGATATTGAAATTATATTTATACAGTAATATAGTTACATGATGTTTATCTTAGATATGTATAAAACAGTCACTCTATCTTCCAGCAGTAACATTAGGATACTTTAACCTCTTGAGGAGAAGATACGATATAAACTCTTGCACAACATGGAGAACTGAATATAGCTATCCAATTTATTTTTTGAAATTGACATCAAAACCCAAGAAATATAACACAAAAAATCTTCAAGTAAAAAACAATTTATATAGTTCTGCTCTATGTTGAAAGATTAGTAGGAAGAAAGAATTTTTCCCAGCAAATAATAAACAGTAAATATGCGGCTGTCTATTAACATAATGACAATGGTTTGTATTAATACATTTAAAAAGAGCTATGGGATGCCAATATCATTATTTCATTAAACCCTGGCAGCAGAAATCCTTTTAAGGTCAAAACTGCTTCTACTAAATGGTATTTTTGCTGGAAAGTAACTCTTCCAGTACCTGGGAAGACACTGATGTCAAAGTTTTCAGGGAAAGGAGAATCCATCTTCAATTATAGATATTTTATTTCTGTAGTTCTTAAGATCAAGTGGAGAGGAAGAGAATAAGAAACAAATGGAAAGAAATATGAGGAAAGAATAAAAGAAAAAGGAAAAGTTGTAGACAGGCTGTTTTCTCTCTCTGTGGCCTTGCCAAGTCCTCTTTAATTACTAAGTAAAACTTTTCATGGAAATAAGCACAATTGCCAGAATTTGCATCTAGTTTATCATAGACCTGAATCAAGATACTGTGGCAAAAAGGTGAAGTGAGTAGGAAGTGTGCTGCAGCGACCAGCACAGGAGTTGGGGCTTTGCTGATAGATCGGGAGGGTTGTGGCCTGAAAGCCACATCTTATATTAAAATCAACTCAAAATGGATCAAAGATTTAAATCTAAGACCTGAAGCCATAAAAATTCTAAAAGATAACCTAGGATAAACTCTTCTGGACATTGACCTAGACAAAGAATTCATGACTAAAACCCCAAAAGCAGATGCAAATAAAACAAAAATAAATAAATGGGACCTAATTAAACTAAAAAGCTTCTCTAACAAAAGAAACAATCATCAGAGTAAACAGATAACCCACAGAATGGGAGAAAATATTTGCAAAATATACATCCAACAAAGGACTAATATCCAGAATCTATAAGGATCACAAACAAATCAGCAATAAAAAAACAAGAATCCCAACCAAAAAGGGAAAATGACATGAATATAATTTCCCAAAAGAAAATATAAAAATGGCCAAAACATGAAAAAATGCTCAACATCACTAATCATCAGGGAAATGCAAACTAAAACCACATTGAGATAACACTTATTCCTGAAAGAATGTCCATTATTAAAAAGTCAAAAAACAATAGATGCTGGCATGGATGTGAAAAGTCAGTGTTTATATCCTGATGGCGGGAACATACATTAATACAGCCTTCATGAAAAATAGTATAGAGATTTCTTTTATTTTTTGAGACGGATTCTCGCTCTGTCACCCAGGCTGGAGTGCAGTGGTGCAATCTTGGCTCACTGCAAGCTCTGCCTCCCGGGTTCACGCCATTCTCCTGCCTCAGCCTACCGAGTAGCTGGGACTACAGGTGCCCGCCACCACGTCAGGCTAATTTTTTGTATTTTTAGTAGAGAGGAGGTTTCACCGTGTTAGCCAGGATGGTCTCAATCTCCTGACCTTGTGATCCACCCGCCTGGGCCTCCCAAAGTGCTGGGATTACAGGCATGAGCCACCGCACCCGGCCAGTATGGAGATTTATTTAAGAACTAAAAGTTTGATCTATCATTCAATACAGCAATCCCACTACTAGGTACCCACCCATAGAAAAAGAAGTGATTATATAAAAAGACACCTGCATGCATATATTTACCGTGGCACACTTTACAGTTGCAAATATATGGAACCAATCTATGTGCTCATGAACCAATGAGTGAATAAAGAAAATGTGGTATATATACACCATGGAATACTATTCAGCCATAAAAAAGAACAAAATAACGTATTTTGCAGCAACTTGGATGGAGTTGGAAGCCATTATTCTAAGTAAGGTGCTTCAGGAAGGGAAAACAGAATACCATATGTTCTCATTTATAAGTGAGAACTAAGTTATGGAAACACAAAGGCATGTAGAGTGATGTAATGGACTTTGGGGACTCAGAAGGGGAAGGGTGGGAGGGTGATGAGGGATAAAAATCTACCTATCAGGTACAATGCACACTTCTCATGTGACGGGTGCATTAAAACCTCAGATTCCTCCCACTTTGCAATTCATTTATGTAACTAAAAACCATTTGTACCCCAATAGCTATTGAAATAAAACAAATATTCAAAAAATAAAAATGTACACTTAAGCTTTGTGATTCAATAATTTATCTCTTTGGTGTACATAAGCCCAGGAGTGGACACGAATGAGGCTATGTTTGAAGTGCAGTATTTGATTGAGAGTAGTTGGCGTCAAGCCCATAACTTGGCAAACATGACATATAAATATGGAAAATACAATATACTAGAGACACACAATGAGATACTATTGTAGTAGTTTGATGAGTACTGTGATGCTTTTAATATGTTAATTTTACGACAAACAAGGAAAGGCTGAGAAATGGTCACAGATTGAAGGAAACTAAAAAGACATGACAACTAAATGATATATGATATTCTGGATTAAAGCCTAGAATAGAAGGAGAACATTAGTGAAAAATACGGTGAAACTCACATAAAAGCTGTGATTTAGTAGTAGTATTACACCAATTTTTAATTTCTTAGCTTTGACAAATACCCAATGATTATGTAAGATGTTAACATTAAAGGAAGCTGGAAGAGGAGTGTAACAAGAACATGGAGAATCTTAGGAAGAAAAGTTCAACAACCATCGCTATATTGTTGCTCTTTTCCTAGATTTACCAAGTAACATAATTCCGCATTTGCCACATTTGTTCTCTCTCTCTCTCCCCCTCTGACTTTCCTTCTCTCTCTCCCTCCCTTCCTTCCCCCTTCTCTCTCTCTCTCTCTCATTATTTTCTCTAATTCTTTTAAAGCTTCAGGCTTCATTACACATTATCATTAAATACTTCATCATGTATCTTCTAACAATAAAGATGTTCTCCAATATAGCCACTATACCATCATCAAATCTTAGAAAATCAATACTAATTTTATAAAATTACCTAAATATTCAATCCATTTTCAAAACCTTCACATTTTGTCAATTTTCCCAAGAATGTCTTCCATAGTCCTCTTTTTCCAAACCAGAATCTAGTCAATGTTTGTATATTTAATTGGGATATAGTAAGTCTCTAAATTCTAATGACTTTATTATATTTAAGAAGTCAGATCAATTATCTTGGCACATGTCTCATATTTTGGATTTGTCTGATACCTACGAAGAGATTCAGCATAAATATTTTGGCAAGAATACTATGTAGGTGATTGTTTTTATTTCTTATTACACTATATAAGGAAACACTATTGCTGATAAGAATTATGATAATTTAGTTAAATCTTTGACTACTATATCTTTTCATCTTAAAGAGAAAGCAGTAGTGTGGAAATTCCGTATAGTTTATTTTTAAAAGGCATTACAACTTCAGTTTTCTCTCTCTCTCTCTCTCTCTCTCTCCCTCCCTCCCTGTCTCTCAGATTATTCATTCTGAGGGAGTACAGACATCCTATCATGAGGAGCCTTTTGAAGGAACTGAAGCTTCTTGCTAATAGCTACAGGAGTGAGTTTGAAAGTAGATCCTCCTGCCTAGTCAAACTTTCAAATTCCTGCAGACATTGCCTGTATCTTGCCACAACCTCACAGGTAGCATTAGCCAGAACCACCAAATAGGTTGCTTCTGGGTTTCTGAAGCTCAGAACCTGTGTGAAATAGTGTTTGTTATTTTAAGCCACAAGGTTTTATGGTAATTTGCTATGCAGTAATAGATTAACAATACAAGAAGTCATCTCATTGGTCTGTTTCTGAGCTTGGTTATCAGGAGGAGTGCTGTTATTACACAATAAAGGCAGTGTATGAGGGTTCTGCAGAGGGACAGAACTAATGGGAGATATATATATATATATAGATATATATATATGAATGGGGAGTTTATTAAGGAATATTGATTCACCAGATCGATCACAAGGTGAAGTTCCACAATAGGCTGTCTGCAAGCTGAAGAACAAGGAAGCCAGTCCCAGTCCCAAAACCTCAAAAGTAGGGAAGCTGACAGTGCAGCCTTCAGTCTGTGGCCAAAGGCCCAAGAGCCCCTGGCAAATCACCGGTGTAAATCCAAGAGTCCAAAAGCTGAAGAACTTCGAGTCTGATGATCCGATGTTCGAGGGCAGGAAGCATCCAGTGCGAGAGAAAGATGAAGGCTGGAAGACTCAGCAAGTCTGCTCTTTCCACTTCCTTCTGCCTGCTTTATTCTAGCCATACTGACAGCTGATTAGATGGTGCAAATCCAGAGGGAGGATGGATCTGCCTCTCTTAGTCCAGTGACTCAAATGTTAATCTCTTTGGCAACACCCTCACAGACACACCCAGGAACAATGCTTTGCGTATTTCAATCCAATCAAGTTGACACTCAATATGAGCCATCACAGGCTGGGATACACTTGTGGGATCTGGTCACTCATGTGTGTGTCTCTTGTTATTCCTTGCTCCATTGTGACTGTAAACTGGAACAGACAGCAACTCTAGCTTGAGATGGGCATAGTCACCAAAGGGTAAACCTTAAACGGCTTCCATTCTTCTCACAATTAGTCTATACATGTTAATTTTACATATCATCACTGCATATTCTAGATCCTGGCCACTTCTCAATCTCTTTGAAGTGTTGGTACATACAACTGACAACTTCCAATATGGGGATTTAGGAATGAGTGATAATTGAACAATGTTGTGGCTATGACATGAGAGAAACTCTGTAATATAGATTAACATTTTTCTAAAGTTCACATTTTACAGTATCGCATTTTAGATCATATAAAACCCAGAGTACCTATGAAGGTTTATCTTATACTTTATTTTTATACCTTAGAAAGCATGTCATTAAGAGTTGGAATCTGTGGCATTCTCTTACTCTGGCCTGGGAAGAAACTTTACTTTCCTAATTATGTTTTCACTAAAATCTACCTGCCTTCAAATGTCACTTTCAACAACAACAACAACAAGAAAATAATTTTGTGTTCCTATATTTACAATAAGTAGTTTATCTTGCCACATTTTTTAAAATCAGGATGACCAGATGTCATAATTTTTATTTAAGATATTCGGTCACATCTATAATATTCCATGAGTGGAAACTATTATGAGTCATTTGATAGATCTTGCTTCACATTTTCTTGTAATGTATGGTGTGGAAAATTTATTTAAATATCTGCTTCCTGACTGTTACTTTACATCTGAAATATTACATTTCTCATATTGGCATCATATATAAATTTAAGTTCTTTCAATTTCAATTTTTCCATGATGGCTAAATTTATAAAACCATAAAAATAAATAAGAGACAGAGTCCCGGCTTTATATTATAATGTATTATGTACTTAGTTTATCCACAAATATGATAAACATTACCCGAATTAATCCTACTCCTAACCACTTCCCTTGAGGTAGATACCATTATCTCTATTTTCAGAGAATTAAATTGAGTTTCAGAGATGTAGGCTTTTCACATATTATAAAACAACAGAGAAAAAGTAGAACCAGATTGGAGATCTAGGACTCCTTACTCTGCCTTCTGCTCTAGGCTACTTCTTATAATCAGTGATGAGTCAATTATATTACTAGGGTTGATGAAACTTCCAATAAAAAATCACAATAAAGACATGATGCCAGTCTAATTGTTGAAATTTTAATATAAGTTGTTTTTACTGAACCTAAATTATGGTTAGTTACACCCTGTTTTTAAGGGAGTAAAGTGATACTTGATTGCGTGTCCCGTCTCTGATCGCCTATCTCTACCAAGAGACAGAGTCCCGGCTTTATATTAAGCAATAGATGCCTCCTGTACGTGTGGTCCTTAAGTCCTATAGAACTATATATATATGCCCTATAGAATATACATATATAAGTCCTATAGAATATATACATGCCTATATATTAAGCCCTATAGAAATTATATATGTATATAATTCTGTTGCTAGAGAAACCTCAGAAATATCAAGCTGTCAGAGAGAAAACTGTCTTAATAAATAGGAAATTTCAAAACAAATGATATGAACCTTAGAAGTACTTTGTTTATTCAAATACTTTATATTTATTTTCTAAGTTATTAACAATGCTGAAACAATCCAGAATATTTGCAACCTAACACAATAGATAAATAATACAATTTATCAGGCTGAAGCAAAATGACCAAATTATGATAAATGTACTCTATAATTACTAACAGGTCTTATATTTTCTTTTCCTGACATCTATATAAAGTCATAATAACTCTCCAATTGTCAAGTTATAATAAAACTGAACATCTATTTTCCATGTTGAAATGAAAAACTATATGCTAGTATAAGCATCAAGGTTTGAAAAGTATGTTGTATATAATTGTGGAGTGCAATAAACATTTTTAAATGTGGTAAATGGTAATAGTTCATAAATTATGCCTATTTTGTGACTTCATATGTAACTGAATTTAAATCAAATTAATTTATTTTTCTTTTTGCTTGCCTTGAACTAAATTTTGTTTTACATAAACTAAAGAAGCTATCATCAACTTATGGTGGAGACTGTTGCAATCTCTCTTTGCTTACAACATACTTGAATATAAATTGTGGCTATTGAGTGATTTATTTATTTACTTATCAGAGACGGGATCCAGCTCTGTCGCTCAGGCTGGTGTGCAGTGACGCAATTGTGGGTCTCTATAACCTTGAACTCCTGAGCTTCTCTTCCCCTCAGCCTCCCTAGTAGGACTACAGGCATGTATCATGTACTACAGGCACATACCACCTTGCCTGGCTAATTTCCTTATTTTTTATAAAAACTGTCTCTTGCTATGTTACCGTGGCTGGTCTTGAACTCCTGAACACAGGCCATTCCCTGACCTTGGCCTCCCTAAGCACTAGGATTCCACTCATGAACCATCATACTCAGCTCAGTATTGAGTGTTTTAAACCTAAAGTTCATTTGTCTTAATATCATTTTATCTGTTTGATATAATACCTGTTTTCTAAGGTTTCATTGGTAAATGAACAAACAAACAAAAAATCCTACTTAGGATAAATTTTTAAACCACTATTGTAATGGAGAAGTGTTGAATGAATGGTTTTTAACTAGGGAAACATAGTTAAACTTGCATTATAAAAATGTAATTTTAGTTGTTGGGTGTTGATTTTCTGATGCATCATATCATTTTAGAAGTTATAGCAATAATCAATGAAGATATGCTAAGGTGCACAATTAGGGCGAAAGTTAAAATAGAGATTAAGGAGGTATAAACTTTACTTTTTCAGTCAATAACTACGTAAGTGGGGAGTAAGAGATAGAAAGAAATCAAATATCTGTCTTGAAAAACATATACAATTGTTTTACACAATATTGACAATTAAATAGACATGCACATTTTCAGCAAAGAACAATGAGTTTCATTTTGAGAACTGTAAGGTTGTTTTGATAAGGTGACATCTAGTTAGACATTCCAGGTATGCAATTTAAGATGCAATTTTGAATCTAAGGAGAGATGTGGTTGAAAGATATAAATCTCAAAGCCATATAAGCATATTAGATTGTTTAACAAGAGTATACATATACCGAAAACTGATAAAGACATGCTTGGAAATTACAAGTATTTTTTGGGATTTTAAGAGGACATGGTTGTCATCAGAATGTTCTTTTTCTTGTCTTTGTGTTCATGTAGTACAGTTTACTATGACTTATGTGCTTAGTTGCACCAAAGTTTGTAGCACTCCTCTTGGCCAGTCCTTTTTGGTCAAGTTCTCTTACATTCTTATGAAAGAACTTAACCTTTTAGTTTTCCAGTGTTGGGGTTCAGAAACTAATAATCGCCCAACCAATGACATCTTAAGATGCTGAACTGAAGCAAAAGCCTCAAATTCCCTCTGGCCTTCATTCTGCACCACCTTTGTCTCTCAATCCTCTGACTCTCCCAAAGCACAAGATGAAACTTTTCTCTGCAGTTCTTTTATCTGACTAATGTCTGGACCCACCAAAAAGAAAACAATTACCTCCATTTCTTTCCCTGAGTTATCTTTAACTACATTCATATCCCTGTGAAAAGCCTGAAGTCTGTAAACACACCTGGATATACTTTGTTACAAACTATTGTCTGTTCTACATGCCCAACAGATTTCATCCCAGGCCACTGAATGTTATTCAAGCCCATCAAACCCCCTAAACATTATTACTACCCTGCTAAAATCATCCACACTTCCTCATCTCCTTTCCCTCTGAGAATAATGGTATATAAGCATCTGCACCACACTGGGCATTGAGGTAATTCACCCTCCATGCTCACTGATACAGGCGTATGTGCATCAATCTGCCTTTTGCCAGTTATTTTCAGTAAACCTTCAAAATGCAAAAGGGAAATTTCTCCTTTGTGTCTACACCAATGGCATATGTTCCTAATTAGATACCACTATATAAAGAAATTTTTAAAATTCAGAGTGCTTGAGGCAGATAATGTTAAGATAGAGAAAGGGACAGAGGAAGAAAAAGATGGAGAAAGAGAGACAGAGAAAATTATCAAAGACAAAATGTATTTAAGTCCTAAAAAGGAGGAAATATGAGAAAATAACTATGTCATGTTGATTAAAGATAGCGTACTGCAGTGAAACCTCTATGCTCAGTCACTTCCTTCTCTATTCCATTGGCAGAGGGTAACCATAAGCCCACACCTACCTGCAAGAATAATGTAGTCTAATATTGAACTCAGGGAATAAAGGGTTGCATTAGCAGTTACCTAATCACAGCAAGAAACAACAAAACTAGCAAATAGAAAAAATAAAATGTTGTGTGCTCTACTAATAAGGTAAATACGATGATTATTGCAAAATAGCTTTAAAATTGTATTTACATAATTAAATAAGACATGATATGCCTGCGAAAAGAGTTATATATGGTTGAATATGGTATAAGACATAATGTGTACTAGAGATTAGAACAGTAGGAAATTTATATGAATAATTATTGGTTGGACAGAGTTTCATAAAAGCAGGCATGTGCAGTTAGACCTCACGCAAAGCTGAGATCTCAACATTTAGAAGATACAAGAGTCTATACATTCCTACCTCTTCTCATGCACTCTTCTTCCAGTCTCAGAGGTTTTATCCTCCAGGTAGCTGATCCCATCTGTTTATATAAGTATTGTCTATGGACACTGAGTTAATTGGATATCTTCCCCTTCCTTTTGTCTTCTTGAAGTTGGGTAGGAGGAACTGTCTGAGCATCATAAATCTCCATCATTTCTTATGCTGTGCTGGATGTTCAGCTTCAAGTAGGCAGAGTATGGGCTGCAATGATTTATAGTTTTAATCTTTTCTATAAATGAGTATAGAGGCCACGCAATATGCTCTATTTACAAAGAGCACAACAGAAAAGAAAATAGGTACATGGATATATATATTTTTTTATATATAAAATATACATAAATAGATAATAGCCTTAATGGTTATGAAACCAAAATATAATTTTACAGCACAACTAACATGAAACATGTCTTTTTAACCCCTTCTTCTAGATGGTTAGTAAACCATTATATTAGAATTCATAAATTTTTATAGATGTGTAATAGATAATTAGGGGATATAAAAAATTAACAGTTCCAATGAATTAGAATATAAACATTATCTTGCTGTCTACAACATTAATTCCTAACTTATCTGACAAGCTTTTAATAAAGACCTCTATCTTAGCACATTTTCAAAAATGTTTAACTGAATTATAGAATGGTAGAGGTGAAAGAGACTTTGAAGCTAGTCTGATATGCACCTAAAATTGGTAAAGGTCTTGGTAGAGATGGAAATAAAACCCAAGACTCAATTTTTCATTATTTCTCCAATACAATATGACTGTCTTTGGCAACACACATTGTGTTAAGATTCAATGTTAAAATAATTTCTGATTGTTTTACATGAATTATTGGTTCAAAAATAAAGTTTTCAAAATATATTTTACAGTATTTTTCAAGACTCAGAGTGAACGGTGGCATGTTCATTAGTTTATTGTGATGACTGCATTCATGATTGAATTAATTGGAGATACTTGCTCTACACATTGTAGTGATTTTCAAATTTTTGCAACTATATATTTTTTCTTCCTGAAACACTGTCATCTTTTATTTTCTGTTGTTATTAGAATAAGTATTTTAATCCAAAGCACTTACATCAAAGCACTACTTCAATCCACTAGGTATTGAGAAACACTATAATCCAGAAAAATGTTTAAAAACCTATCGCATGGACTCTTTGATACAGTTTTTAAGTTTAATGTCTCAATTGTCGATTCTTTCCCGGATGGGTGAGAATGTTAGGATAGTAAGGTAAGTAGTGATTGTTGTAGGAAAAATTTATCAGTAAAGATCTGCCATAATCTCCATCATCATTATTATCCTCATTGTCATTATTATCATAGTTTTTCTTCATTAATAAGTTGCTAGATTGATTTTATATCTAGATTTTAGACGTGACTTTACCTCTTTTTAATTGTATAACCTGATGAGTTACAATGTGAGGTCCTCAATTATAAAATGAGAACAACAACACTGCTTATACCATGGAGTTTTTACATGGATTAGATGATTGAAATTATTATAATTGTTATAAAAGTGTGTATCAACATGCCTGGCACATAGTGATTTTATAGTTGTCATGGTGGTAGTGATAATAGCAGAGGAAGTAGACAGGCTGGTGGTAATAATATTGGTGTATTGGTAGTAATACCTCATGTTTCCCTAATAACAACCCTGTTGTAGAAATGATGGGAAAAAGGCCCAGATTTATCAGAACTGATTTTAAATTGTCTCTGTTTCTCAACTTCAAAATAAGAATGATAAGAATAATGAGAACGAAATAAAATCTTATCAGGTTTTTATGAAAACAAAATAAACTAATACACCTAAACCCTTAGAACAGTGTCTGACTCAGTAATTATTTAGTATATAATTTGCTATAATGTTCTATAATATTATGGTGTCTTGTTATATTAAGTTACTGGACTGGAAAATGATATTACAGAGGTTTAAATCTATATCTGTCACCAAAAGTTATTCTTTAATCCAACACTATATAATCTTTGAAAGTCAGCATGCTCTTGTAGGTATCAATTAAAATAGTGGTTAATGATGTTGAATTTATTTCTCCATCACAGAAGTGAGAAGGTCAAATAATCTGTTCTAAAAGTGATGTAGCCTTCTAAGATGGGAAAGAGCTAAATATTCTGAGTTAGACATGTTTAATGTTTCACCTAGGCTTCTCTTTAGAGTGACCCCAGGAGAAGACTATTTCTACTATTTGTTGTCTCTTTCTGCTCCTTTAGTCCTTTGCAAGTCTTTTTAAGGGGCTAATTCCCTGTGTTACATTCCTTCCTCCTTAAAATAGAGGTTTCTGGTATATTGCCCCCGCTTCTGTCTCTTTAATATACGTATTTCCAAGTTCTACCCCTGAGCTTATATCAGCATTAAGTGCAGCCGATAAGAGATGTTGAAGCATAATTTTATTATCTTGAAGTTCTTTAATGACCTGACCCAGATATCAGATTAAGATACTCCATCCAGACCTCTATTTGAGTATGACGTGCCTGAGTGTGTATTTTATTCTATTTCTCTGCTTCTCCTGCTTGGGTTTCGTTGAGTTTCTTAGGTCTAGAATTTTATGTCCTTCTCTAAAATTCAGGAGATTTGGGGACTTTTATAATTTTTTCTATTTTTTTTCCTGTTTTCCTGCTCTATTCTTTTTCTCCTCTCTTTCTGAGAATCTAATTACATTTATTTAATCTACTTGATATTATCCCACAGATGATAAGAGTCTCTGAGATTCTATTGTTTTCTTAGTCTTTTCTCTCTTTGCACTCTTCGGGTTTATTAATTTCCATGGGTTTCTCTTTAAGTATACTGACTCTTTTTTTCTCTATGTTTTCTATTTACCCCAATCCAGTGACTTATTTTTTGGTTGTTGTTCCTTTCAGTTCTAGATTTTTCATGTGGTTCTTTTTGTACTTTCAATTTCTATGTTGCGATTCCATACCAGTTCAATCCTTATGTTTATATTTTCCTTAAGTTCATAAGCTTATTTATTATATCTGCTTTAACATTATAATATTGGCTATTTGTTTTCTTGAGTATACATCACATTGTTCTGGTTTTTACATGTCTAATAATAATCTAGATGGGATAATGGCATCTGTGAATGGTATTTTGCAGAGGATCTGTATTTTCTCATTATTTCAAAAAAGTGTTTTCTATTTTAGTGAGGAGTTAACATCAGTGTCAAACCCGGAACTCATTCTCCTTTGTAGAAGGCAGCATCTGAGATATGTTTTTCTCCACTTTCAATTTGTACATTCTTGCTGGAACTTCTGAGATTTGGTTTGAATATATGTAATATACTCAGCCAATTATTTGGATAAATTTTTATACACATATTAAAGCTTCTAACTTTCCAGGAACATTCTCCCCACTTTATTAAGTATATTGCTATTTTAACATCCCTGAAATCTTTCATCTGACATCTCAAGCCAGAAAACTTGGATTTTTGCCACCCAAATTTTAAGAACTGTAAAAGTACCCTGAGGCAATAGACTGAAAAATCACAAATCACACATGCTGCAGTGTGTCTTTCAAAACAGGATCTCTTAAAATTTCTGCCTGATTTTGGTCACACTTGAGTATCTACATACATATTTTTAATAATTCTTTGAATTTTATAATTGTTATATGCAGAAAGATTAGCCTATCCAAGCTATTCTAGAATGACTGGAATGACAAAAACAGATTCTAACTCTTTTGAAATTGAGAATAATTATAATAATTATCATATGACATTTTATGAGAAATAAAGTGCGATTATTAATGTAATGCTTTTTCTGTACATTTGACACATAGTTAATATTCAAAAATATATGCTTAATATATTACTAATTTTTCCTGAGGAGGTCTTCAAATATTTTTAGTCATTTCTTATTGTTGGAAGAGTCTTTGTGCTGAGGGAAAAAATGTTCCGTGTTTCTTTTTTTTCTTTCTTTCTTTCATTCTTTCTTTCTTTCTTTTTTTTTTTTTTTTTTTTGTTTTGAGATGAAGTCTTGCTCTGTCACCAGGCTGGGGTGCAGTGGTGCGATCTCGGCTCACTGCAACATCCGCCTCCTGGGCTCAAGCGAGTCTCCTGCTTCAGCCTCCAGAGTAGCTGGGACTACAGGCTTGCGCCGCCAGGCCCAGCTATTTTTTATATTTTTAGTAGAGACGGAGTTTCACCATGTTGACCAGGATGGTCTCAATCTCTTGACTTCGTGATCCATCCGCCTCAGCCTCCCACAGTGCAGGGATTATGGGAGTGCACTACCGCGCCCGACCTCCCTGTTTCTTATATGTCACTTTTTAGGGAGAAAGATAGTATCTTAGTCCACTTGTCACTTTTTAGGGAGAAAGATAGTATCTTAGTCCACTTGGACTACTGTAACAAAATACCTTACACTGGATGACTTATAAACAACAGATACTTATTTCTCACAGTTTGGAGACTGAGAAGTCCAAGATCAAGACCCCAGCAGATTCTGTGTGGTCGGGGCCAACTGTCGCTTTATAGATGGCACCCTCTCCCTGCATCCTCACCTGGCAGAAGAGGCAAACAAGCTCCCTTAGGCCTGTTTTAGAAGGGCGGTAATCTCATCCATGAGGTATATCACCTCCCAAGAACATCACCTTTTAATACAATTGCATTGGGGATTAGGTATTAACATATGAATTAGCCGAGGGGTGGAGGGACACACATTCTCACCACAGCAGATAATTTGTAAGCAACGAATTGTAATCCAGTTTGATACTGTCAACAGAGTAATGCATAGCTTTTTGTGGGAAACAATGGATAAAACACCCAAGTATTTAACTTTCTTTTTTAAAAGGAAAGTCTTCAGGAATAATAAAAACTTTGTATATCTTTAGTAGAAATACTATCCGGATAAAACTTAAAAAAAATCAAGAGCTATATGGCATAGCAGAATTATAGCATACAGTAAAGGTGCTCGTCAGAGTTGTAGAACTTGTTAGCCTCTATAATTTGTCATCTAACCAACATGAGCTGTTTCCTAATTTAAGAAATACGAATTCCTGCAGAGTTGACGAATATTTGTAAAGAACGAACATTCCGGAATCCTTTGAAAAACTTTCTTCACTCTTTTAAAAGGTGGTGTGATGGTCATTTCTTAAAAATGACTGTAATATATGCACATGTTAAAATAAGTTTATCTTGAGAAATAAATGTTCATATGAAAAAGTTTTCTGATTTTTAAATACATTTTAGAGATTTTTAAAAATCCAAGATGATTTGGACATTGGGATTTCTGACACAACCTTTTTTCAATCTTTTCTATTTGAGTAAAAATATAAGGCTAAAAAGTTGCCATTAATTTAAATAAACTAATATGCTTTGAAGTCAATATTTAGTAAAGAACATAAGTTAATAATACATGGATTAACATATGCAGACACCTTCATTCATTCATTTTTTTAAGTTTAAACTAAAACAAATACTTTTAGTAACATCATATAATTAATATGCTTGGAAATTACAACATTGTTTATTTAACTTTTTATTGGAAATACACAGAGTCATAATATATATGGAGGCCTCAAAGTAAGTCTTCTCTCATAAAATGTTGTCTTCTTAGAATATGTCTAAATTTTGTGTTACTTTTAATTCTAAATGTGATATTAACCACTGATTTGATTAATTACACTTACATACAATAATATGTACTAGTTTGGTAAAATAACTTTTGCACGTTCTAGATTACAATCAGCATTTGTAAAATTACTCTTGGGTCTTCCATTCACTAGCCTGTTGAGAAAGAAGTCAGTTGTTTTTCAATGATGGCCTTCAGAAGACTTCAGCATCTTCTTTCTTTGCTTTAGAATGTTTTGCTTTTGACCATCACATCTATGGAAATTTTGCCTCTGACTATGTGAAACCTATAAATCAAATGAACATTGGCTGAAAGCATCCATTCTGGCCAGGAAATTATAGAGAATATCTAAGTAATGTTTTTCAATCCATTTCATTTAAATTTCAGTTTTTAGAATTATATAGATAAGGTATTTAATATATTGAGGTTCCTTTGGAATCAACCCAATGTTATAATAGTGTGAACAAATTGCAAATGCAGATCCACATTGTCAACTGCCTGCTAGAAATGGACATCTAGACATTAACCTGTTTCTTAGAATTACATATACCCACAGCTTACCTTTCCTCCTCATTCAACCAATGCAGGTCTATTCATAATTGTTCTTTGGTCCCAGAAGTCAAACTCATCAGCTTTCTCAGAATTACTCTGTACTCTGAAACTGCAGTTCTGTAAAAATTTGAAAAATTCAAGCATCACTGTAAATTTCTTATGTGTGTTTTAATCTATGGATCTCATCACATACTTCTCTTCATTTTATATGGGCCAATTGGTGACACTACTGATGAGACATGGACAGATCAATGATCTATACTTTTGAATAATAATATTACTTTATATATAATGAAGAATCCATCCATTTATTTTCTAGTTAGTATTACTCCTTCATTCTTTACTTCTTCCTTTATGTATGAGTAATTATTTGGCTATGATTCCCCTTCTTCCTATCATCCTTTATTGTTTAGGTTATTTTGACGTGAGTCTTACTTCAAATTTCAAACTATGCACTGCGTTGTTCACATAAACCAGTGTGTGCTGGTCTCCAGAAACTTCAGGCTGACTGATACATGGAGTGTGTAGAAGTGCAGGAAAATATTGCTACAATAATTTTTTCTCGCATATTGAGGACCAAGAGACTTGTCTACAATGGGATGTTATGTAGAATTTGGTTGGCAAGCTGATACATTATTAGGAGGACTTATACATGGGTCAAGTCATTAATTTTCTCACAGATTTTTAGTGCACACAATATCTGTAAGAAAAATAGACACCTTATCCACACTAGACAGGAAGAGACAGTTGATATGTCCTCCAGTCCAGCACTGCCTTACCTGGAAATCCCTTTTGCACAGAGAAGAAGTCCTTATTAAAGAGATCAGTGATGAAGCCAGAAATTCTACTGTATTTGAACAGAATGGTTAAATGATACCTTGTAGAAGACACTATTGCATAAGAAAAAGTTATGTAGCAATAACATTCTCAGCAAAGTGTGAAACAGACAGTGAATTTATAATCTTAGTTTAGAGCTTTATTTAAAAAAAAAAAAAAGTTGGGATGAAAGAAACAGCGAAAGATACCTGTCAAAATGATGAATTGAGGGTCTTGAGAATGAGAGTAGAAGAAAAGAAACTTGACAAATTTCAAGCAAAATTTAGCACTTCATATACTTCTTTAGCGTATCCTCACAAAGAATATGTCTACTGTTCCTGGCTTCATGTGATGTGAAAACAATGGGAGTTTCTTGCTAGCAGACTGCAGAAGAAATCTACATATGACTTTCCATTTGCGGAAAGGATATTTGATGATATACTTTGAACATAGGAATTTATAAGACCAACACACTGATTGCTAAAAAGCACCATGTACAGATTCCTAATTATTTCTCAATTGCTTCCATTCATCCTGTCTTATATAATCCTTCTAACACCCAACTGGGAAATTCACCTGGTAGATGCAAAGTTCAGTCAGGTCATTCACTACACAGAAACCACCAAGGATCTTATTAGTGCATTCAAGGTACTGTACCTTAAGCCAATTTCTTTTCTGAACACAAGTCCAGAATTTATTTCTACTTGATTCAACTTATCACTGGGCAACTGTACTCAAATAAATCACTGGTAACTTTGGTCTCAGTATTTCCCAATCAGAACTCATGATTTGTATTCTACAATTCTTCCTGAAGTTGACATTCTTTGTTTTTGTCTGCTCAACATCCTCAGTGTACCCTGCATCCTCATTCAACCCAGGCACGCCTATTCATTCGTGGTCTTTGGTCCCAGAAATGTGTTCATGGGGTATGCATATGACTGAGGCTGGTTCACTGAGAAGCTAAGAGAGGCAAATATCTTGATTCCTGAATTATTGAAGTAGATATATTTAAACTGGAGGTGTTGGGAGCCATGTTTCTAAACATAGTTTAAAAACCATACACAGTAGGAGAGAAAAAACAGAAGTCAATATCAGATGACAGTGTCTTTCATTCTGATCTCCAAAATGTCCCAAACTGTCATGTTTCCTTTAGATATTTCTTTGATTCTGTGAACAACTTCTGTACATTTCCAATAGATTATTTTTTAATTGTGTAAGCTAATTTGAAGAAGTAATTTTTGTCATTTGCAACTTTATATTTTTACTAATAGATTCTTCCTCTCTTATATTGTGTCCTCCTATGGTATCATCCTCTGCCCAGCCTTCTAAAGTAGCAATTTAGAGGTAGTCATCAGGATCTCTCTGTTTCACCTTTGTTAGCAAATAGTGACTGTAAACTACTCTTCTGACATCTTAATAACTCAAAATTCTTTCAATTGTACCCATCTTCTGTGTCACGATCACAATAAAGCCACTTCTAGCAGTCATCTGGATGACTCTACCCATCTTCTTCCTTCCAGAATTCTGCTACCAGTTAATTTGCTTCCATGAATACAGTAATTAAAATGCAAATCTCATCATGGATTCCCTGTGTTCAGTGACTTTTAGTGTTCACAAATGTCTGCTAAACCCATATTTTTAAGTCAATTATTTTATAAGTCACTCTGGATGTCTCATAACTTCCTCAAGTTAAGAATATTTCCAAATTAATTCATTTTCCCATTTTTGCTTTACTTTTCACTTTCTGACTTTGGTTAAAAGCAACTCTAACCACTTAGTTTCCCAATCTAGGAAGTTCTTCTATCATTAAACTCTTCATTTTCTTTCACTTTTCCCAAAAATTACTAAATCTAGGTAATACTTGTTAAATCACCCTCTACCATTGTAACTTCTATCCAAGGTTGCATCAGCTTTGCCTGGACAGTCGCAGAGACCTCTTCACTGGTTACTCTCTCACCAGTTTCCTTCAATTCTAGTTTTCCTTATATAAGGCTTAATAGGTGACTTACATAATATGATGATATGATTCTGTGATTCCCCTACTCAGTAAATTTCAATGGCTTTTCTCTGCCCACAAACTAAAACCCAGCACGTTTAGCATAAACCTTGGTAATCTGATGTTAGATGCCATTCTGACCTAAACCTCTGACATTTTCCCTTTAATATTTTATAACCCAAGAACACCTATTTATTGTCTTTTCCTGTGTATTAGATAATATCACAGCTACACGACTTTGTTCATCTTTATCTAGAACATGCTCGCATTTTTGTCTCTAAACTCTGATATAACCTTCAGTTTCACCTTTTTTTTGTAAATACTTCATGATGTCGCTGATATATTTGAGGCTCCCTCATTTGAGTTTGTACTGACTTTGTCTTTACAATCAGTATAAATACCTCCTACTAAATCTCACAGGAACAATAAGATCCCTAAGACAAGAAGCTGTCTTTAATCAATGCATGCCCAGATTTCAACAAATGTTCAATGCAAACTCAATCTTTAGTAAGTATTTATGTAACACATTAAGACCGCCAACCTCTCAGTTTTACAGAATAAAGAAAAGAATATTTACCTCTTTACCAACAGGTTGATGCTGTTCAATAAGCAGGAATGAAATGAAAGATTGGGCCAAAGTTCTACTCAAATCTCAGATATAAGTACTACATTTGATTAAAGTCTTTCCTATGTTTTATCACTCTTGGAAACACCAGCACAGAGTAGAAGGCTGTAAAAGGCAGAGCAACTTAGGAAGAGGAGGTTTAGCCTCATAATGGCTGCTCAGATTCACAGACAATAATAATACTTGCAGGTACAATTCCTGTCATCTTACATATCAATTACATATCAAGAATTACACTGAGGTATTGTATATATGTTTTCACTCACTCTTGCAGTAAGCATGAAAACCAGATTTTATTATTTCAGTTTTTACCAATAAAGTAAGACAGCCTCATGGCATTTCAGTAACCTACTCATAGTTGTATAATTAATGATGGCACTGGGACACAGTCTCAGCTTCTTTCAATTTAAAATTCGTGGATTTTTTTTTCTATTTTATTGTATATAAGACTCTAGCCATTGATCTATGTTGTATTTGATAAGACATGCAGGAAAAAACACATATTACAGACTTGATGGTGGGGATTGGTGAGAGAGATGAGAGTAAAACTATTAGCAAGGTACCCATATGAGTTGTTAATGTAGAACACTAAAATGACATCTATTTGAGTAATTTTCATATTAAAACTCTCAACAAAACAGTGAGTATTTTAAACAAGATTATTCTTTCAAGAATCTCAGGTATATTTTCTTACTTGATTTTTCTTTATCCTACAAGTAATCTGTTCACTGCTTCTCTTTTCATTCACATATCACTGAGCCCTTATTGAAAATACTTTAGATTCAAAATATTACTTTTAAATGGATTGTTATGAAACAATTTAAAATCATTTCTTGTCAGCCAATCAGTACAATACAGTATAGTACAATCTCCCTATCTTTGAGAAAATGGCTTTATGTATCCAAAATAATCTCCAAGAACATAATCAAGGAAAAAAAATCACTTTGCAAATGCTGCAGACTGTATTCATCAAAGCATAGCCAGAGATATTTTCAGTTGATTTTAAAACTACTTAATTAATGACTGTTGCATTAGATGGGGATATTTGAAAGCTGCAAGATGTTATCAACTATGCAGGCCTAGGGAGCAGCTGTAAAGTGCAGTAGGCTTATTTAGAAGAAAAATCTAACTAGCTATGGAATATGAGGAAATTATTCAACATCTTTGAGCCTCAATTTCTTCTAGGGTGATATGAAGGGATAATACTTGATTATCCATCCCCTAGTTTCCTTCTAGCTATGTTTCTGTTACCCATGGGAGAATTAGGGAAGAGTAGGCAGCTACTGTCAGATCTATACACATTACAGAGTGAGAAATGGGACATTAAAGATGGAAATAATATCTTGGTATAACTCCTTTGTTTCTATTTACAAATATATATATTAAATTTTAAAATAATTTTTGGAACTGCTGAAGATATGCTCACCTTTCTCACTACTGTCAAAAATGCCATTTTTGTAGCATTATGATATGTAAGATAGTACTAACACTAACAACTATAATTTCTTAAGCAATTGCACTATTTGTTTTACATAGAGTTTCATTGAGCATTTATAAAATTATCCATTAAAACTTATCATGCATCTATTATTTGTTAGACACTGTATTTCCCATAATCACCATTAGACAGGTGACAGAATGGGAAGTTAAGAACTTGCTGAAACTTCAGTTATGCGGTATGGATGAGTTATAAAGATTTGCTATATAGCATAGTTCTGATAGTTCACTGGAAAATTTTTATATTGTTCACTGGAAAATTTCTTAATATCTTATGTTAAGTGTTCTTATAGTACACACACACACACACAAATACACACAAAGGGACACAAGAACACTTTTGGAGGTGATGGTTATGGTGATGCTGCATGGATATATTCATATGTCCAAACTCATCAAACTGTATACATTAAATACATGTAGTGTTTCATATATCGATTATACCTCAAAAAAGCTGTTCATAAAACAAGTCACTAAGAAAAAGACTCAGGCTTAATTGTAGGGTTATAGAAATCTTCCTTTCTCCCCATACCCAACTACCACATCGGTGTAAGAGTGGATTACAGCTGAAAGAACTGCAAGATGCAATTTCTACTTGTGAAGGATTTATTTTTCAGAGAAATGCAAAAACAGCTGAATCTAATGGATATTTAGAGAATACTTCATCCCCAAATAGCAAAATATACATTCTGTCTTCTTCTAAAAGAGAGTTTGACAGTTTATTAAAAGCATAACGTACTCTTACCATACAATCCAGCGATGACATACCTTGGTATCTACCCAGAGGAGTTGAGAATTTATGTTCACACCAAAACCTGTAAGCAGAATGTCTATAGCAGCTTTATTCATAATTGCCCAAACTTAGAAGAAATCAAGATTTCCTTCAGTAAGTGAATGGGTAAACTGTGAGACATCCAGACAATGGAC
>NW_012106352.1:342513-353982 GCF_000951045.1 Mandrillus leucophaeus
TTAGCACCCAGATATTGGTTTCTAATCCTATTTTCCAATAAGGGAACCAAGTGTCTTGGAATAAAAGAAGAAAGAAAGGGAGGAAGGAAAGGAGGGGAGGAGAAAGGGAAAAAAAGAAAGGAGAGAGAGAGAAAGAAAGGGAGGCAGAAGAAAAGAGAGACAGAGGGAAGGAAGGAAGCAAGAAAGGAACGAAGGAATGAACCAACGAATGGACATGCCAAGCGTCACAAAGCTTGAGGGCCCTAACAGTAGCCTTTTCGGGTTGCACTCATCCTGGTCAGCAATGGCAGAAATAAGACTCATAAGAGATGCTGAAAAGTCAGCTTCTGACTGTAGTCTGAACAGGTAGAGCCAAGTATTTTAATTCTGCCTAAGATGTCTAAGGAGGATTAAGGGTGACCTGGCAGGCTAGAGTGCTCTGACTTAGCAGGTGAAAGCAAGCAGAACTCAGACTTCTAAGGATGAATAAAAGTGTCAGATCTTTGCCTTCCACTTGTCACACTTGATCGAGATGACTCTGCGGGGTGATGCCTGAATCCTTTCCCATGTGTTCTCTAGGACTACTAACTTTAATGTACTTGCCTATGATGATTTTTCTAATTTGCTGACTTGCTCCTCCTGTAGACAATCTCCCTTGATGCTTTTGCTGATTTTTGGTTTTGCGAGCCTTTCTAGATCTATGTTGTCCTCATAACACAGTCTTTCTTACCACTCATCAGACTCACTTGTTTTGTGTTTAATGCTTTCAGAGTTCATATCTTAGACTTGAGGCCATAGTCAAATTTAGGGACCAGGAGTCCTCGACTGGACATTTTTCACATCTCCTTGTTTCTACTGGATGTTTCACCGTGTAAAAAGGACACTTAGTTTTGGGGTCGCACTTCAGTGGTTTAAAAAACAACATTTTTTAAAAAAAGAAAAAGAATTCAAATACTGGGGAACTAATTCATTTGTCTCATGTATTTGGGGACAAGAACAATTTTTTTCTGTGAAAGAGTCTATGATATTTTGAAAAATGTTTTACTAATCTTTCTTCTCTAGTGTAATTAGGCTCTGTAAGGTGACTAGAGGACTTCTGATCACTGAATTTATTGATCTTTTCTTAGTTATCTTTTTTCCCTCTCTGCAGCAACTGGCTTTGACAGCATCTGTAGGAATTAGGGGCTTTGGAAAAAATAACTAGAATAGATGCTTATTTAAGTTACTTAAAAGCTCTGTATCCTTGGACATATTACCCAAACTCTCTGAGACTTATTTTCTAACCAAAAGAAGGGGGTAATTATAACAATCTCGTAATTGTATGCTGAGAATTAAGTGCGTTTTAGATTTGTTTCTCAGGATGAGATAATTCAGGACAACAACATAATATTCTTAATCAGTTTCAGTCTGTTAGTAAATAAAACACCATTGTTCACTTTTTTTAGGTTTACAGACTAGAAAATAGACAAACAGAATAGAAGTAGAATATATTCAAAGTAACTATAATAGAAGTAAGCAAAGAAAATGTGGCTTCTTACTACCTGAGAGGATTTTGAAAGATTTATTTCTGGAAAATGAGTCTGAATATCCAGATGAATATTCTGATGAGTGCATGAAACATTCTGGTGAAAGCAAAGGTTGTAAGAAATAATGATGGAACCATCATAAAGGACCAAATCACAAAGGTCTTGGCATGGGAGACAATGTGGATCCTTTTCAGCTTAAAATTAATATTTCCTAAGAAGTAAGCTTAGAAGTTGTACAAAATAATATAGATGCATATAGCTTTATCACAATTTAAGAACTATTATCGGCCTATTCTTTTGAAAATATGCATTGCTAATTGACATATACATTGACTGACGACAGCTTTGCTGTCATCTACAAAAAACTTTGCCTGTCAAAAATGATCACATGAACCTTCTTTATCTCCCATCTAACCTAGTGCATATGTTTATCATGGTGTGTGTGTCACTAAATTGTGATAGACTCTGCCTAATTCTATGAGCCCCTCTGAAAGGATATTCAATACATGTAGGTGTTATCGATATCCCTTGAATCACCATTTTTTAATTTTGTATTTGCAATTCTCATTTTTGTGTGGATGACTCCCAAAACTAAAGCTTGCAGCTGGATTCCTATTTCTAGGTGCCTGCTACATATGACTACTTAAATGTTCCATGGAGTTCTGACAGTCCACATGATTAAAACAGAACTAATGGGATTTCATCTGAAAATATGGCATTGTAGATATTCTGAAGATCCCTCCTAATTTTGTATAATTAGATCCTAGGTAAATGAAAAAAGCATACCCCTAAAAGCATTCCTCTGTCATTATAAAAGTAAGGAAAACCCTAAGGGATCCCTCCAAAAATAATGAAATGAGACCAATGGGTAGTACATGACACAATAAAATTGCCTTGTCTTGCTAATTGCAATCATTGGCCTGGTCTAAGCAGTCAGGGAAATCTCCAACAAATACATTAAATTAAAATGATCCCAATTATATGGCATCTGTTGGCAACCAATGCAAACAAGGCAGATTTTCTTATAAGGCAAGTACCTGCAACTCAGGTTTTCCAGAATTTGACAGATTAACTTCAGTGAAATATAAACTAACAATACAAAACAATATTACTTACTATATTCAAGATGAAATAAACTATGAGTAGAAGTAAGCAGAAATAACAAAAATTTTGGATCACCAAAGATTTCAGATATTGAAAGTATCAGACATAGAACATAAAATAACTATGTCCAAAATGTATAAAATTAAATAAATAATATTTAAAATGTAAGTGAGAAACTACATGGGTTCAGATTCCATTTATAGTCATTGTAGTCACTCACTTGCACACATCTTAAATTTTCTTATTCTCCTGTCTTTGGAGGAAAGGTTGAATAGACGATTCACAGAAATATTTTTAGGGCAGTGAAACTATTATATATAATATTCTAATGGCAGATATATGACACTATATATTTACCACAATCCATAGAACTCTGAAGTAAAATGATTGAACCTTAGGTATGCAATTTTATAAATATTTAGGAAGTCAGGGAATACTGCCATGGAATGCAGACTGTGACAAAAGAATCTACCTATATTAGAAATATATTTAGCATTTTACAGAAGGACTTGGGGAAAAGATGCTGAACTAAATAACTTAGACTAACTGAATAACTAATGAGTGAATGTGTAAAACTAAAGGCCAAAGTAACTGTGTACATAGCATTGTAGTTTATACAGTTGTTTACTGTGGTATTGTGAGTTAACAATTTTAATACCATTAGCCATATATTCTAAAATTGAACAATCACGTAAACAGATAACCAATGGTGTCACCCAGGATTTTCACTGTTGGAGTGGGAGGATTCAAATTAGCAAGGAGAAGAAGTGGCTATGGTCCATCTAATGAATTAGAGTTAAAAAGTACTAATGATTTGCTGCACCTATGAATCCATCCTCTAGGTTTCAAACCCTGTATGCATTAGGTATTTGTCCTAATGATCTCCCTCCCCTTGCCCCTCACCCACAGACAGGCCCCAATGTGTGATGTTCCCCTCCCTGTGTCCAGCACGGCACATGTATACCAATGTAGCAAACCTGCACATTCTGCACATGTATCCCAGAACTTAAAGTTAAAAAAAAAAGAAGAAGAAAAAGGGAAAAAAAGTACTATTGAATAAGACATACTAATATATTAAAGGTATCAGTATAAACGTATGTTTGGTTTCATGTAGATAGAGATGGTTTTATATATATATATAAATGTGTAGATATATGCATATTCATTGGTTAATACACACACACACACACACACACACACACACACATACACGCACACACCACGTTTCCTTGCTCTGGAAGTTCAGAAAGCCAAGAAGCAATGAGGACAACTACAACATAGTTTCTAATGTAATTCTTCAATAGAAGGAGTTATGGCTGCTTGTAGAAATGGCTCTTCTAGAACTGGGGCAGGAGATACAGAAGATGGTACTGAGGCATCTTGTAATGCAATAAAATTAGAGAAATGTTCAAAAATAAAATCAATTCAACAAAAGTAACCATAAAAATGGAGATATAAAAAAAAGACACAGAAGTCAACTAAAAGAGTTTCCAAAGGCCAAAGCTGGAAAACTTTGTGAAAAATATTAAAGCAGTATTGGATTATAACTCAATGTAGAAATAAATGTGCAAAATAAATATTGAGACTATATAGAAATATAAGCAAATATTTGAATAAATATAAACAAATAATTGAATTAATCAATGGGAAGTGAAGACAAATCTCTTGCAAATATTCTAAGTAATTTATGAAATATTCCAAATAATTTATGTAGATATTCCACTTTCAGAAAGCAGAACATAACTCCTCACTTCTTTAACATGGGCTATGTGTAGTAACTTACTTTCAAAGAGTACAGCATGGAAAGGAGAAGGGCAGTAACATTGTTTTTTAAAAATTTATTTATTTGTATTGATATATAATATTTGTACCTATTTATGGGGTACATATAATATTTTCTTGCTTGAATAGAATGTGTGATGATCAAGTCAAGGTATTTAAGGTATTGATAACCTCATGCATTTACTGACAAATACTGTCTGAGGTAGGTGATCAAAGTCAATATCAGCAGTGATATGTCATTTTGATAGAATGTACCCATTATATGATCTGATGAGAATGGCAGTTTACCTCTGTGGTCTTCTTCCCAAACACCTATACCCCAGTCTAATTATCAGGAAAACATCTAACTTATCCCAATAGAAAGACAAAACAACTGACCAGTACTCCTCAAAACTGTCAAGGTCTTCCTAAACAAGGAAAAGCTGAGAAATTACCAAAGCCAAGAGCAGCCTAAGGAGATATGTCATCACAACGTAATCAGTATATTGGATGGGATCCTGGAATGGAAGAGAAAAAAAGACATTAGGCAAATACTAAGGACATCTCAATAAATTATGGACTTCAGGTAGTAATAATGTAGTACTATTGGGTCAGCAATTGTAAAAAAATCATCATACTAATATAAGATATTTGTAATAGGGAAAACTGGGTATAGGAGCTCTTATAATATCTTCACAATTTTTCAGTACCTTTTACAATGTTCTAAAATAAAGTTTATTTTTAAAAAATAATTAGAAACTAAGAAATTTAACATGAAATAATGGTACATTCAATTGCAATAAAGAATGAACAAATATACATTTTGCAAACCTAACAAAATAATCTTAAATACATAAATACATGTTTATAATAGAACGATTGATACATGTATATTATATATAAATTATTACTACATACGTATTAAATATAACACTATGTATAATGCATATATGATATCTATCATATGTGTGGGATGTGTGTGTGTGTGTGTATATATATATATATATATCAGAGGGAAAATTATACAAAACATGAAAAACATAATTTGCTTAATCATTTATACAGAAAGGAGACAAAATCCTAGTAAAGATGTAGAAAATTAAACACAAAGTGCCTGATTTAATGGAAATTTACAGAATGCTGTACATCAAACTTAGGGAAAATTCATATAAATTAAAAACAGATAACACATTTACAAAATACTTTGTGTTCCTGGCCATAAAGCAATATCTCAAAATGATGCAACATTTTTATCATATGTTCCACTTTTTAAGAAACAATATGCTGTTAAATTAGAAATTAGCAAATATGAGATATCCTTGCCCCTAATGAATCTGAAAATTACCAAAAATCCTTCTAAGTTATAGATTATAAGATAAATGATAACAGCTTTTCTAATGCTTAGTATTGAGTTGACTAATAAACTTGTTTGTTTGTTTCATTTTTTCTATTAAGGAGATAAGGCTGGAAATTCAAGGGAAATGAGAAGCCGTATTTGGTTATATTAGAAAAGAAAAAATACTGAAAATTAATGAGCCAAGAATACAATTTAAGAATAAATAAAACATGAAATAATAGAGTGGAAATCAAAACAAGCAAAATAATGGAAGTTTTTCTTTAAAAAAGAGTGAAATAAACAATATTTAGCAAAATAAAATGAGTAAAATGTGGAGACACAAATAAAACCACAATAGGAATGAAAATAGTAATGGCATTACCATACCTACAACAGAAATTTTAAAAGCATAATAACAGCATAACTTTAAGAAACATATGAGTGTGTGTGTGTATGTGTGTGTGTGTAAAATTGATGAAAAAATTATTAAATGATACTGGTTAAAGCAGGGTAAGGCAGACTTTATTCAGACCATCACTATAAGTATAGGTACCGCTACACCTAGGTGGTCTTGCAGTGAGTGTCAGTGGATGGAAAATTGCTAACATGAAAGATCAGATGTAAGGAGGATTCTGGCTAAACCAACCTAATACAATTCTTGCTAATAAGACAGGGTGATCAGCCCAGGGTGATCAGCCGTCACCTAGGGCATAATGGAGGATAAGGAACAATATCAGTTCTCAAGGGTGATTAGATATGGAAGGGGGGCAGTTCTTGCTAAACTGACTTTAGCAGAGTTTTTTGCTGAAACTGGATTTTACAAGTGGTTACACAGATGGGATTAGGAGAAGGATGAAAAGCCTGGCTAAAATTTGGCTAAGCAAAAAGTCTTTGTGAATATATATATTCACAAAGAAGGGCTCTTTTTAATTAAGTCTGTGAAGCTAATATAATCTTGATAACCAAACCTTGCCAGGGCTTGATTAAGAGGAAAGTTACAAGTAAATTTCTCTCACGAATGACTTTAAAAAGCCCTCAACAAAATGTTATCCAACGAAATCCAGCAATGCATAAAAGAGATTATAATTCATGAGCACACTAAGATTACTGTGCAAGCAAGGTGGGTTTAACATTAGGAAATATAATGATGAAATCCATCATATTACCTGATTAAAAGAGAAAACAAAAATGTGATTATCTACATAAATACGTAGAGAAAAGCATTTGATAATAGAAAATATCCATTAAGATATCTTAACTAGTAGCAAATAGAAAGGAGTTCCTTAACCTTACGGATATTAGGTACCAAAAACCTACAGCAAAGTTGTTCATAAAGTAAGGGAGGAGATTGAAATGCTCATAAACTCTGTTTCTGATTCAATATATCAGAAATTTTTGCCGTTGTGTTGAACCAAGGGAAAAAATACAATATAATTAACAATTTAAAGATTATAAAGCAAGAAACAAAACCACCAATATTTGCAGAAAAAAATTGTTTAGAATAAGAAATACTCCAAAGAATCTGTAAATTGTTATAATTAGTAGAAATATTTTCCAAGATGACTAGATATAAAACAGATATATAAAATCCATGGTAATTTTGTACAGGAGTTACAGAATGCAAAATGTAATTTGTAAAATGTTACCATTTACATAATAACAAAATGTAGAATTTGTAGAAATATAATTCAACAAAGAAGTATAAAACCTCACTGTAAAGTTGAGAAATAAATATTGAAGGATATTATGAAGATTAAATTGGGGAAAAATAGAATTAGGACTTGAATAAAAACCTCTCAATATTATAGACTTTTTTTCTGTCAATTTAAGATTTTTAGTGTTAATAAAATCCCATTAATAACCCAATAGTTTCTTTGTTTAAATGAACTTGATGCTTTAAAGTTTTATCATAGCAATAAGATATAAAGGGCCAAACCACTTCTGAAGGAAATGAAGAACAGAATGGAAGTATATATTCTGTGAGGTATCGATAATTATCTAAATTTATGGTCACTAAAACATTTACTCAGGAATGTGGAAATAATTGGATTGAAAATAGAAAATAGACAAATAAAATTGTAAGGAACACAGGTATATTTTGCTTGTCATATGTAAACTTGATATATAAAAAGCCTACTTTGCCAATCACTGGGGAAAGGCTTAAGAATTAATAATGCTCAGACACTTGAAAAACTTTGCAAATGGATCCTTACCTCACATCATATGCAATATTAAAATCTAGGTGATTAGAAAAGTAAACTTACCTATGAATAGGAAACAAAATATTTTAGAAGAGAATACAGAAAATTATATTTATGACTTCGGGCTAATGACGGACTTCTCATTAAAATATTTCAAAAGTGAAATCCATAAAGGAATACATTAAACATACAAATTTAGTTTATTAACTCAGCAAATTTTCCTAAAGCATGCTGTGTGGCAGACATTGTTCTACAGGGATACATTCGTGAAGAAAACAAAAATCTTGCCTCTATGGAGTTTACTTTCTCATTAGATATCTGCAATAAACGTAACTATCAAAGGATTACTATCTAGATACATAACTATCTTCTAAATGTCAATGTAAACATAGGCAAACCATCTCACAGAGAGAATGACCAAAGGGCACACACCGTTTTTTCCAAAGAAGAAGTCGCAATACCCAATAAATACATGAATGCATTTCTGACTTAATTTTAACCAAGAAAATAAAAATAAAAACTAAATATGATCATATTTTATACTAACAAAATTGGCCAAAGTTATTATTGATCAAGTGACCATAAACAGATGAATGGATAAAGAAAATGTTATATATGTGTATACATATATAAAACATGTTTATGTGTATATATATAAAACATGTTTATATATAACATATTTATGCATATATATATGCATATATATGTATACATATGTGTGTGTATATATATATTTAAAATAGAATATTATTCAGACTTTAAGAAGTAGAAAATTCTGCCATATGCAAGAACATGGATGAACCCTGAGGATTTAGGCTAAGTGAAAGAAGCTAGTTGCAGAAGGACAAATACTGCATGACTCTACACGTAGAATGTATTTGAAATAGTCAAGCTCATAGAAACGAGGAGTAAAATGGTGGTTTCCTAGGGTTCAAGGGCTGAGAAACAGCCAGTTATATTGTAAGGGGTATACATTTTCAGTTATATAACATGCATAAGTTCTTGATATCTGCCATGCAACATTGTGCTTATAGATAACAATATTATATTGTACACTTAAAAATGTATTAAGAGGGTAGGTCTCATGCTAAGTGAGAAACTAAGGGTAGGCCTCATGCTAAGTGAGAAACTAAGGGTAGGCCTCATGCTAAGTGAAAACAAGGCATTCAAATACAAAACGTAATAAAACTATTATTTAAGAAATATTTTGAATGAATTTTTGTGTGTACTGGATTATTTTGAGCTACATGCCAGCACAAACAGAATGATTAATAATGCCCAATAAACTGGAAAACTCAAGTGACAGTTAACATTTAGCAATATATCAGTTTTCTATCACAGAGAACTAAATAATTTCACTATATCATACAAATTGTAAAATTATGGCTACCTAGCACACTCTAATAATTTATTATAAATCAGAGTACAACATGACAAACATCTCCAACTGTGTATCTTTCTAACACTGATCTTGAAAAGATTCTGGCATCTGTGGGAAGATATGAATTTACTGTTGTCATAAAGAACCATTTATAATGCATATTTTGATGTCATGAGACTAATAAAACTGCATCTGATGGGCAATGATTTGTCCCAGGATTGGCACAGCCTCTAAAGGAATGCATATATTACAAGAATAGTGCAAATTCTCAGCACTTCAGTTTGAAATGAGGAAAATTAGTGTTTTAATCATAATCAATATGTTAAGGCAGGTAGAGTTGGGCACTTATGTTAAGGATTCTATTAGAGATTACTGTTATTTAAAATAGCTTCTATTATTTCCACTGGAGAGTTAAGTAAAATGAAGTCAAAGTGAAACAAAACAAAAACAAAAATCTTTGGGCATTTACAAAGGCAGAGCAGAAGTCTCTGTCTCACTTCTTCCCCTCACAGGCACAATTTCCACCCCCCTACACTAAATGATATCGGACTTTTCTATTTTATTTGAAACGATTTTAGCTGGGTAACCTATTATCTCAGTACGCTTCACAGTCTGTGAATCTCAGGGTCTTCAGTTCTGTATTCATTCTACCCATTAGGTGAAATACACAGGTTATTTAGCTTTTGTTCAACATGTATTTATTGAATACTAACTATATGAGAAGTTTTTTCCCTCAACATTGAATATAAAATTATGGAGAAGACAGGCCAGGTTTGAGACTTCACTGAGCTTATATTCCAAAGGACAGAGACAGTGAACAGGTTTTGGGGTTGGTAATCACTGTGATGGTATAGGAAATGTGTTTAATAAACATTTTTTATGGAAGCATCTGTTCTTCCCAACAGATTTACCTGGAATGTCCATTGGAAAAGCTCTTTCATTTCAAGCAATACAACGACAAAATGATGAGTTTTAAATAGTAACTTACTTGTATAACAAATGTCAGGAGGTAGCTAACCAGTGGCAGTGGTTTAGGGTTTGCATCCCTGTGATACTTTTGTATTTCCTTATGAATAAAAGATGGTGGCTCCAGCTTCAGCCATGACCTACAGTCAAAGCAGGAAGAAAAAGGGAACTGGGCAAGCAGATTTTCACTAAAACCATTACCAAATGACTTTCTCCTGTCTCTGTCCATATGAGATCTTGGAAGTGGGTATTTACTTTTACAGCCTCTAAAGTAGAGGCAGACAAGAGAGAAAGGAAATGAGATTTGGAGTTGAGTGAGCTTACTTATGTCTAATATGGATAGAGAAATTGATTCAGGAGTCTTAAGCATATGTTATTTAAAATTATGGCAATGCAATCCATTAATCTAGATCAGTGCTGTTGAATATAACTTATGATTAAATTGTTCTATATCTGTGCTGTTTAATATGGTAGCCATTGGCTACATGTGACTATTGAGCACCTGAAATAAACCTCATGTGACTAAGGAACTGAAATGTTAATCTTTAAAATTTTTAATTTGAACAGCCACAGACAGCAAATGGCTATAATATTGAAGAGAGAAGATCTAGATTGTGCAGGAAAGAAAAGATGGAAAAGAATTAGCTTTCAGAAATTAGGTATTTAAAAGGTTTGTAATTGAGGAAGGGATAGAAAAAAAGAAAAACATATATACACACACACACACGAAAATGGACACATGCATGTAAACACATGTACATATATTTATGTTTTATGTACATCATAACAAATAATAATATGAGATTTTATCTGAAAATGAGAAAATTATAAAGATAATTTAATGAGAAGTCATAAAATATTTTCTTAGAAAGATAAGACAGCAATATAGAAATATGTTAGAATTTCCAGGAAATCCTGAAGGACCTTTTGATTTCTGATCAGGATTTTAAAGTAAGATCTACCTTCCTTAATGGTATGATTTTCTCCAAACTACAGTCTGCTTGGTGCAAACCCATAATTTTTTTTTTTTTTTGTCTAGATTCAAGAATAAGATTTTTCAGCCAGATAGATGAGATTACAGATGGAGTCAAGGAAGTGTTGATTATTATTTAAATGAAATGAAGATAAGAGGTGACTAATGGAAAATGAAAAAGGAAATTGATTGACAGTCTTGGTGAGATTAGGTTTCAAGGGTCACAAGTTATGAGTTCCCAT
>NW_012106352.1:354032-387844 GCF_000951045.1 Mandrillus leucophaeus
TTCACAGTCTGTGAATCTCAGGGTCTTCAGTTCTGTATTCATTCTACCCATTAGGTGAAATACACAGGTTATTTAGCTTTTGTTCAACATGTATTTATTGAATACTAACTATATGAGAAGTTTTTTCCCTCAACATTGAATATAAAATTATGGAGAAGACAGGCCAGGTTTGAGACTTCACTGAGCTTATATTCCAAAGGACAGAGACAGTGAACAGGTTTTGGGGTTGGTAATCACTGTGATGGTATAGGAAATGTGTTTAATAAACATTTTTTATGGAAGCATCTGTTCTTCCCAACAGATTTACCTGGAATGTCCATTGGAAAAGCTCTTTCATTTCAAGCAATACAACGACAAAATGATGAGTTTTAAATAGTAACTTACTTGTATAACAAATGTCAGGAGGTAGCTAACCAGTGGCAGTGGTTTAGGGTTTGCATCCCTGTGATACTTTTGTATTTCCTTATGAATAAAAGATGGTGGCTCCAGCTTCAGCCATGACCTACAGTCAAAGCAGGAAGAAAAAGGGAACTGGGCAAGCAGATTTTCACTAAAACCATTACCAAATGACTTTCTCCTGTCTCTGTCCATATGAGATCTTGGAAGTGGGTATTTACTTTTACAGCCTCTAAAGTAGAGGCAGACAAGAGAGAAAGGAAATGAGATTTGGAGTTGAGTGAGCTTACTTATGTCTAATATGGATAGAGAAATTGATTCAGGAGTCTTAAGCATATGTTATTTAAAATTATGGCAATGCAATCCATTAATCTAGATCAGTGCTGTTGAATATAACTTATGATTAAATTGTTCTATATCTGTGCTGTTTAATATGGTAGCCATTGGCTACATGTGACTATTGAGCACCTGAAATAAACCTCATGTGACTAAGGAACTGAAATGTTAATCTTTAAAATTTTTAATTTGAACAGCCACAGACAGCAAATGGCTATAATATTGAAGAGAGAAGATCTAGATTGTGCAGGAAAGAAAAGATGGAAAAGAATTAGCTTTCAGAAATTAGGTATTTAAAAGGTTTGTAATTGAGGAAGGGATAGAAAAAAAGAAAAACATATATACACACACACACACGAAAATGGACACATGCATGTAAACACATGTACATATATTTATGTTTTATGTACATCATAACAAATAATAATATGAGATTTTATCTGAAAATGAGAAAATTATAAAGATAATTTAATGAGAAGTCATAAAATATTTTCTTAGAAAGATAAGACAGCAATATAGAAATATGTTAGAATTTCCAGGAAATCCTGAAGGACCTTTTGATTTCTGATCAGGATTTTAAAGTAAGATCTACCTTCCTTAATGGTATGATTTTCTCCAAACTACAGTCTGCTTGGTGCAAACCCATAATTTTTTTTTTTTTTTGTCTAGATTCAAGAATAAGATTTTTCAGCCAGATAGATGAGATTACAGATGGAGTCAAGGAAGTGTTGATTATTATTTAAATGAAATGAAGATAAGAGGTGACTAATGGAAAATGAAAAAGGAAATTGATTGACAGTCTTGGTGAGATTAGGTTTCAAGGGTCACAAGTTATGAGTTCCCATTCTTCTCCATCTATTAAATCACTCCAAATGTTCAAGGGTAGGTTGCTACACCGAAACTTTCCCCTTTCTCCTTACACTAAAATATTTACTTTCCCATTTTTGAGTTTCCCTGATACTTGTTTATCACCCGTGGATTAACACATCATCAAACACTTCCACCTCACTTATTTAGAAATATATAATTGTCTTTCATTC
Organism: Mandrillus leucophaeus; assembly: GCF_000951045.1. NCBI lineage: Eukaryota > Metazoa > Chordata > Mammalia > Primates > Cercopithecidae > Mandrillus > Mandrillus leucophaeus. The sequence continues at coordinate 355,805 of NW_012106352.1, forward strand.
AGGTCCTTAAGCCACAAACCTCAGTACCATTATAGACTTTTTCTCTTCCTTCACCCTTTCCAAAATGTCTTGTCTTTTTCTCAGATTTTTGAAATAACTATAGCTTCTCTTCTTTCTTCAGCATTACATTGTCTCTATACATCTTCCACATTTTTCTCAGAGTAATCAAGAACTACCTATAATTAGCTGCACATTTACTACAGACTGGCCACTGAGCTAAAAAATGCTTTATAAGTGTTACCTTCTCTGTTCCTCAGGACAAATATTTAATTTTTATATTCTAATCCTCACTTTATAGATGAAGAAACAGATCCAGAGATATTAGCCAATTTACCTTAAAATGGCCCTGAGTTCATAGGTTTCACCAGTAGGAAGGTTTATATTCTCACCTCTATGGTTACAAAGCTTAACTTCCGGTCAGTGCACTACTCTGCCTAATTAAGTCTTTACTCCTTCAAGTGCATTGAATTCCTCTTCTGGTTGCCTATAGGTGGACAGTCAAATATCTTATCATGAGAAAAAAGGCCCTTCAACATCTGGCTCGATTTTTCATCTCTACCCAGATTTACAACCCTTCCTCCCCACAAACTTCAATCTTCCACTTAGGTATACTCTATTTTTTTTCTATTTCTTCTTTTTTTTTAAAAAAAAATATACTTTAAGTTATAGGGTACATGTGCACAATGTGCAGGTTTGTTACATACATATACATGTACCATGTTGGTGTGCTGCACCCATTAACTCGTCATTTACATTAGGTATATCTCCTAATGCTATCCCTCCCTCCTTGCCTCACCCCATGAAAGGCCCTGGTGTGTGATGTTCTCCATCCTGTTTCCAAGTGATGTCATTGTTCAATTCCCACCTATGAGTGAGAACATGTAGTGTTTGGTTTTCTGTCTTTGCGATAGTTTACTCAGAATGATGGTTTCCAGCTTCATCCACGTCCTTACAAAGGACATGAACTCATCCTTTTTTACGGCTGCATAGTATTCTATGGTGTATATGTGCCACATTTTCTTAATCCAGTCTATCATTGGTGGACATTTGGGTTAGTTCCAAGTCTTTGCTATTGTGAATAGTGCTGCAATAAACATATGTGTGCATGTGTCTTTATAGCGGCATGATTTATAATCCTTAGGGTATATACTCAATAATGGCATGGCTGGATATTCTATTCTAACCACATTTAATTACTTGTGTTTTTTCAACTAAACTGTTAACTGTTGTTTATCCCTTTAACAATACGGAATGCCATTCCCATTACTTCTCATTCTTGCCTACTTAGTGGGATCTTACTCATCTTTTAAGATTTATATAGGCACTCCCAATAATATGGCAGATTGTTCACATGCACTTATCTGAACTAATTCTCAAGACTACACATAAAATAACAGCAAAATAGAGAAAAGTTAGATTCTCACAGAACACAGAATGGCTGCAGAGAAAACAGTGGGGTTCAATACATTTTTGAAGGTGAAATGTGTATGACATAGTAGTACCTGCAGAAGCAACCAAAGGGCCTGCAGAAACAGAAGTAATGGACTTACACACAGAACTCCTAAGAGGATTGAAACTCTGAAGTACTGAGTAGTTTTAAAAGCTGGAAGATGTTTTTTGATAAGAAGAGAAGATAGGTTATCAGCCTTCTAAAAAAGTGATTTGAGAACCCCCATGTCCTCTCCCTGAACTGACATCATCAGGTGCAAGATTAATTACCTAGCTTATTAAATTATGTAGTCACCCAACTTGTAGCTAACGGCACAGCAGAGGTAAGTGAGAGTCATAAACAAAAACTGAGAGGACAAAAACTGAGAGCAGGGCCATATAGCAAAAGACAGGGTGTGCAGCTCTCTCTTCTGGACCTAAAACATCAGTAGTCAGGAATGCTTTTCCTGGTAGAATATTAGATTGTTTTTGGAGCAACTGAATCAAAAAAGATCGCCAAATCCAATATTTAGGGATACACTAGTAGAAAAATATGGATCATTACCTTATCACCATATAGACAAGGATGCCAGTCAATAGCCCTGACTACACATGTTGACTCTAAATCAGCTTTTTAGTACTTTACTCTTAACTACGAAGAGAAATACAAAAATAAGCCTATATATAAATAAAGCCTCCCCCAAGAAAGGAGGAAGAAAACATAGAAGATAGGTACTCAGAGAAAACAAAGAAAATATATGTGGGCCAGAATAAAATGTAAATAAATAAAATCTATAAATACTATGCATAAAGAATTAAAAATGTCATATTCATAAACCAATACAACATTACAAACACCAAAATAATGATGGAACAATGGAAAATCAAGAAAGCATTGTTTGAAATTAAAAATATAAATGGTAAATTTAGAGAAGAAATCATAGAGGAGGTGGAAGATGAAGTGGAGAGACTCTCTCTGGAAGTAAGCTCCCCACCCCACCCACACACATATCATTAAAAAAGAAAATGAAAAAGTGGAAGACAAAGAGTAAGAAAATGATCCATCATTCAACTAATAGAAGTTTCAGAAAGCTAAACAGAAGCCAAAACTAAGACATATCAATAGTTTTCCCAGCTGATCTGTGAAAACACAGGCACTGCTGTTGTTGGGCATAGACGCCACATAGCCTATTGCCAAAATCTCCAGCAGCAGATATGGTTTGTTAAAATTACGACTCCTCCCACTGTTGCTGCAACTGCCACAACAGGATTGAGCTGCCTGGTTCCTGTTTAATTGTGTCAACAGCTCCTAATTCAAAGTCCAACGTTGATGGATCTTGTTTATGGAAACCAGGTCATGTGCATGCCCTTGTTGTAAGGGAGGCCAGGAAAATCTTTGGCCATTTCAGCTTCTATTTTGTGAGTCTGTTTTACGTGCATATAAAGGCCTCATGTGTCTTCATATGCCAAATAGAATCACAAATTTTAGCTACACAGGGGAATTAATATCAGAAAACAGAGAAAACCCTGGGGTAAAATCAAAGAAAAAAAAAACAGAAGAATGGTTGTGTAGAAGGGATACGGAGCCAAAAGTCCATGTTGGGGTAGAAGGATGGAGAATTCTGGGACATATGGCACTAGGCAACAAAGTGAAAAACAGAACCCAACAAAAACAACAACCAAAAAATTAACTGATAGTATATTTGAGGAATTCAAGCATTCAGAAGATAATATTAATAGATGCTTTATAGTTCTTAGGAACATTTCAAATAATTTAACAATAAGTTCATAAATACAAACTAAACAAAAAAATTAGAATCTAGAATTTTTTTTATTGAAGGAAAACAAAAAAAGGAAGAAAAGAAACATAATCATAGTTTTCAACTTGATTCATCAGTATTTTCAGACAGTGAAAAAAAAAGTGGTAATTATACACTGAAAAAAATAAAATGGTGGAAAATGTGTTAGCAAGAAGCTTTCAATAGATAATGTCAAAAACCAAAAGCAGATGAAAATGGTATTAACAGAATTTAGAACAATGAAGCCAGAAACAGAGGAAACAATTGAAAGATTTGAAGTCCTTGGGCCGGGAACGGTGGCTCATGCCCATAATCTCAGCACTTTGGGAGGCCGAGGCGGGTGGATCGTGAGGTCAAGAGATCGAGACCATCCTAGTCAACATGGTGAAACCCCATCTCTACTAAAAATACAAAAATTACCTGGGAGTGGTGGCATGGCCTGTAGTCCTAGCTACTCGGGAGGCTGAGGCAGGAGAATCGTTTGAACCTGGGTGGCGGAGGTTGCAGTGAGCCAAGATTATGCCACTGTACTGTGGCCTGGTGACGCAGCCAGACTCCATCTAAAAAAAAAGAAAAAAGAAAGATTTGAAGTCCTCTAGGAAATAAAACTTCAAAGTAGAGATGACAACTGAGGAACTGAGGGACTTTGCTAAAAATGAAAATAGAATTTTAAAAAGAAACTAAAATATCACCTCTTCTCATGGGCCCTACCATTGCAAGTTTCATTTTTAATGTCTCCCCTCAACACTATATATACATCATTTTTATGGTAGGACTTATCACATTGAAGTTTAATTGATTATTCATGTGTCTGCTGCCCTTACTACCTGCACAGTCGGTATGCCTAGCACAGAATATGGTGCCTGATGCAGAATAATATCAGGTAAACTTTTCTTGAAGTGATCTATGCTCAACCCTCTCCATTCTATTCTCTATTTTATTTTGTTTTTTATTTTTTTTTTCATCTTTTACACGCTTTCTTTTAATGATTTTTGCTTCTATTAAAAACAGTCCTTTGTGGTCTTGTGGAAGGATGGTCACAAATGCTAAGAGCTAATTTGATATCTTTCTTTCCCCCAGGAATATCAATTTTCTCTTGGATCCATCTTCACATTTTAGTCTGTAATATCCACTGAGCATTTACTACATACCCTCATTTAGATGCAATATTGATAACTTTTCTGCCAGTGTATATGAAAATATTTCGTACACTAAAACCTAGACAAGGAAGGTTTAATTCAAGCACTGATTAGCTTTACCCATCATAGGGAAACCATAAATAATCCCTGAACACTCTGAGCCACCCAGAGAACAATAGATTGTTGACAGTGTGTTACAGGACTCTGATTACAATCACAGGACAGCAGAATTCCAACTCCATGTCACAATTTCTTTCCAGATTTGTAATTTTAAAATCACTCTTGATCCAGAAAACACAGAATTCTCATGTGGTCCAATAAGTTACAGAATGAATCCATTAAGTTAGATTTCTTGTTCTGTGTTAAAACATGCACATCTGTTAAATGCTACACAAAGAAAGTTAGCCAGTGAGTTTTAATTAATTTGGTCTTAAGCAAACTAATTGTCTATTGTTTTAGCTTCAGGCTGTTTCCTGAAAAAAATCAAATACTTATTTGGAAGAAATACTGCAAGTCATTTTCTCTGAGAACATGGGGTTTGGCTTGACAAGGGCTATTAAAAAGATTTAATGGAATCACCAAAACTTATTTGAAGCTTGCCTAGGAACATTTTTATACTCAATCTGCACAGCAATATTAATTTTTTAACACAGATGGAGATTTTATTGGTATCCTACAAAGGAGGGGGGAAAACCTATAGGACTTTCCAGTTTTCAGCTTGGTGCACAGAAAGTGAAGATTTTGCAAAGACAGAATAAGAGAAGAAATAAAGCATCCAGTCAAATAAAAATAAAAACAAAAACAAAATGAAAAACAGTTGTATAATGAAAAAAATAAGATGTCACTTATGATGAATTTGCTTCCAACTGATGATGAAGTTAAATTCAGGGTATGCTCAGAAGGCTGTCATGGGAGGATAACGGCTAGTAAAGGATACAGTGGTCATTCTCTTTCATATGATTTATTTTCTTGGATTGAAAATATTACCATTGAAATCTGATTTAGATTGAAGTTGTCAGCACTCAAAACCAATTTACTTTGCAATCAAGATTATTTGATGCAGTTGTAAGAATAAACTTATGCTAAAAATAAGAACTCTGATGTTCTATCCCAACTTCTGTGCTCATTTTTGCTGATATTTATATAACAAATTAATGTGTGTAATTGACAGTAGCAGTACAGTATCATAAAATTTCAGTATAGCTCAAGAGGTCTGAGGACCGGAGTTTGGGTTACAGCTCTGCCATGTTGTAACTTTGAGCATATCTTATTTATTGGTAACTCAGATGTTTCAACTGTATAATAATAAGAGGGTAGGGCCAGGAGTTCTCTGGGCTTTTGTTCAGATTGAAAACCAAGTGGATCATTAGGCACTGAACTGGTGGAGAGGACTGCTCATTGAATATCTCCAAATTCAAGGCCCTGTATTATGTATTTCATTAACTATCATGCAATATGTGAGCATGTGGTCAGACTATCAGGGTTCCCTATCAATTTTTCACTACTTTATGAGATATATGACTCTAGGCAAGTTACCTAATTCGTCTTTTGGTTTCCTCACCTATAAATGGAGATAGTTATAATACCTAATTATTCTATAAAGTGGGGATAATTAGTACCCATCTCATAATGTCATTAGAAGGATTAAATGTCCTAATAAATGTGGGGAGCTTAAAAGCATGCTTTTTATATGAGGTACATTCAATAAATATTAGCAATTATTCACACACACACACACATACTTGTTTGTGTATGTCTGAATCTTCAGAGTGATAAAAATCATTTTTATAGTTGAAAAATAATAGTTTTCTGCTGGTACTTGCATATTTGATTTTTAAAAGAATGACAGAATTAAAATTTGAATATTTTTGTCAATTATTGCTTAACAAAAACTCAGCGAAATGCCTTAAATACAGTAGATTCTGAGTAGAGTGAAGAAATGAATGGTTAACATCAAAGACTTTATATGATACTGGAGCCCATTTAACCAAGGGTGACAAAGGTAAAAATGGATACATTCTGAAGCAGGAAAAGTGTGTCTTTTATGTCTCTTTATAATCTTTAGATAGTAATCTGTTCTTTTTTCTTCTCTTGCAAATCAAATGACTTCACAGAATTTTCAGTTACCTTTGGCTCTCATTGCCCTGATATTTACATTTATAGAAATTGCTACTTGTTTTTTGAGTTCTGCACTTTTATGTAATACAGAATATTCAGTTGTTGCTGGAAAGGGGCTGCTATACACCATTACTAGAAAAGTACTGTAGTGCAGCTATTACTCAAATAAAATTAGGGCAATCTGGGGGTTATAATAAATAGAACAATTCAATATAACTGATAGGCAGTATTGTCTTAATTCCAATCATCACTCTGATCTACCAAATATAGAATTCTTGAAATATTATTGAATGAAAATGTGAGCAGAACAGCATCACATTGGTACAACAGGCATTCTCATCTCTTTTTCTTGTTGCTAAGTTATGGTTACTATGGCAATAGGAACTAATACTACCAATTTGATTTCCACTAATAGGAAACCATATTCCACTTACTTGTGAAATCTCATCATTAAAACAAAGCTTTACCAATTTTCTAACACTTCCTAAAAATAAATTTAATTATTGAGTGTCAAAAAAGACATAACTGAAAATTTAATGTTTAGTGTGTATATATATATATATATATAAAATTTTTTTTGAGACAAGGTTTCACTTTGTCACCCAAGCTAAAGTGCAGTGGAGCAATCATGGCTCACTGCAGCCTCTACCTCCTGGGCTCAAGTGATCCTCCCACCTCAGCTGCCAGAGTAGTTGAGACCACAGACATGTGCCATCACGCCTGGCTAATTTTAAATTATTTTAATCTGTGGAGAAGGGGTCTTGCTATGTTGTTCAAGCTGTGCTCCAGCAATACTCCTGCCTCAGCCACCCAATGTGGTGAAATAATAGGTGTAAGCCACTGTGTTCGCCCTCATAATTGTTGAGAGTGTGTGTCAGACATTTTACATATGATTTTTTATTTAATCTTTAATGACAATTATACTAGTTATATCTTGTTACTCATCTTTATAGATTAATAAACTAAGACACAAAGGAGTTACATTGTTCAAGTTTATTCATTCAGCAAAAAATAGAGCTTAGATATGAATCCATATATTTTTCATTAAATCCATGCCTTTTTAAAATACAATGTTATCTGAATTAATCTTTGAAAAAACAAAAAGTTAAGTAAAATGAAAATAATCGTACAATCCAGCTGAATTTGGAAGGCACGACTTTGTAGTAGCTCCAGTATATACAGACGTGTGCCACTTAACACAAGGATATGTTCTGAGAAATGCATTATTAAGTGATTTTGTACCCACGTGAACATCACACAGTGTGCCTACACAAACCTTGACGGTGTAGCCTTCTACACACCTATGCTACATGTTATAGCCTATTGCTTTTAGGCTCCAAACTTATACAGCATGTATAAGTTTGTACACCATAGCATGTACTGTAGGCAACTGGAACACAATTGTAAGTATTATGCATCTAAATATATTTAAACATAGAAGGGATACCAAAAAAAAAAGAACAGTATTATAATATTATGGGACCACTGTCCTATATTTGGTCTGTTTTTGAACATAACATTGTTGTGTGGTACATGGCTATATTTTAGTTGACTTTATTAGCAACACTTAGCAATCTGGGTATAATCATATTCACAGTAACTTACCAGTGCTTACTATGTGCCAAACACTCATTTTAGCAGTTAGCATTTATATTTTTATTTACCTTTTAAAACAACATCATGAAAAACAAGTGATTATTTCCCCCATATTATGGATGAAGATACTGTGCCACAGGTATTTAAGTTTCTTTTCTTTTCTTTTTTTTTTTTTTTGAGACGGAGGCTTGCTGTCACCCAGGCAGGAATGCAGTGGTGCGATCTCAGCTCACTGCAAGCTCCGCCTCCCGGGTTTACGCCATTCTCCCGCCTCAGCCTCCCGAGCAGCTGGGACTACAGGCGCCCGCCACCTCGTCCGGCTAGTTTTTTGTATTTTTTAGTGGAGACGGGGTTTCACCGTGTTAGCCAGGATGGTCTCGATCTCTTGACCTCGTGATCCGCCCGTCTCGGCCTCCCAAAGTGCTGGGATTACAGGCTTGAGCCACCGTGCCCGGCAGGTATTTAAGTTTCCTAGAGTTTTGTAACAAAACAGTGCTTCCATGAATATTTAAATCCAAGTATCTGACTTCGGAGCCTATGGTCTTAGTCTCTACACAACACTCAGTCCACATCAAGCGCAAGGTATTGGGCTGGAACTACAGACTACAAAAATGAGTCAAAATGAGTTTTGTCTGATCGGTGGTATAAAAGAGAATTGAGATTACTGCTGATACAGTGCTTCAGATAATCATACCCGCTGACTTACTTTCCCCAAACACCTTTTGCTAAAATAAATAGATTAATCTAACTAATGCATTACTGAGAATTTATACTAGATGCATACCAAGTACTGTTACAAATATTAACTAAATATCCAGGGAGGTAGTGGTAGTACCTCAACCCTAGGCAGTTGCATGTTCTTAACCACAGTGCTAGGCCACCAATGATGTGTTTTATCCTGAACTCTGAGAAAGAAAATTTTAGTCTGGAGTTGAGTATGAATGCAAAGCATCTTAGCTAGTATCCTCTATGTGGCTGAGTAAAACATAGGTAACTGGTTAAACTTATCCCAAGGAAAGTTAGATAGAGTTGCCCAAGTAAGAAGCAGCTCAACAACAACTTTTCTAAGTCATAACATTTTGTTTTTTTAAGTTACCTCTCACTACCTGTATTACTACTGTTCTCACGCTACTAATAAAGACATGCCCCAAACTGGGTAATTTATAAAGAAAAGAGGTTTGACTCACAGTTCTCCATGGCTGAGGTGGCCTCACAATCATGGTGGAAGAGCAAGGGACGTCTTACATGGTGGCTGGCAAGACAGAGCTTGTGCAGGAGAACTCTCTTTTATAACACCAAATTGCATGAGATTTATTCACTATCAAAAGAACAGCACAGAAAAAACCTGCCCCCAACATTCAATTACCTCCCACTTAATCCCTTCCACAACACGTGGGAGTTGTGGGAGCTACAATTCACAAGGAGATTTGGGTGAGAACACAGCAAAACCATATCACTACTCATGCAAATAAACAGACCAAAAAAAATTTTTTTTGAGACATCATCTCAAACAAACTCATATACATAATCAAAACATGTTCATAAATTCCTACATTAAAACATAAGTAGACAAAAGCAGTTTGTTTATATAGCCGTATGAATATATACTATTTATGTTACCCTGAAGTCACAGGCTTTAAGGAAACATAAAAAGAAACACATTGCACAACTGTAAAATAAACAACTAAGGGCGCTGTACCAAGGTTTGATGAAATGTAGAATATTCTAGGTTGCAGAAAATTGAAAATAGACAAGTTCTAGAATCAAAAAATATATATATTTGAGGAATTCTAAGAATCCTAGAGAGAGGAGACCAGCAGGCCCATTTAGCCTGTGCATCAAGCTTAAGAAACCTTGACAATACAGCTGCTCTTTAACAGCAAATGTCTCCTGGGTGGGGGGCGGAATAGAGACCTTTGGCATTAGATAACTTTTTATGTGTCACAAACACATTGCAATTTTGTGGCTTAAAGCATCTCCCACTTAAAGCAACTCATGATTCTGTGGGACATCTGGGAACTTTTTCTGGTCTGACTTGGCTTTGCAGATCTCTTCTAGGCTTTCTTCTTATCTATTTCAAGTTAACTGACAGTCAGCTGGTGGCTAAACTATCTGGAATGACCTCACCCCAATCTGGCAGTGAGATACTCAGCCAGGATGAAAGGCTCCTGGAACATACTGCGCTTCATTTTTAACCAGGCTAGCCAGTCTTCTTCACGTTTTGGCAGTGGCAGGGGTCCCATGAGTAGCACATCCTCAGGAATAAGCACTTTTCAAGACTGTCTCCTCTAGCCATTTACTAATGGCTCACTAGACAAGGAAGTAACAAGGTCATTCTCAGTGTCAGTAAGGGAGGACATTTACAAAGGCCATGGATGGGAAGGAACAATGTGGTCATTTTTGCAGTATTATCATACCCTTATCACAAATGTTGATCTAATTGAAATGCATCAGCCACCAATATTAGCTAAATTTTAGAGGAAAGAACAATTCCAAGGATGAGGGGATACTACACTGAATGTAGCCATGTTTTTTTGATGAGAGAGTAATAGTGGGGATGGGTCAATTGATTACTTTGAGCGGTGAAAAAGCTTTAGCAGAAGGGACATGAATCAGAGTAAGACTAAATCAAGTAGGTATCTCAACCCCAACACTATTGGCTGAGTATCCAAGATTGATTAACTTCTCTACGCGTCCATTCCCAATTTTAAAGGTGAGAGTTGGCATATATAGCAATGCACATTCCTTATTTTCATGCTTCGATGTTAGCTATTTTCTTTAAAAGGACGAAGTATGTTCTGATATCATTTTTTTGTGATGATAAGTGAAGTTATCTAGATAAATGGGCTAGATAACATATAAAGCATTAAATAAATGGTGGTTACCTCAATTACTATAAATTTTCATTTTGAATCATGTATTATAGTCCTCCCTGCTAGTGTCTGTACTGAACTTTATTTGATATCATTTTGAACATTTTAAGCAATCAGAAATCTAAAATTGGGGAAACTGAAGGGAGATGAGAAAAATTAAACAAGTGTGTAGAATATTAAGTTGGTAAAAGTTAGTCACATTGGTAATGTGGTAAATATAATGTTCATATTTATAAAGACATAATTTAAATACAAAAGTAGCTTTATGCTAATATTTGTCCTTCACAGTATTTAATTATTTTTTCTAATAAACATATTAATGAATATATATGGCAATAAATACAGATTTATATGATCATTCATGAGATGTAAAGTCAATTAATTCCATTCTTAACAGAACTGTGCCTTTCAGCAAGTTATCACAATTCTCTAAGCCTCAGTTTTCTCATCTGTGAAATAGGAATAATACCTCAAAGGTTTGTTTGATTGTTAAAAGAGATCAACTCTTAGCTCAGTGTTAGTTCACAGAACATACTTTACTTTAGCTTTCCCTCCCAAAGTTTCTTCCCTCACATTGGCCTATCAGACTTTGACACTTCTTTCCATGTTCACAGAACTTGAGATGAAACATCCAGGAAGAATATGCTTGAAGGAGAAGATGATTTGCTACCTTTGGGTTGTGCAGAGTTGAAGATGGCTATACAACTCTAAATAGTAAAGGGCCTTTCGGGCCATGCAAATCCCACCTCAAGGAGAAATAAGGCCAATGCCTGCCCTTTACAGGCCCAGCCTAGATACTTGTAGAAAGCCAACTCATTGTTCTCCTCCTGTGAGAGCCCCAGCTGGTTATTATCAAATTGTGACATATTTCAACCTATTCTGACAATTTATTAAGCCCAAGCAGAGATCCATTCAATGTCTGGTGAAGTGATGTTAAAAATGCAGAACTCGGCTGGGCTGCTTGGAAAGGATGACTCTCAACTTGATTTCTATTGACAGAAGGCAGTTCAGGCAAAGGAAGGATAAAAAGTTACAATGACTGAGGAAAAACTTGGGGCTTCCAGTTAGACCTCATTACTCTGAACAGTCAGGCTGCAAGACAGCAGCAGGGAAGACAGTACTGCCTTTTCATAGCAAGCAGCAGTAATGAAGTGAGCCTAGAATTAGTGATTGCCAGCTTTCCTGAAGACTCAAATAGGGCAGTTGCACTGTTAGAGGTCTAAGGAAATTTCTACTCAATCTTATACAGTTCGTGGCAGAAAAATACAGTGGTTTGAGAGGCACACAAACTTCCAGGCAGTCTTGAATCATCCGATTTAGAACCTCAGCATTCTATCTTCATGGAAATAAGAGCTTTGAAATTGTATTATCTCTAAGATGATTTTCAATTCTAACATTATTAGAAGTAAACTTCTAACTCCTGTACAAAGAAGAAACAGAAATACCCTTTTTTAAAAAGGGGAAGAAAAAATATCATGTTTAGTATTGAGGACGAGAAATGTTAGCATACATTATCTAAATTTCATCCTTATATTATCCTTGAGACATTAGCTACAATTTTCCCTATATTTTTTAAATTAGGGAATTGAGGCTCAAACAGATAAAGAATCTTACTTCAAATAGGGTACACTTAACTACAATCCATATGTTATATTTACTGAAAAGCTATGATTGCCATGGTTTTACAGATGAGAAAATTGAGGTTAAGAGAGAGTAAGTGACTTGCTCCAAGTCACACACGTGCAAAGTGAGAATGCGGGGACTTGAACCTATTGCCATCTAACTTCGAAGACATATTTTCCTCATTACATTTAGCCACACTAGTTCTGAGTATGACTACCTGAAGTAACAATAGAGAGAGAATGAAATAAAAATTTGACTTTTCTCCAACTTTTCAGAAGGTATTTTTTGGAATTAAAAAGAGAAACTTCAGGAAGGAAGGAAGAAATATGTGGAGGGTGAAAGACTGAAGGTGAATGATATATTTTTAAGAGCTTTACTGAGTTATGATTGACACAAAATAAGCTGTGCATAACTAATGTATACCATTTGATAAATTTTACACAAAAGAACATCATCACAATCAATATAATGAACATATTATCGTCCCCAGAAATTTCCTTGGAAAAAAGTTATCCATATACGTAAGGGTCTATTATTGGAATCTCTATTTCGTTATTTGAGACTGTCTTTGCACCAGTATCATGGTGTCTTGACTAATGTAGTTTTTAGATTAGTATTGAAATTAAGTAGTTTTATTTCTTTTGTTTAGACTAGTCTAGATCCTCTATATCTCCATATGACAAGAATTTTGGAATCAGTTTATACATTTCTAAAACAAAACCAAAACGAACAGAATTTTGATTGAGATTACATAGAACTTTTAGATCAATTTGAGTAGAATTTCCATCTTAAAAAAATTGAGTGTTAATATTGTGAATTACATTATTTTATTTTCAAATGTTAAACCAACCTTGAATTTGTGGGAAAAGCCTACTTTGTCATAACATAACACCTTTTTTTATGTTGTTGGAATCAATTTTCTGAAACTTTGTACAGAATCTATAGTTTTATGTGATAGCTCTGGTTTGGGTAATGTATTAATGTGAGTGTCAGGGAATGTTTTGGAGAAATTCTGCTCCTCTCAAATTTTCTGTAGGAAATCATGTACACTTGGTATAAATGTCTTTCTGAAAGCTTTATTAGAATTCACCAGTGAAGGTATCCTGGCCTGGAGTTCCCTTTGTAGGAATGTTTTAACTATAAATTAAATTTCCTTAATAGTTAAAATTTTCTTGAGTGAGTTTCCATATGTTGTATCTTCAAGGAACTTTTCTATTTCATCATAAGTTGCTTAAATTATTGGCATATAATTGTGAATAATTTTTTCTTAACTACCCATTGATATATGTATATATGTAATTATTTCTTCTTTATTTCTTTATTTTAGTAATTTATTTCACCTTTTTGCTTTGTTATTCTGACTAGAGTTTAAATAATTTTATTTATTCCCTAAAAGAAGCTCATAATCAATATTTTTATGTCTTCTATTTTATTGATTTCTTCTCTGAACTTTATTTTTTTTTCTACAACTTACTTTGTTTCTTCCTTCCTAGTTTCTTAAGACTGAAATCATTTATTTGAGAACTTTGTTTCTTTTCTGATATAAGTGTATAGCGCTCTGACATTGCCTTAGCTCCTTCTACAAATTGTGATATGAATGTTTTAATTTTTCATTAATTCAAAACACTTTCCCACTTTTCCTCTAATGTCTTCTATGGCCCATGGGTTATATAAACATGTATTATTTAGTTCCCAAATACAAGAGGATTTTCCAGAGATCAACCTATTATTGAGTTTTAATTTAATTCTACTGTGATCAGATAACATACTTTTTATTACATGAATCATTTTAAATGTATCTAGTCTTGTTTTATGGCCCAGAATATGATATATCTTGGAAAATATTCTACATGCCCAGGTGAATCTACAAACAATGTATATTCTGTTGCTTTTGAGTGTTATGTTCTATGAATGTCAATTAGGCCAAGTTGGTTGATAATGTTATAATCTTTAATATCCTAACTGTTAATTGTCTCTATTTGTACACTGATAATTGTCTCTATTAGTACACCGAATATTGAAAAGAATAGAACTGCAAAGTAATTCAGAAATATCCACAATTACAGACAGAGACTTATACACGTGCCTATAATTGCGGATATTTCTGAATTACTTTGCAATTCTATTCATTTTCACTTCATGCACTTTGAAGCTCTGTTATTACATGTATTAATGTTTAAGATATTTGTTTATTAGCTATACTTATTTATTATTTTATTGATTATTTTAGGATTTATAGTACCCATCTTTAACTTATCAATGACTATTTTCAAGTAAAATTGCACCACTTCACATGCAGCATAAAAACTTTACAATCGCATTATTCAACTATTTACCTCCTGACCTTTGTTTTAGTATTGTCATACATTTCACTTCCATATGTGTAATAAATGCAACATTGCCTTGTTATTATTTTATTAAAATGAAGATATATCCCTCAAAAAGTTTAAGTAAGAAATAAGTCTTATCAATTTACCCATGTAGTTACCTTAACCAGTGTACATTTTCTTTTTCACAGCTTTATATTTTCATGTGGCATCATTTTTATTTTCTGCCTAACTGTGTGGGGTTCATTGAGTTTTTGCACTTACATGTTTATAATTTGGGGCCATTTTGTCTTCCAATATTTATCTTCTTCAGCCTCCCCCTTCTAGCCTCTAATTATATATATTAGGCTACTTGATTTGTCACGCAGCTAACTAATACTCTGCTGATCTGCTTTAATTATTCCCTTTTCTTTCAGTTTTATTTTGAGTATTTCTATTGCTGTGTCTTCAAGTTTACAAACCTTTTCTTCTGCAATGTACAATTTGCCTATAATCCTATCTATACAATATTCCATCTTAGACACTAGTTTTCATCACTAGAAGTTTAATTTTGCTTACTTTAATCATGCATATCTCTTAACTGTTTGAACATATGGAGTATGATTATAAAAGCTCTTTGACTGCCCTTGTCTCTTAATTCTAATATCTGTGTCAGTTCTGATTGATTTAGTTACTCATGAAGGGTTTTATTTTCCTGCTTCTTTGCATGACTGGTAATTTTTAATTGGATGCCAGACATTTTACCTTTTTGGTGCTTGATACTTTTTATATTCACATAAATACTCTTGAGCTTTGTTCTAGAACAAGGTTGATTAATTTGTAAATAATTTTATCCTGTTATTACATCTTGCAGTTATTATTTTTAGATGGGACTGGAATAGTAATAATTCTATGGCTAATTACTCCCTACTACTGAGCCAAGTCTCTTTTATGTACTCTACTCAATGCCCATAAATCTTGAGGTTTTTCCATTCTGACTGGTGGGAGCTGGCACTATTCCTGACCCTCTGTCAGTGTCAGATACTGCTTCTGTTAAGCTTTTGGGTAATTTTTGTACAGATTTGTGTATTTTTTTCATACTTATGCACTAATCAGTACTCAACTGAATTCTAGAAGGTTCTTACAGGCTTATTTTCTGACATTTGGGTTTATCTTTCTGTTCATCTTTCTCCTCTTCCATATTCTATCCTATAAACATATATTTTTATTCCCATCTCCTCAACTCAGGGAGTATTCCAGGCTATGTTTGAGTTTCCTCTTTCTACCCTGCAGCCTGACAACTCTCATAAGACAATACTAAGCCTCATCTCATTTCTTTTCTGCTTACCAGATATTATTATCCTTCTTTTCGAATGCCCAATGTTTTGAAAACATTGTGATTGTTGATTGAGAAGTGGAAATTTCCCCAAGGTAGGTAAGTATTTATATAATGAAAATGAACAATTGTACAAAGAATGTTTTGTACGGGAGTCTGACTAATGTAATATAAAAAGAAAAAAAAATGTCTTAAAGCATGCTTCCATCTTATGCCTCCTACTAAAATGCTATTTACAAACATATCAATGATTTCTGGCATTAGTTTAATATTTTTAGCCATTTTTTATGGCAGAGTAAGTTACACTCTTTTATTTACAACTATTTGAAATACATGACACAACACTGTTGTGGTTTGGAGACTGGCGTGTGAGTCCAGCATTACCACTTTCTGAATGCATGACCTTGGATATCATTTATCGTCTGTCTACAAACCCCATTGTCATCACCTATAAAAGGTTGATAATAGCACCTGCCTTGTGGACTTTACATGACTAGTATAAGAATGCATTGAGGTTATAAATAATATTTTTAATTGTAAAGCTGTATATCAATATACAAGTTATTATTAAAATTATGCCAATTATGTTTTGAGGAACTTGAACTGGAAAGGTAATTTTTGTTATTTCAGCTCATTTAAAAATTTTTTGTCCTCAGGATTACTTCCTTGACTCTCACTGAAGCATGTAGGGAGCCACCTCTAAAATATTACACTTCTTTGAGATTCGCAGTGGAGTAATTGAAAGAGTATTAGGTGCTAAAGTCAAGTAATTCTAGACTATACCCAGGCCTTACTATTGTGTGTTCTTGAGGAAATTATGAACCATAGGGTTTTCTCCTTTCTAAAATTAGAAGATATCACTTTCTATGATTTTGGAGGAAGAAAATAGGATAACATGTCTGAAGAACTAGTACCTTGTAAGTATTCAGTGAACATTATTCTAAATGTTATCACTGCTCCATTAAAAAGGCTAAGTGAACATGGTTTCAGTGTAAAGGACTGTGTTCTTCTCTAGGCAAAGTCAGCACTCATATACTAAACCTCAGTCATCTTTGACTCCTTTCTGTCTCCATTGCTTCACATCCAATCAACTTACCAAATATTTCGACACCTCTTCCAGGCTTTCTGCTCCTCCCAACACTGCCTTCATTTCAATCGCACTGATGACTCGGTTTCTTCTCTCCTGAGAATTACTGAAGCAGTGTCCTAATTAATTTATCTCCATAAGATTTTTCTGCACCAATCTATGCATTACATTTGGTCCTACATCCTGATAGTATAGCACCGTTCATGACACATTAACCCTAGGGAATCTTAAGTCATTCACTTCTAAATATTAAATATAATTGAGGTTCCCTCACCTAACACACAGATTCCATCCAAGATTGTCACTATTTTTCTTCCTACGTACCTCTTTCTACATATCCTAATGCACTCTAGAATCAATTCATTCTTGGAGATCCTCCTCAAACATGCATAATAGGCTACACTTTGACCAAGTTATTCACACTATACCTTTCTGGAATTTTCTTACTTTCATATTGGTCAATTTTTTTCATCATTGTTAGCCTGCGCAAATAAGAGCTACCATATGTATGACACCCATTACATAGCAGCCATTGTTCTAGGAATGTTATTTTATCTGATCTCATCTTCACTATGAGGTACATTTACATAATATTATCCATGCACATTTTAGGCAATGAAATCAAGGCACATTTCAATACCATTTCTAAGGTAATTAGCAAACGAGGACTAAACTGAGTTATGGCTTCAGCTTTGAATCCAAAACACGTGCTATGCATAAATCTCGCTCAAATTCCAGATATTCCCAGATTCTTTATTGATTCCTTACTTTTTTGAATATGATTTTGCAATTGGTCTTCCACTTTATCTATATGTCTACCACCTCCTTTATTAAGTTTCTAAATTTTTCAGTGGCAAGACCCATGTCTTATTTGTGGTTAATTCAGATTTTATTATCAAGCTGAGATGGATTCAAGTCACAGTATTTTTATTTGCAAGCTAATCTGTGCTGCACAAGCTATTTAAACTAAGCCTCGATTTCCTCGTCTGTAAAATGGGATCAATACAACATCCGCCCCATTAAAATACTGTAAAGATTAAAAGTGATTGTGCGTGTAAATCACTAATTACATTATCAGGCACATAGCAAGAGACCATGCCTCTTAGCAATTATTACTACTATTACTACTGATAGCATCAATATCTCTTTATGTATTCAGTAGTGGGATACTTTATTCCTTCTTCTAAAACTCTCATTTTTCATAGTGGTGCTGCATGGGAACCAAGTGATTGATCTAAATATTAGGGCGCTAAAATTGGCCCTGACATTTTTGACCTTACCAATGTTCCTCCAGATGTTGGATTTCATTTCTGTAAGTGGTGATTTACAATAAATGACACATTTATGAATAGCCCTCAAGAAAGAAATTTCTTCTGATGGGAGGCAAGTGATGCTACCACTGAAATACAAAATGACTCTGCTAAGATTAATGTGCTTCCCAGAAATGCCAAGGTAATTAATAACAATTAGCAATTTAATATAAAATGATGCCAGCTCCTTGGAAACAATAGATAACTGGGCATAGGTGTGTGACTTGCTGTCCTTTAGAAAGGTAATTCCATTAGTCACTAAGTCTATTTACAAAAATATCTGTATTATGAGAAAAATAAATATGACAAACCAGGGCCAGAGAATATAAAATAATTAACAAGAATCCTAGGAACCAACTTTTCATGACTCAGAAGTTCATGTAACCAACCCACTTCCCAGTTTTGTTCTTAGTGGTCTCTGTGTGCAGTGAGTGCTAATAAATGACTAGAGAAGTTGTATAAAGAGCCCTAGCAGAGGTCAAATACTTCGATGCTGAATTATCACAGCCTAGTACTGGTAGTAGGAGGAAAGCCAGACATGATTATAGGTATTTCACCTGTATAAAGCCTGTAGAATGGTGAATGGCACATAGTAGGCATAAATATATCATCTTCTTTAATATTTACAATTTTTATCAGTAGTTTTCAAAATGTGGTCTCTAGAGCAGGAGCATCAGCATAATCTAGCAGATTGCTATAAATACAAATTACTGGGATCTACTATTAATTCTGGGGAATGGGCCAAGCAATCTGTATTTTTACTAGAACTTCAGATTATTTTGAAACTTTAAAAGTGAATATCATAACCATTATTATCAGCTGCAGAAAGTCAAGGCCCTGACAGGTTTAGTCATTGCCTGAAACCACACACAATCAATGACAAAATTAGGATTCAGCCTCAGGTCTGTCTAACTCCACAATTCACAATATTTCCACTCTTGAGTCTGCCTTCACAGGGAAAAAGAGGCAAAGTCTAGAAATCGGCCAACCAGCTCGAGCCATGTCCAGACCAAGAATTGAAGAACAGACTAGAATTTGAGGTGCTGTTTCCCACAAACGGCTCTTCGACTCTCATGTGCCCTGGGCATTGCCCTACATGTAGTTTCAGAGATGACACTTATGACTGATGTGTTCGGAAATTGGTACATGTAGCTCAGAACCAAAAGTAGGTAACTGAGACCATGAATGAGCTAAGAGTTGAAGCCCGTTACTGATAGATGGCGTATCAGAGATCTAAGTCTTAATGAAACAAGCAAAAATAACTTTTTACTCCTAGAAACCTTTCCGAGGTTCTGAGATTCCTATTCTTTAAAAGACAGGAGACTTTTCAAGTACACTAGATGCAAAGGTATTTGTTCTGGAATGTGGACCTGATATGTCTGTGACAGCTCTTTCACTCACTTAGGCCTCTATTCAAATGTGAATGTATCAGTATGGCCTTCCCTGATAAACCTAATAATGGTAAATCTAATAAAAAATCTAATAAACCTAAATAAACATGAGACCTTCCACCTCTCATGCTTGCCATCCACCTTTCCTGCTTTAGTTTTCTCTCAGATGATATTCCCATTTAAAATAGAATAGGGGTGTGTGTGTGTGTGTGTGTGTGTGTGTGTGTGTGTGTATGGATAGATAGATAGACAGACAGATAGATAGACAGATAGATATTTGTTAAGTGGCAATCACTTTCACAGCATAGTGCTCTTATCACCCAGGCTTTCCAATCCCCTTATACACACAGTTATGAGTTCTCTCTGTGCACAATGCTCTTGGTTAGACTACACTATAAATGACAGTATATTAGTCATAATCCATAAACTTGAAATAAAGTCTTTGAACTTTAAACTTAATTCAACAATATGGGTTTAGACAAATACACTCTTCTCTGACAAGACAGTTTGGCTGAATATTTACTTAAATATACATTATTCACTTTTGAAGCAGCCCTGGTTTCTAGGCAAAAACTTTTTGAAATTTCTTTGATGTTGTAGATTGATTCTACAGAAGAAATAGTAATTCAGCAGCAACAGACTTGATTGTATTATATATTATGGATATAAAGATAAATAAGAAAATAAAATATAAACTTACACTCAAAGTGATAGCCATTTTGTGGGAAAAAAATAAATAAATACTTACCAAGGCTAACAAAATCCCCTCTCTCTGGCTCCTGATTCCCTTCTCATTGCTCAGCACACTTTTCCCTCTTAAACTTCTTCTTTTATCCAATCGCCTGTCTTGATTGCCTTTCACCAGCTCTCAGTTTACAGATCATTCTTAGAACAGTGGCTCCCAAACTTTGGATCTCAGAACAAGTTTATGCTTTTAACAGTTTTGAGGGGAGAGGCTTCAAGATGGCGGACTAGAGGCATCCAGCAGTCACCATGAAAAGTACCAAAAGAGCAAGTAGATAATCACACAGCAAATAGAGCATTTAACAAATAACACTGGAATTTATCAAGGAAGTGATAATGAACTTGTAAGGTATGAAAGGAGGGAGAAGTGAGGCAGCCAACTTGCCAAGATTCACTGGGAGCTCAGAGAGGCTCCACAGTGTGGAGAAAGGGTAAGTGAGAGATATCCAGTCATCTACAGTCCCATCACAGACTCCTATAATCCTAGCCACAGGAGAGCTCCTTGGTCCTCTAGTGTCCTTAGACTTGTATAGACAGCTGCCTGGAGTCTGTCTAACAGCATATTTCCAAAGAGGGAGTTCATGCTGGATCCTACACACCACCTGGGCCCAAAGAGCTGCAGCATGGCACCATTTAGAGAGGCCAGCCCCCACTATACTGCATTTTACCCTGGGGCCCAATATACCCTATTTTACCCATTCTGGACCCCCACTGACATACCCCCATATCAACCCAGAGGGCTGCAGCAGTGCAATGCTGGCTGTACCCAGCAGTATGGCCAGGTCCCCAACACTCTGGACCATAGTATCCTACACCTTAGGGAACAAGTAGTAAAGTGCACTGGAGAGGATGCCCTCAAAACAAAGAGAGCTAAAATGTGCTCTCCCCAAAGCCTGAGAGCTGCCAGCAGGGGTTCCTGCCACTGAGAGCAATGCTGCCTCCCAGCAGCAGGGATGTCACACACTAGCATGCACCATCAGCAGGCCTGAAGACCAACCCCATCAGGAGACTTGACAAAAGACCCAGCCTGCATACCACTGGCACCTGAATACACCAGGCCCTGGAAATCACCCTGCCCTGTCAACCACAGTCCAACACTATGGGTCTGAGGACAGGCTGCACTACCTGCCACACCACCCAGCCTGCAGTGTCTGAGTGTACCATCCATGGGCCTGGGAATCCATCTGCCCCATCTGTTGCCATGGGCATGCTGATTCACGATCAGTAGGCCTGACAACAAGTCGAGCCCATTTACTGCCAGTGCCAGAGCACACTGAGTGGGGGCCTGCTAATTGCCTTGCCCCACCTACCACTGCTAGTGTCCACATACATACTTGGGGACCTGAGGATAGACTCACCCATCCTGATGCCACCACCACTGTGGGTACTCACTTACACAGGCTACCTGGGGGTCTGATGACTGGCCTATCCAGGCTGTCACTGTTATCGCAAACCCTAGTGCATGCCATCTGGAAGCCCAAGTGTTGGCCTGCCACTGCTACTGTATTTGCTAATACCTCACATGGTTCCCAGTGGCTCAGTTACCCAGCTACCTGCCTGGCTCAACACTGATACTACCAGCGCCCAAGGAAGCCACCTGAAAACTCAAGAATTGGCCTGTCTGGACCCACTATCACAGGTACTCATGTATGCCACCTGTGGACCCAAGGACAGGCATGTTTGGCCAGCCATCATCACCACTGGGGTTTACCCATCCCTAGCAAAGCCTCACCACATACTCCACTAACAACTGCAGCCTAAGCCACTGAGGAACTCACAGACACCATTGATGCTGATTATAGCCAAATAACTCTTACAAAGAAGCTACACTACTGTATTCACCAAAAAATCAAAGCTAAAATACTTTAGTCAAGCAATACTATAGATATATTTTCAGGAAAAAGGCTTTTCCTACAAAAACTCATACAAAATAATTGGAAAGAAGCAACTGTTATGCCAGATGTGCACATATAAACCAAGGGCATTACAAACATAAAAAGGGAAGAAAATGTGAGTCCTCCAAATGACCACAATAGTTCCTCAGCAACAGATTCCAACAAAAGTTTATGAAATACCTGAAAAAATCAAACTCTATGAAATGGCAGAAAAAGAATTCAAATAATGATATTGAAGAAGCTTAGTGAGATACAGGAGAATACAGATAAACAACAAAAGAAAATTTAAAAACAATTTAGGATCTGAAATATAAATTAAACAAGTTAGATAACATAAACAAGAATCAAACAGAAATACTTGAACTAATTCATAAATGAAATAAAAAATGTAATCCAGAGCTTCAATAATAGACCAAATCAAGCAGGGAAAAAAATTTCTGAACTTAAAGACATGCCTTTTGAAATAACCCAGTCAAACAAAAAATGGAAAAAAGAATAAAAAATAATGAAGACGGCCTAAGTGACATAGGAACATGATCAAGTAACCCAATATTTTATTTTTGTGATTGTGTGAAAAGGGGTACAGATGTAAGATGTCATAGAAAGCCTATTAAAAACAACAACAACAACAAAAAAATGCTGAAAACTTTGCAACCCTTATAAGATAATTAGATATCCAGATGCAAAGAGCTCAAGGATCCCCAAACCAATACAACCAAAAAAGGTCTTCTCCAAGGCACATTATCATCAAACTTTCAAAAATCAGAGACAAAGAGAGAAATCTAAAGACATCAAAAGAAAGACATCAAGTCACATATAAAGGAATCCCCATCAAATCAATGGCAGATTTCTCAGCAGAAACCTTACAGAGGAGGTGAGAATGGGATAATACATTCAAAATGCTGAAAGGGAAGTGTCAACCAAGAATACCATGCCCAGAAAAACTACAATTCAAAAATCATGGAAAAATGGAATCTTTTCAAGACTAGGAAAAATTGAAAGAATTTATCACCTCTAGACTGGCCCCACAAAACAAGGCTCAAGAGAGTCATAAATCTGAAAATAAAAGGGTGATACCTACCATCATGAAAACACATTAAAGTGTAATAGTGGTAAAGTACACACACAAATGAGAAAGAGTAGAATGATACTTACCAAAGAATGGAAAGAATGTAGAAAGTGAGGTATGCAGAGAGTTTGTTTAATGGTTATTTATGTAAAGTTAGATAGAAGAAAAGAGCAAGTAGATAATCACACAGCAAATAGAGCATTTAACAAATAACACTGGAATTTATCAAGGAAGTGATAATGAACTTGTAAGGTATGAAAGGAGGGAGAAGTGAGGCAGCCAACTTGCCAAGATTCACTGGGAGCTCAGAGAGGCTCCACAGTGTGGAGAAAGGGTAAGTGAGAGATATCCAGTCATCTACAGTCCCATCACAGACTCCTATAATCCTAGCCACAGGAGAGCTCCTTGGTCCTCTAGTGTCCTTAGACTTGTATAGAGAGCTGCCTGGAGTCTGTCTAACAGCATATTTCCAAAGAGGGAGTTCATGCTGGATCCTACACACCACCTGGGCCCAAAGAGCTGCAGCATGGCACCATTTAGAGAGGCCAGCCCCCACTATACTGCATTTTACCCTGGGGCCCAATATACCCTATTTTACCCATTCTGGACCCCCACTGACATACCCCCATATCAACCCAGAGGGCTGCAGCAGTGCAATGCTGGCTGTACCCAGCAGTATGGCCAGGTCCCCAACACTCTGGACCATAGTATCCTACACCTTAGGGAACAAGTAGTAAAGTGCACTGGAGAGGATGCCCTCAAAACAAAGAGAGCTAAAATGTGCTCTCCCCAAAGCCTGAGAGCTGCCAGCAGGGGTTCCTGCCACTGAGAGCAATGCTGCCTCCCAGCAGCAGGGATGTCACACACTAGCATGCACCATCAGCGGGCCTGAAGACCAACCCCATCAGGAGACTTGACAAAAGACCCAGTCTGCATACCACTGGCACCTGAATACACCAGGCCCTGGAAATCACCCTGCCCTGTCAACCACAGTCCAACACTATGGGTCCGAGGACAGGCTGCACTACCTGCCACACCACCCAGCCTGCAGTGTCTGAGTGTACCATCCATGGGCCTGGGAATCCATCTGCCCCATCTGTTGCCATGGGCATGCTGATTCACGATCAGTAGGCCTGACAACAAGTCGAGCCCATTTACTGCCAGTGCCAGAGCACACTGAGTGGGGGCCTGCTAATTGCCTTGCCCCACCTACCACTGCTAGTGTCCACATACATACTTGGGGACCTGAGGATAGACTCACCCATCCTGATGCCACCACCACTGTGGGTACTCACTTACACAGGCTACCTGGGGGTCTGATGACTGGCCTATCCAGGCTGTCACTGTTATCGCAAACCCTAGTGCATGCCATCTGGAAGCCCAAGTGTTGGCCTGCCACTGCTACTGTATTTGCTAATACCTCACATGGTTCCCAGTGGCTCAGTTACCCAGCTACCTGCCTGGCTCAACACTGATACTACCAGCGCCCAAGGAAGCCACCTGAAAACTCAAGAATTGGCCTGTCTGGACCCACTATCACAGGTACTCATGTATGCCACCTGTGGACCCAAGGACAGGCATGTTTGGCCAGCCATCATCACCACTGGGGTTTACCCATCCCTAGCAAAGCCTCACCACATACTCCACTAACAACTGCAGCCTAAGCCACTGAGGAACTCACAGACACCATTGATGCTGATTATAGCCAAATAACTCTTACAAAGAAGCTACACTACTGTATTCACCAAAAAATCAAAGCTAAAATACTTTAGTCAAGCAATACTATAGATATATTTTCAGGAAAAAGGCTTTTCCTACAAAAACTCATACAAAATAATTGGAAAGAAGCAACTGTTATGCCAGATGTGCACATATAAACCAAGGGCATTACAAACATAAAAAGGGAAGAAAATGTGAGTCCTCCAAATGACCACAATAGTTCCTCAGCAACAGATTCCAACAAAAGTTTATGAAATACCTGAAAAAATCAAACTCTATGAAATGGCAGAAAAAGAATTCAAATAATGATATTGAAGAAGCTTAGTGAGATACAGGAGAATACAGATAAACAACAAAAGAAAATTTAAAAACAATTTAGGATCTGAAATATAAATTAAACAAGTTAGATAACATAAACAAGAATCAAACAGAAATACTTGAACTAATTCATAAATGAAATAAAAAATGTAATCCAGAGCTTCAATAATAGACCAAATCAAGCAGGGAAAAAAATTTCTGAACTTAAAGACATGCCTTTTGAAATAACCCAGTCAAACAAAAAATGGAAAAAAGAATAAAAAATAATGAAGACGGCCTAAGTGACATAGGAACATGATCAAGTAACCCAATATTTTATTTTTGTGATTGTGTGAAAAGGGGTACAGATGTAAGATGTCATAGAAAGCCTATTAAAAACAACAACAACAACAAAAAAATGCTGAAAACTTTGCAACCCTTATAAGATAATTAGATATCCAGATGCAAAGAGCTCAAGGATCCCCAAACCAATACAACCAAAAAAGGTCTTCTCCAAGGCACATTATCATCAAACTTTCAAAAATCAGAGACAAAGAGAGAAATCTAAAGACAGCAAAAGAAAGACATCAAGTCACATATAAAGGAATCCCCATCAAATCAATGGCAGATTTCTCAGCAGAAACCTTACAGAGGAGGTGAGAATGGGATAATACATTCAAAATGCTGAAAGGGAAGTGTCAACCAAGAATACCATGCCCAGAAAAACTACAATTCAAAAATCATGGAAAAATGGAATCTTTTCAAGACTAGGAAAAATTGAAAGAATTTATCACCTCTAGACTGGCCCCACAAAACAAGGCTCAAGAGAGTCATAAATCTGAAAATAAAAGGGTGATACCTACCATCATGAAAACACATTAAAGTGTAATAATGGTAAAGTACACACACAAATGAGAAAGAGTAGAATGATACTTACCAAAGAATGGAAAGAATGTAGAAAGTGAGGTATGCAGAGAGGTTGGTTAATGGTTATTTATATAAAGTTAGATAGAAGAAGCACTTCTAGTGTTTGATAGAACAATAGAATGACCACAGTTAACAGCAACATATATTCTGTTTTAAAATAGAAGAGAAGATTTGAAATTTTTTGAATGTAGAGAAATAATAAATGTTTGAGATTATGGAAATCCTAAATACCTGACTTGATCATTACACATTCCATGCATGTACCAAAACATCACATGTACCCCATAAGTGTGTACAAATATTATGTATCTTTTTCAAAAATGCAACTAAAAATAATAATTGAGAGAACCCTAAAGAGCTTTTGGTTATATGAGTTACAAAGTTGTGTGATAGAGCTTATTTTGTACTGGCTCATCAAAACTGCTTTTTAAAATTTCAGGAATTTTGTTAGAAGTTTGTTCAACAATGAGGTCACAAATTACATTCTATAAAATTACAATTAAGTAAATTTTATTAATACGAAAAACCCACAAAATATTCCAAAAATAATAAGATGATGTCATATATGCTGGGGTACAAAAAAACAAAACAATATTTTCTATGAGTTCAGAAGAGGGCCCGCTAAACCAGCAGAGACGTGAGGTGACCAAAAAAATTTTTTCAAAGCAGTGTGACCTGAACTATTTCTGAACCAATATGGCCTACGCTAATATAACTTAAAGACAACTACCTTGCTCAAACATAAATACTAGACCTAAATTCACCCAGAGGGGATCAGGACTACTAAATAAGCTGTTGGAAGCCAAATAAAAGCATTTTCTAGCTAGAAGTAGTGCCGAGTCTTAGTCTACTCATTTCTCCTTGGGTTTCTATAAGTGAAGTACATATTATTTCTTGCTATCTTCTGTATGGTGCTGTCAATAACACCTTTCTAGCAGAGCTGTTGATTTATTAAATGAGATAATATATTAAAATTGTAATGATACATAAAATACCTCAACATTCTGTGACAGAAAACAGCTCTTTGTACACATAGACTAAGGCTTTTCTTACCTTAAGGCCCTACACAGAGCATACGCTAATTAATGGCTTATCAAATTATCAATCTGATATGGATCTGAGTTTTAGTGACTGTCAAGATCACCAAAAATCATGCAGTTTGCCTTGTGAAAACAGATTATGACCTGTATGAAAACTTGTATTATAAAATACCCTTTATTATTATTAAAATACTTGTTAATTTAAAAATGCAAAGTTGTTAAAATTTTAAATGACTCATTATTATTATTATTACTTTGAGATTATAATCTTAACATTTTAAAAATATAACACCAAGTAGTTTCACTTTTATGCTGTGTTTATTCCACTTAATGTCATGCTAATACGATAAATGAAAATATTTTCAGTGCTGCTTTAAATTGCATTCATTTAGTAACAGTAAATGTAGACATCTTAATGTACTTATTGACCATCTGCATTTTTTCAGCTTTACTCAACTTTTCTTGCTGTCTTATATGCTTTTATTAGGGACATATTTTTGTTTGTGTTAGCAGATATTGAATTTTGTCATATATTAGGAAACATTTCCCTCTCTCTCTCTCTCTCTCTCTCTGTGTGTGTGTGTGTGTGTGTGTGTGTGTGTGTGACTGTTATTAGGTTGGTTATTAGGTTGGTTTAAGCTAATATTTGGCTTAAAATTTATTTATATTATTTTTGGCTTACCCTTATATTATTTTCATAATTTACTTTTCAAATTTTATTTACAACTTTTTTTCTTTTCCTTAAAAGCCTAGAAAAGCTTCCCTTTAAGCTACATTAATACATATTAACTTTTCTTTAAACTTCTATTAAATGATCTCATTTTAAGTTTATTTGGAATTTAAGTATGAGGTAGGGATTAAATGCTTTTTATTTGAATACTGGTTAACCAACTGTCATGGCACCATTTACTGAATAAATTATCATTTCTCAAGTAAATTCAAATTGTCCTTGGTCTTTATAATTCTTTGGCCATTTCTATAGAATTAAGTTGAGAGATGGGTTAGGTAGATGAGTAGGCCCATGTGTTATATTTGAAAGGTTAAATTGGGTCTCTGACATCCAAGTTGAACTAGATCTGATTTATATATCAAATAGGAAAGCTGAAAGTATATCACCTGTGTTAGCAGATAATTGTGAAATCTATGACAATTTTATTGGAAGTCTACCCTGATGTATTACCATATCTGAAAGTTTGGAGATAAGATGCTTAGCTCTTTTAACTGGGAAACAAAGGGTATCAACAGCTAGTTATTTGCAGTTCACTGTACATCCTGAAGTCTGAGAAGACTTTGTGTCACATGTGAGTCCTATGAATGAGTAAATCTACAAGATTCTCCTTCTTGTAGTTTAGTTCCAGCTGTATGCAGAACATTTGTGCAACCTGCAGTCTTCATCATCCTTTAGGATCACTGGAAAATAAGGGCATTGAGATATTTTAGAGGTAGTGGTCAAATCATTACCATGACTATGTTGAACACTTAAGCCTGGATGTGGATAAGAAAGAGGACTGACATTATAAGTGTGACCAAAACACCAGGAGTTTGATCTAAGTCCTGCTACTTGCCAAACAGAAAGCCAATCACTGTGACAATGAGTACTGGAAGGAAGAAGAAGGCTTTAATTGGGTACTGCAGGAAAGGAAATGGGAGATCAGTCTCAAATCCATCTCCCTGACCGACTAAAGTTAGGAATTTGTATAGCAAGGAAAAAATGTAACCATGGGTGGGAAAACAGGAATTAGGAAGGGGTAAGGAAGAGGAGTTGGTCAACAGGAAGCAGATGGTTGGTTAGGCAATCATGACAGTTGAAGAGTTTGATGTCTCAGTGTCCAACAGCAGTGACCCACTGTGTTTCAGCTCCGTGATATTATCTGAGAGACCTGATGGTTGGTTCCCTGAGAAAGGAACTCAGGTAAGACAAACAAAACTTTCTCAAGTTTTAAGACTGACAGGATCAATTTCTATGCTTATTCAAAGAAACAACATCAGCTTTATGGGACAATTGGGCCAGTTTCACAAGTCCAGAATGGAGTTGTTTGCTTGCAAGTTTCACTCCAATCTTGCTTGAGGCTAAGTGCTGAATACAGCATAACCTATTCCCATCAACACTTACTACACTGTAGATATTGTCTAAGAGGAAAAGAAAGACCAGCTGTAAGGAATACAGTTTTGAGGTTAGGTTAGATTCAGGAGAAACCCTAAACCCAGCATTTACTAGATTTATAAACTCAGGCAAGTTATTTTTCTTCTATAAGTCTCTTTGCAAGTAAAATGGAGCTCATGATCACAATTCTATAGAATTTCTATATATGATAATAAATACACTATAGCAGAAGTCCCTAAAATGTTAGGTGTTTTACAGTAGGTAGCTTAGAAAACAGTAGCCCATGTAAATTTTTTTTTAAAAAGCCAAACTAATTTCTCATTTGATTCTTTCATAATGTGGTTCAATACTACATTATTTATAATAACATTTTAGATATCTTAATGGAGACAGAAACTGCTGAGTCATCAATTCATTCCAACGCTCTGGCCTACAGCAGGCAATTTATTTTAGTTCTCAAACATTTTGTGGTTAATTACTAGACTAAATTGCCTGAATTTAAATTATTAGTCTGGGTTACTGAAGTAAAGTCTGACAAAAGCAGTACTTATGCAGACAGGTTGTTTGAGGATTAAGTGAAATAACACATGCAAAGGATTTAGCATGGCATTGTGCACAAAATAAATGCTCTAAAAATATTAGCTGATGTCATTACTATTTTTGCTATTCTATGCTTCCGCATCTTTCCCCTGAAAGTCATAAAATATCTAGATGTCTTTGGTTGCAATTAATTGGTATTATAATCATATAATGAAAGAATATTAGAGATAGAAGAGATCTTCAAATTTATATTCTAGTTTATAGATGAAAAAGTGAGTTCCAGACAATGTCATTATATTTCAACAATATCACTCAGCTAGTCACGGTCCACACTGTGATGTTATCCAGAACTGCTGAGATTCAGAGGCCATTCAAGAATGCATTCAACTGTAATATCTAAACACACATTTAAAGATAATTTGCTTTTCATTCCTACATTCTTACAATCTTAGATTTAGATTTAGGTTTTAGGTCTCAAAGGAAGAATATAAGTTGATGGCAATTCCACAAAGGAATAAGAGCCATGTTTGGAGTCCATTAGATCACTGATACATATCTCAGTACTTCCTTATCTACAGATAATGACACATGAAAACCTGCAGTCCTATGAAGAATGCCGCAAGGGACTGTAAGCTTGAGACAATTAAGGTTACCCCACCAGATTAAATAGCTCTAGCAGCTAAGTTCTGACAGAAGGCCAAAGGAATGGAGAAAAATAAGTGGAATGATGATCCATGATTATCAGCCTAATTTTTGTGACCAGCTACAGAGGCAGGGACAATCACAGTGGGTTATTAACTTAAACCATTGTCTCTACTCAAACTCTATCCTCACGCACAACCTTCTCTCTGACTCATTTCTTACTTTCTCTCTCTCTTTTACTTTTTCTTTCTTTTCTTTTCTTTTCCTTCCCTCTCCCTCTCCCCCTCCCTTCCTTCCTTTCTCCCTTTCTTTCTTTCCTTCCTTCCTTCCTTCCTTCCTTCTTTCCTTTATTCTTTTCTTTCTTTCTCTTACTCTTTCCCCCAGACTGGAGTGCAGTGATACAATCATAGCTCACTGCAGCCTGAATTTCCTGGTTTAAAGCAGTACTCCTGCCTTGGCCTCTCAAGGTGCTGGGATTACAGGTGTCAGCCAGCATGCTTGGCCTAGCTTTCTTATATGTAGAGCACAGATGGTGGCTAGTTTCATAATTGAGATTTCAATGATAATATCACTGAATGAACACTCTGCAGTGATACAGTGACTAACATGACTGTTTTCTCTTTGTGGTAACATCGGTTGTATGTATGTTTCTCACTTAAAGAAAGACATTGGTAGTGGTGGGTGGCAAAATTGATACCAGATCTATTCTTTGCCATTCGGAAGACTGCTTTTACTTGTTTTAGGCTCAGGAGAGGCAAGAGCAGAGATTTTAGCTATTGATTTCCCTCACCCTCTCCCTGACAGGTCATAGGAGAGTAGTGCCTTGATAGGGACAGTGGCTGTGTTCCTCTACCAATGACCACAGTTTCTATCAGATGATTAATCTCCCCTGGCCACAACTTTCACAAAGTCTTCTCCCTTCCACTGTCCTTTTGGTCATCCAGCTGAGTGACAAAGACTCCCTAAAATAGTTCATGCATGAGTGCTTAGCTATCTCTTGTCGATTTCCTTATCTCCCTGCACAAATTTGCAAAGAGCTCTCTTTCTTTCTTTCTCT
>NW_012106352.1:388174-401584 GCF_000951045.1 Mandrillus leucophaeus
TCTCTCTCTCTCTCTTTCTTTCATTCTTTCGGGTGTACCATCTGTTTCCATCCAGAATCCTATTAAACAGGAGTTGATTTCTAGAGAAGTGCTTGGAAATGCCCATCAGAACTGGCAGTAGAGGCGGCAAGCATAGTGTAGCAGCACAAAAGGCCTGGGATGGGATTTGGGTTCGCAGTATGTATCCCTTCTTAACCATTTATACCGCATTTCAAGTGAAAAGAGTTCTACACGTACACCTGTCCTCTGGCCTGACTGCCATAAATTAGCCACTTCGCTTTACTTGCTGAAATCTAATATATGCCAACATTTCAATTTCTTCCAGCATTTTTATAAGCTGTAAATTTGTGTGGGAGTCTTCCAGTAATTCAGTGAAGATTCTGAGCATAGTTGCATAAATATTTTAAATTCTTCACAGTGGAAAGATACAAAGGGAAGTGATGTTTCAGAAAGATTCAGAACCCTCTTACCTAACACATTTTTTTTTCCCAAAGTACTCAGCAATAAACCTATTTATGATAAAATGACGAAATAACTAATTTTTGAATGTTTAAAGATGACATTTAGAAGCTTTTAACTTTAACTTACCAACTAAGAGCATCTACACTTCAATTGCTCGTAGAAATGTCATTTCACATGAGAAATAAAAAACTTTTAAAATAATGTTCTTTCCTGATCAGGTTGCTTTCTCTGTCAATTTCTCTCGAAAATATGCTTTTTTTTTTTTCCAGAGAGATCTTTAGTGAATATCATTAAATAGGAATGAAACTAATACTTCATAATTTTGACTTTTTTTTGAAAGCGAATCTTTATTATTTTCTAGGCCAAAGACAACTAATAAAAATTGTATTTTTTCTCCATAATAAAATACAGTGATATTGTAGGCAAATATAACAGCACTAAGATGAATCTACTGTTGTGTCTTTAAGATTAAAAAAAAGTCTATGTGGATATGTATTTATACAATCTATTTGAGCCCGAAATGAACTTTAAGAGCTCTGTCCTTGCACCCTGTAAAAAAGATAAGAGGGTGGAAAGACACATAAGGACTTATTCTTAAAACCTGAGAACTGCGGGACTATCTTGTTGATTAATATAATAAACATCATTTTTTACAGAATAAAGAATAGCATGGCTCTAAGAGATGGCCCTTCATTTCTACCATAGCAGTCATTAGTATATCTTAACTTTACATGTGTTCAGGATATTCATGGTCCTTTTTGTCCCCTTTCAAGACGCTGGGCCTTTAAATTACTGCTCAAGAGCTAGGAAGCAAGATGGGGCTATTAGATTTAGCATCATATATTTTTCCAAGCGGTATACACAGCACTTTTTAAATATGTATGCAGCCCGTTTTAGACTGTAATCTCTTTTCAGTTATTTATACCACTGACGGGCTTTAGATCCTTATTTCTGACACTATAATTTAATGCCATGACACAAGCCCCAGATTTACAGTTTCCACTGCTGGTCTGAGAGTTCCATTCCACTTCCCTCTGATACAGTGAATTCAGTGGATTTGTGGAAGGGAATTTCATCAGCAGGTTTTTTTTTCTTTGTTTCTTTACAATACATTTTTGAAACTCAATATTAACTTGTGTCCCAAGAAGTGCTCTGGCACCAGGTTTTGAAGCATATTTTGTAGCTCCTGATTTTCTACAATCGACATTCCATTGTATTTATCTACCAAAATTCACATATCTTTCATTGAAAGTTTAATATGAATATGTACATATTATTTAACCCTGTAGGCATTACCTCTCATCTGTAAAATGGGCATAAAATACCCGTTTCATGATGTTGTTAAAAAATTGGTTTTTGCATGTGGAACATGGAGAACAATGTGTAGCACATACCAAGAAGCAGTATAACATAATGTTTAAGAGTGTTAAAGTTGGAGGCTATGCACTATATAATTTTAGAGATGCTATTACCATAGATTATGACAAGAATGACGTCTTGTGGAATAATTCAATGTGGTAGCCCTGCTTTTGACCTGCAGACTCTTAGAATTTATCTCAAAGGAAAAGGAGCCAACAGAGCAGATATATGTAGAAAATTGCGTGCCACAGTATCATTTGAATAAATAAGCAGGAATAATTTAAATGTCACCAAAACAGATCTGTGTAGTGAATTATGTTGCATATAAATAATAAAATACATGCTCTGCAATTTTTAAAAAAGAATGCAAAATGCAAAATGGTCTGTATTGACATTCTATATATTCTATATTGAAAAAAACAAATTCCAGAAGTGTATATGTACCAAGATTCAATGTTTTCAATATATATTAAGTACATAGGGAAATGTTGAATATTGATACTAAACTATTAACCAGTGATTATATCTACAGAGCGGAATTACAGTAAATTTTCGTTTGCCAAGCATCAGATTTTTGTAATTTTGTAAACAAAAAAGTTACATATCAAAATTCTTAATAAATACCTATTTAATAATATAATATTTCTAGTTAACAACCTTTAATTAATATCCATTGCCTATAGGATAAAGCTCAGAACCTTCATAAACTGTACCCCTGCCTGACTGCCCAATATCTTCTCCTATTATCCACCTTGCCACATATTCCCAAGTTATAGAGAACAATCATAGTTCCCATTAATATATTGTCAGATAACTTGAGGATTTTGCTCATTCTTGTTTTCCCTACTTATCATGCATACCTCTGTGAGAGACTCTATTGCAATTGCCTTTTTGTATATCCATCTCTCATTATATATTTCGATATACTTGATAAAAGTATCCACTTGACCCACTTGATAAACGAGAACTAACAGAGTGACTAACACATGATAGTTCCTTAATAAATGCTTATAAAACTAAAATGAACTACACTAATATTTTGAGAGTTTCGCAGGCCAGTGTGAGCTCACACACACAAAGATATTCTAAGCAACATTATAATATAAGTTGAATCTTGACCAGTAGCAAATTTGAGAATATTAGTTGCAGCTGGGCGTGGTGGCTCACATCTGTAATCACAGCACTTTGGGAGGCTGAGGCAGGCGGATCACGAGGTCAGGAGTTCGAGACCCTCTTGGCCAACATGGTGAAACCCCGTCTCTACTAAAAATACAAAAATTAGCTGGGCATTGTGGCATGCGCCTGTAGACCCTGCTACCCAGGAGGCTGAGGGAGAATAGCTTGAGCCCAGGAGGCAGAGCTTGCAGTGAGCCGAGATCATGCCACTGTACTCCAGTCTGGCGAAGAGCGAGACTCCATTAAATTAAACAAAAAAAGAAAAAAATTAGTTGCAAGCCATGTTCCAACAGGCAACATAGGATGATTGTTAAATATATGACATTATAATAGTTCATTGCTTTGTGTAATTAAAATTCCAACAGTATGTTAAATATATACAGAGATTTAAAGAAAGAGCATGACTTGTTGCATTAAAACGGGAGCAAGTAGATAAGGTTATTGAATAGAGTTATAGGCCTCTTATAGAAACACCTGGGAATAAAGAAAGCACCAAGAAATATAAGATTGGACAAAAATAAGTAGAGAACTAATTACACAGAAATAATGTAGCTTTAAAAGAAGAAAATGTAAGATAAGAGATTGAGTCTGAGATTGGTGAAGTGAGACAATACAGAGGATGTCTAAAAGGCTCTTCTTAAGAATCTTTTAATTAAAGTACCAACAGAAGCTTTTTATGATACTGCTTCATTTCTTTAAATGAATCTATTTAAATGGATGCTATATTATTTGGGGCTATTTTAATTACTTATAAAAGAAATCAATTCTTACTTCATTTGGTAATGTATCTATCTTCTTTATTCAAAAGAATGGCCAAATAGAAGCTGAGATTTCCTAATTTCAGATCTAAATTTTATTGGGAACAGCCAGTCTGACAAGCATAGACCAGACGTCCAGTTGTCATTTATTCAGCAGGAGCAGCAAGACTCAATCATGTTTTTATAATATTATTTCCTGAAACTTGTGGCTATAACCATGAAGTTTGAGGTACTTACTGTTCTCCAAAACATGGACAGAAGACATTCCAATTGATGTTCACTGCTAATTAGTATTCATTAGAGCATAAAATACCCTAGATTGTTTCTCTTGGATTGCTTATCTGTACTTGTGTGTTCATTCATTCATTCATTCACTTATACATCTCATAAACTGTACCCCTGCCTGACTGCCCAATATCTTCTCCTATTATCCACCTTGCCACATATTCCCAAGTTATAGAGAACAATCATAGTTCCCATTAATATATTGTCAGATAACTTGAGGATTTTGCTCATTCTTGTTTTCCCTACTTATCATGCATACCTCTGTGAGAGACTCTATTGCAATTGCCTTTTTGTATATCCATCTCTCATTATATATTTCGATTCTACTGTTGTGTCTTTAAGATTAAAAAAAAGTCTATGTGGATATGTATTTATACAATCTATTTGAGCCCGAAATGAACTTTAAGAGCTCTGTCCTTGCACCCTGTAAAAAAGATAAGAGGGTGGAAAGACACATAAGGACTTATTCTTAAAACCTGAGAACTGCGGGACTATCTTGTTCATTAATATAATAAACATCATTTTTTACAGAATAAAGAATAGCATGGCTCTAAGAGATGGCCCTTCATTTCTACCATAGCAGTCATTAGTATATCTTAACTTTACATGTGTTCAGGATATTCATGGTCCTTTTTGTCCCCTTTCAAGACGCTGGGCCTTTAAATTACTGCTCAAGAGCTAGGAAGCAAGATGGGGCTATTAGATTTAGCATCATATATTTTTCCAAGCGGTATACACAGCACTTTTTAAATATGTATGCAGCCCGTTTTAGACTGTAATCTCTTTTCAGTTATTTATACCACTGACGGGCTTTAGATCCTTATTTCTGACACTATAATTTAATGCCATGACACAAGCCCCAGATTTACAGTTTCCACTGCTGGTCTGAGAGTTCCATTCCACTTCCCTCTGATACAGTGAATTCAGTGGATTTGTGGAAGGGAATTTCATCAGCAGGTTTTTTTTTCTTTGTTTCTTTACAATACATTTTTGAAACTCAATATTAACTTGTGTCCCAAGAAGTGCTCTGGCACCAGGTTTTGAAGCATATTTTGTAGCTCCTGATTTTCTACAATCGACATTCCATTGTATTTATCTACCAAAATTCACATATCTTTCATTGAAAGTTTAATATGAATATGTACATATTATTTAACCCTGTAGGCATTACCTCTCATCTGTAAAATGGGCATAAAATACCCGTTTCATGATGTTGTTAAAAAATTGGTTTTTGCATGTGGAACATGGAGAACAATGTGTAGCACATACCAAGAAGCAGTATAACATAATGTTTAAGAGTGTTAAAGTTGGAGGCTATGCACTATATAATTTTAGAGATGCTATTACCATAGATTATGACAAGAATGACGTCTTGTGGAATAATTCAATGTGGTAGCCCTGCTTTTGACCTGCAGACTCTTAGAATTTATCTCAAAGGAAAAGGAGCCAACAGAGCAGATATATGTAGAAAATTGCGTGCCACAGTATCATTTGAATAAATAAGCAGGAATAATTTAAATGTCACCAAAACAGATCTGTGTAGTGAATTATGTTGCATATAAATAATAAAATACATGCTCTGCAATTTTTAAAAAAGAATGCAAAATGCAAAATGGTCTGTATTGACATTCTATATATTCTATATTGAAAAAAACAAATTCCAGAAGTGTATATGTACCAAGATTCAATGTTTTCAATATATATTAAGTACATAGGGAAATGTTGAATATTGATACTAAACTATTAACCAGTGATTATATCTACAGAGCGGAATTACAGTAAATTTTCGTTTGCCAAGCATCAGATTTTTGTAATTTTGTAAACAAAAAAGTTACATATCAAAATTCTTAATAAATACCTATTTAATAATATAATATTTCTAGTTAACAACCTTTAATTAATATCCATTGCCTATAGGATAAAGCTCAGAACCTTCATAAACTGTACCCCTGCCTGACTGCCCAATATCTTCTCCTATTATCCACCTTGCCACATATTCCCAAGTTATAGAGAACAATCATAGTTCCCATTAATATATTGTCAGATAACTTGAGGATTTTGCTCATTCTTGTTTTCCCTACTTATCATGCATACCTCTGTGAGAGACTCTATTGCAATTGCCTTTTTGTATATCCATCTCTCATTATATATTTCGATATACTTGATAAAAGTATCCACTTGACCCACTTGATAAACGAGAACTAACAGAGTGACTAACACATGATAGTTCCTTAATAAATGCTTATAAAACTAAAATGAACTACACTAATATTTTGAGAGTTTCGCAGGCCAGTGTGAGCTCACACACACAAAGATATTCTAAGCAACATTATAATATAAGTTGAATCTTGACCAGTAGCAAATTTGAGAATATTAGTTGCAGCTGGGCGTGGTGGCTCACATCTGTAATCACAGCACTTTGGGAGGCTGAGGCAGGCGGATCACGAGGTCAGGAGTTCGAGACCCTCTTGGCCAACATGGTGAAACCCCGTCTCTACTAAAAATACAAAAATTAGCTGGGCATTGTGGCATGCACCTGTAGACCCTGCTACCCAGGAGGCTGAGGGAGAATAGCTTGAGCCCAGGAGGCAGAGCTTGCAGTGAGCCGAGATCATGCCACTGTACTCCAGTCTGGCGAAGAGCGAGACTCCATTAAATTAAACAAAAAAAGAAAAAAATTAGTTGCAAGCCATGTTCCAACAGGCAACATAGGATGATTGTTAAATATATGACATTATAATAGTTCATTGCTTTGTGTAATTAAAATTCCAACAGTATGTTAAATATATACAGAGATTTAAAGAAAGAGCATGACTTGTTGCATTAAAACGGGAGCAAGTAGATAAGGTTATTGAATAGAGTTATAGGCCTCTTATAGAAACACCTGGGAATAAAGAAAGCACCAAGAAATATAAGATTGGACAAAAATAAGTAGAGAACTAATTACACAGAAATAATGTAGCTTTAAAAGAAGAAAATGTAAGATAAGAGATTGAGTCTGAGATTGGTGAAGTGAGACAATACAGAGGATGTCTAAAAGGCTCTTCTTAAGAATCTTTTAATTAAAGTACCAACAGAAGCTTTTTATGATACTGCTTCATTTCTTTAAATGAATCTATTTAAATGGATGCTATATTATTTGGGGCTATTTTAATTACTTATAAAAGAAATCAATTCTTACTTCATTTGGTAATGTATCTATCTTCTTTATTCAAAAGAATAGCCAAATAGAAGCTGAGATTTCCTAATTTCAGATCTAAATTTTATTGGGAACAGCCAGTCTGACAAGCATAGACCAGACGTCCAGTTGTCATTTATTCAGCAGGAGCAGCAAGACTCAATCATGTTTTTATAATATTATTTCCTGAAACTTGTGGCTATAACCATGAAGTTTGAGGTACTTACTGTTCTCCAAAACATGGACAGAAGACATTCCAATTGATGTTCACTGCTAATTAGTATTCATTAGAGCATAAAATACCCTAGATTGTTTCTCTTGGATTGCTTATCTGTACTTGTGTGTTCATTCATTCATTCATTCACTTATCCATCCAACTATCTACCTCTCCATCCATTTATTCATTTTCGAACTAAGTTTTAGCGCTAGCACTGTGATAAATGCTATTCACAGTCATTAATCTATAGTTACAGTTATTATTTAACAGTGTATAGAATGGCAGAGGGTGGAAACATTTTGATGTAAGTTAGAAAGTGCTATAATTATTTCTTGGTATATGTGTTAGAACTGAGCACAAAGAACAGCTTATTAACTTTGTCCAATCAAGTGTATACAGTAGTAAAATCTGAGTTGAGTCTTAGAGAATATACATGGATTTTTTAAAGGAAGAAAAACAATAGCATGCAAAGCCTTAAAAGGAAGGAAGGGTTTTATGAGTTTTGAAAATAAGGAAAAGAAATGGATGATGAGTTTGGAAGTATAGTGGGAAACAGATATAGAGAGGTGGATTGATTTCTGGTTATG
The DNA here is from genome assembly GCF_000951045.1 of Mandrillus leucophaeus. Taxonomy (NCBI): domain Eukaryota; kingdom Metazoa; phylum Chordata; class Mammalia; order Primates; family Cercopithecidae; genus Mandrillus; species Mandrillus leucophaeus. Next base: position 396,197 of record NW_012106352.1, read on the forward strand.
CAGACCTTACTGTAGCATGTTAAGGAGTTATATTTTATCAATGATTCAATACCTTATTAAGAGGAAGGACTTCATTAGATGAGTGTTTTAGAAAAATTAATTTGCTAGTCATGAGGGTGAACTACAGAGGGATAGGATGAAAGCAGGACAACCAAATAGGTGGCTTATATAAAAGCTTAGGAAACAGATAGAAAAGCCCAGACTAAGGAAAATGTAGTACTGCACTTAACTTCTCTTAGTCATTAGGCTTTTCGATATAAACCAAAGTAAAACAAAATCATTGCATAGAGCTCTGTTCTTATAAAGTGTTTCCCTTCAGTTGTGGCCTAATTAATTGTTCCTGAAGTTTAAATAAATAGTCATGAGTATTTTTATAAAGGATGTGGAACAACCAATTAAAATTTTCATCGTGGCCTTTCAAAATTAATTATCCCTTAAATGCCACAGTCTAACCTATATCACAGATACTTAAGCATAAGAGGAAAAATGTTTGGATTTGAGTGAATCATAGTATTTAGTCTATCATATCTCATAGGGAAAATAATAGGTAATTTGAGACATACTACAGATCAGTGGTATTCAATAAAACTGTTGGTGATGATGGAGGTGTTCTATGTCGTTACTGTCCAATATGGCAGTTCTAGCCATATGTGGCTATTGAGCACTTAAAATGTGCCTAGTACAATGGGGTACATGAGTTCTTGACATTTTAAAATTGTATTTAATACATATAAATTTAAAGTGAAATTTAAATAATCATATGTAGCCTAGTGGCTATGCTGTTGGGCAGCACAACTCTATAGACAGTGAAAAATATACAGACTCAGTTGGACAGTACTGCAATGTGTGGCTATAAAGAAGGCAGTGCAGGGCAGAAGATATAAAGTAGGGCAGGGGCTCAGGATGGAATTTTATTTCAGCACAGATAATTAATGAACTGTAGATAAGAATTTGCACATAAACTTAGGCTCTCTCACTTGTACTGTGAAGTGATTGGCTGAATAATCATGACTATCCATTTAAGCTTCATGTTTCTATAGAAATAACTGATTGTCATAGTTCAACTGAATAAGATCTCATTGGAGAAAATGGCTTATTTTCCACAGTTTTCTTCATTCTTATAAAACTGGACTAGGTGTGAATTTGAGATACAAAAGTCAAGGATACATATTTTGAATAAGTTGAAAATGCAAAAGCAAATGTTACATTTGCTGAAAGCTGTTTGTTTTCAATCTAGTAATTTATATACACCTTACTTTATAATTTTCATTTATTGTCTTTCTTTTACTACATGTTACCTTCTATGATAGGCAGCCTCAATATGACTTTCAATTATCATCACTTCCTGCAGTTCATACCCTCGTTTTGTCTTCTTCCACATAGTATTGGTCTGTGAAAGTATGGCAAAAGTGACGTTAAGTCACTTAAGAGATTAGGGTATAAAAGACTGAGGCTTCCGTGCTTCCACCTTGGTCTCTCTCTCAGAGAACAGCCATGTGAATGATTCTTCTTGAAAGTAAATCTTTCAGCCCCAGTCCAGTATTCAAATGATCCAGTTACATTGAAACTTATGAGAGACCTTGAGCCATCCAGCTAAAATGCCTCCAAATCCTGACCCTCAAAACCTGTAAAATAGTAAATGTGGTTTTAAACTCTTAAGTAATTTGTTACATAGTAATAAACAGCTAATACACTTTGCTGACTATTCTCATTCTTTACTAATCTTTCATAAACCCTAGTCATTAAAATATCTATAGTCCCTAAAATATTTATCAATCCTTCAAGGCTCTATAAGTTCACAGTTCTTTGTGTGTAGATATTTCTTCCTCTGTCAAATATCTAACACAATGTTTTCTCTTTCAAATTCGGCTGGTGTCCTTTCTAGAGAATTCTATGGCCTCACCAATTTGAATTAAGCACCATCACCATTCTTGGTTTAATAGAACCAGATGCCCAGTCTAACTTAGCACTAGTCACACTGTTATGTTCACAAGATTGTGAGCTACTAAGATTGGGACCTTAGTCTTATTAATTTTACATAATGTCAGATATATTCCCTAACACAAAGAACTTGCTTATATTTTTAAAATTAAATACTAACAGAATGAAAGGTTAAACACCATTAAATAAATATATTAGTTCAGATTATATATTGATGTGTGGTCATTCGTTTCCTACAAAAGAGAAATTTCATGTTTTTCAATCTAAATGTATAATGCTCCCTCCAGCCATACAGACATACTATTTTTTCAAAATAATAAAGAGACATGAACAATATAAATTCAAACTGCAAGACAGCTGTGTCACATTTCCTGGACTATGTTGTATTCTCCATTCTGTAGCTCCACCTCCAGGATAACTGGTGAATCCTTAGGGTCATGGAAAGAAGCCTAGTAAGTGGATCTCTTTGTGCATAGGATTGCCTTTGTCTCATCATGCAGCACCCTGTTCTCTGGGACACAATATGTGACTCATAGTTCTGAATTAGAGGAGAAAGATGGTTTTAGCATTATAGTTGCACAGATCAAGCATTACTTCAGAGTTAACCTGTTTTTAACCAGGGAGCTTGAAGTACCTAAGGAGGAAGACATTATATATTAAACTCGGAATAAAACGCCTAAATTCCTGGACATTACTAAAGTGTGTTGGTGACAAAAACTCCTGGAAAACTAGCTCGCCAATTCAGAAAATGTTACTGGCCTCATAAAGTAATGGTACAGATCTACAGACAGTTTAAATTGCCAAGGTCAGCGAAGATTACACTTGAGAGTCTGGGGATAACTGGGCATGGTGGCTCACACCTGTAATACCAGCACTTTGGGAGGCCAAGTCGGGCAAATCACCTGAGGTCAGGAGTTCAAGACAAGCCTGGCCAACATGGTGAAGCCCCGTCTCTACTAAAAATACAAAAATTAGCTGGGCATGGTGGCGGGCACCTGTAATCCCAGCAAGAGTTAAACTCCATCTCAAAAAATAAAGAGAGAGAGTGTGGAGAGTTTGGGGAGATTATGTAATGATGGTTACTCCAGTGATGTAAAAAGTTCATTTTATTAAAGAATTGATTACTTAAATGGCTTTATATCCTACACAACAAAGGGTTAGATCACTTATTTGGGTGGGCATATTACACATTAAATGCAATAAGTGGAGCACTGCATTAGAGTGGAGCTGTTGCAATTTTTTGGATATTTTCTCAAATTGGTTTAACCTCTAAATTATAAATATAAAGTATTAGGAAACTGTCAGCAGAGATTAACTCCTTTTCCCTCACCAGGTTAATTTGAAACCTACCTGCTCTGCAGTGTCTTCAACAGACAGTGTGTTTTATTGAAATATACTCAAATTACAAAATGCATACTCATAAAATACTCAGTGAAGTGAAAAAAATTTAATATTTTAATAAAAATTTTGATATATAAAAAAAGAAAACTTTAAAAAGCAGTTTTGCTATGACTTTATCTTCAACCACAGAGTTGGAGAAGTTCAAGATATCTCCATAATCAGTTCAGAAAATCCTTATGGGGTATCTTATTCACTGTGATAAAAAATGTACCTGGCTATTGTTGACATCTGTTTTTATTTTAGCAAGTATTGGGAAACTGTCTCTTTCATTTCTAATGTCTGTGGTAGTATCTTTTTCAATATTCAGCACCAAAGGTTTTCAAACCCATATACACTACAACAAAATATAATTTTCTTGTTTCCCTCACTCTTACAGACTTCATAAATATAGATATTTCTACTTAAAATTCAAGTTCATGAAGACTATAGGCTGAAGGGGGAAAAAAATAAACATCAACTGTACTGCAGTGCTTCTCAAAGTGCTCTAGTCCAGAAACACAGCAGAGAAGTGTAAAGACATGTCCTGAAGCAAACATTTATAAGATATTGCCTGTTCTTTATTTTGTTTTTGTATAAATAATAATTTCCTCAAATTACGTATCATTGGATAAAATCAGGCCTTCAAGAACACAAACCATATTTATCATATAATTTTGACATTTCTGCACACTCACCAATAAAGCTCATTTGAAAAAATCTCTTTCCCTTTGAATAGCAAAAAGTGCTTTTATTCTAAGTCTATCTCTTTTGTTCTCTATTCTGCAAAGATCAGTTACTTTTGGTAAAACATCTTGGGCTATTTTGCAAGATCATGTATTATATACTTGGACTTGAGCCTTAATATATCAAAACCTACCTGTGTACAGGCTTAAGTTTCCATCTTGAAACCAGAAATACTCAGAAAAAGTGTTTTTGGGAAATTCTGGATGAAGTATTTAATCATGGCCATTTCTAATACATGAAATAAAATTGTACCACATAAATTAATAAAAAAGGGAAAACAAAGTTCTACATGATAAAAATAAGCCCACACTTGACAGAACCTTTACTTATTTATTAGCATTGACCATAATAGATGGGGATGCTCAGTGAATGTTCAAATAACATGCAATGGGACTACATATTTCAGATTCAATTTTTTCCCACCAATAAGGAAAATAATAAAAGTGAAAATATCTATAGAGCATCCTCTAAATAGTATCACAAGGCCACTAGCTTTCAGTGAAAGTTGTTGCACTGCCAGTTATTTGAAAAGTCTCTGCTTGACTGACTTCCTTCACAGAATATAAGTACATATTTCTTGTTTGTAGAAGCTGGTTGGCATTCCATCATTCCCTGGCATATCTCATTGTTGTTATAATAATGTAATAATTTAACTCAGCACAGTATATTAGGGAGATATAGTGGCTATTGACTGCTTAAAGTTTTACAGAGGGTACTTTTCTTCTGTTTTGAAGAGGGTTTGTAGCGGTATTAAGAAAAATTATCCAAGCTTCAGTAGAAAAATGAAAATGCATTTTAAAACAAGATTTCAGAGGCTCTTGTCGTTTTCTTCTTACCATTACTTGTAAGAGGCACTTGGCATATAGTGGAAGAAGCATTGGTTTTAGTGTCAGAAGATATGAAATTGAAATAAATCTGTGTGATCTGGGGCATAATTGTTGGCTAATTGCTGCCTTTTTCTAACCCACATTTCCTACAGATAAGAATAAATATACACTGGTAAACAAGAAAGATATGCTTCTCTCATAAGGGAGATTATATTCCTAGCAGGCAAGAGAGAAAGAGAAACAGTAGTTTACAATATTATATTTCTTAGGAACAGGAGGAAAGAATGAAATAGGGACATTTAGCAGGGTGACATAATCACTCAGTCAGGACAGCCATTCTTGAAGAAGCAACACATAAGCTGAATCTTAAAACATAAACAGGTGCTAAGCAAATAAGGACAATAATAGGGAAAATTAGAATAAAATAAATCCTCACACCCTTAAAAAAAAACACCTATTTATCAATAGCCATGGTATCAAGTAGCCATCAGAAATA
>NW_012106352.1:401634-428050 GCF_000951045.1 Mandrillus leucophaeus
AAAATACTCAGTGAAGTGAAAAAAATTTAATATTTTAATAAAAATTTTGATATATAAAAAAAGAAAACTTTAAAAAGCAGTTTTGCTATGACTTTATCTTCAACCACAGAGTTGGAGAAGTTCAAGATATCTCCATAATCAGTTCAGAAAATCCTTATGGGGTATCTTATTCACTGTGATAAAAAATGTACCTGGCTATTGTTGACATCTGTTTTTATTTTAGCAAGTATTGGGAAACTGTCTCTTTCATTTCTAATGTCTGTGGTAGTATCTTTTTCAATATTCAGCACCAAAGGTTTTCAAACCCATATACACTACAACAAAATATAATTTTCTTGTTTCCCTCACTCTTACAGACTTCATAAATATAGATATTTCTACTTAAAATTCAAGTTCATGAAGACTATAGGCTGAAGGGGGAAAAAAATAAACATCAACTGTACTGCAGTGCTTCTCAAAGTGCTCTAGTCCAGAAACACAGCAGAGAAGTGTAAAGACATGTCCTGAAGCAAACATTTATAAGATATTGCCTGTTCTTTATTTTGTTTTTGTATAAATAATAATTTCCTCAAATTACGTATCATTGGATAAAATCAGGCCTTCAAGAACACAAACCATATTTATCATATAATTTTGACATTTCTGCACACTCACCAATAAAGCTCATTTGAAAAAATCTCTTTCCCTTTGAATAGCAAAAAGTGCTTTTATTCTAAGTCTATCTCTTTTGTTCTCTATTCTGCAAAGATCAGTTACTTTTGGTAAAACATCTTGGGCTATTTTGCAAGATCATGTATTATATACTTGGACTTGAGCCTTAATATATCAAAACCTACCTGTGTACAGGCTTAAGTTTCCATCTTGAAACCAGAAATACTCAGAAAAAGTGTTTTTGGGAAATTCTGGATGAAGTATTTAATCATGGCCATTTCTAATACATGAAATAAAATTGTACCACATAAATTAATAAAAAAGGGAAAACAAAGTTCTACATGATAAAAATAAGCCCACACTTGACAGAACCTTTACTTATTTATTAGCATTGACCATAATAGATGGGGATGCTCAGTGAATGTTCAAATAACATGCAATGGGACTACATATTTCAGATTCAATTTTTTCCCACCAATAAGGAAAATAATAAAAGTGAAAATATCTATAGAGCATCCTCTAAATAGTATCACAAGGCCACTAGCTTTCAGTGAAAGTTGTTGCACTGCCAGTTATTTGAAAAGTCTCTGCTTGACTGACTTCCTTCACAGAATATAAGTACATATTTCTTGTTTGTAGAAGCTGGTTGGCATTCCATCATTCCCTGGCATATCTCATTGTTGTTATAATAATGTAATAATTTAACTCAGCACAGTATATTAGGGAGATATAGTGGCTATTGACTGCTTAAAGTTTTACAGAGGGTACTTTTCTTCTGTTTTGAAGAGGGTTTGTAGCGGTATTAAGAAAAATTATCCAAGCTTCAGTAGAAAAATGAAAATGCATTTTAAAACAAGATTTCAGAGGCTCTTGTCGTTTTCTTCTTACCATTACTTGTAAGAGGCACTTGGCATATAGTGGAAGAAGCATTGGTTTTAGTGTCAGAAGATATGAAATTGAAATAAATCTGTGTGATCTGGGGCATAATTGTTGGCTAATTGCTGCCTTTTTCTAACCCACATTTCCTACAGATAAGAATAAATATACACTGGTAAACAAGAAAGATATGCTTCTCTCATAAGGGAGATTATATTCCTAGCAGGCAAGAGAGAAAGAGAAACAGTAGTTTACAATATTATATTTCTTAGGAACAGGAGGAAAGAATGAAATAGGGACATTTAGCAGGGTGACATAATCACTCAGTCAGGACAGCCATTCTTGAAGAAGCAACACATAAGCTGAATCTTAAAACATAAACAGGTGCTAAGCAAATAAGGACAATAATAGGGAAAATTAGAATAAAATAAATCCTCACACCCTTAAAAAAAAACACCTATTTATCAATAGCCATGGTATCAAGTAGCCATCAGAAATATGATGTAAACTCTTTCAATCAATCAATGAGGACAACTCAGCTCAGTGAATACATTCTCATAAGCTAACAAATCAATGTCAGTTCCTTACAATTAAAAGTCAGAAATCAGTAATAAACACATTTCAATTAAAACTCTTTTGGCTGCCAACCAATCAGAACTAGCTCCACCCAACTATTAAATATTTATAGATAATATCAACCAATATTGGTCCCCGAAAATCCACCAATCCCTGAATTTTACACATTCCTACAACCCTACATGATATCAGCACTCTGCTCTCCTCAGGAAATCTGTGCCTAAGCAACATATCAATCCCTTACTAGAAGAAGCAAACATTCAGCTTTTTAATTTCCTCAGATGTTGAATATTAGCCTCATCATCCTTTGTCAGGGGTAAATGTAGTATACTTGAGCAACTGAATAAAAGTCTAGCAGAGCTAGATGGAGGTAAATGTATGGAAAATTGGCTGAAAGGTTAGAAAGTAACAAGATCGTGGAAGACTTCAGAAGTTACTCAAAAGATTTTGGACTTTATCTTAGATCAATGGGAACTCATTGAAAAATTTCAAACTGAATGGCATGCTCATGGTTCCTACTTATAATAACTCTGGTTGTATTGTGGAAAATGGTATAAAGAGAGTAAATGTAGAAAGACCAAATAAGAAGATGCAGTAGTAGTTGGGATGAGAGCCAATTATAGCTTGTACTGGTATCTAGAAAAGGAACGGAAAGAAGAGGAGGAATTAAAGAAGCATGTAGAACAGAGTAACTTAATACTTACTGGATGTTTTAGACTGATGGAAAAAATAGCAGGTCAGCCTGCTGGCCTGTGCACCTGGATGATTGATGTCACCAATCTCTGAGGTTGGAAATACCTGTAGAAAAAGTACTTTTGTGAGAAAATTGATAATATAAGTTTGGTACAAATTTTTAAAAATATGAGGAAAAACTAAGTGGAGTCATTTGGTAAGAAGTTGGAGCTTAAAGGGGAAGGCTGGATTGGAGATGAAAATTTATGTATAATTGAAATATTTAAATGTTGTTATTTCCAGCTCCAAAATTCCATAATAGTTGATTTTCTTCTGGATAAATGGTATCTGGTGATATGCCTTAATAATTCCTAACATGTCCTTCCATCAAGTATGTAGCCATCCTCTTTCTCTTTCTTCTTTTTTAATTACATCAGTCTCCTGTGGGGGCTGTAGCCGAAATCCTCATAGACACTATATCTGATTGAGCCTGTGGCTGAGCCTCAAAAGATTGACAGACGTGCTGGAGTGCTGGTTCTCTAAGTGCTCTGGTAGTTGGAGGTTTCAAGTCATTCAAATTAGGTTCCCAGAGTCTTGTTGATTGATCTCATAGTAGTGAACACATATAGTTTTCTACAGGCTCCAATATGGTCAGACATTTGGGAAGCACTGAAAAGGCTATTTAATTGAAAGTTCTTCATTCTTTAATATGCTTTCCTTGTCTGGGTCCTAAGTTGGAAAGGGCCTGAATTCCTGGATTAAGTAAAAAAGGAAAACACTTTGTTTAATGTAGACAAACCAAAGAAAGGGAAGGGAATTCTGACAAGAGAGAGAAAGGCAGAAAGGTCACAGAAATGTATAATATTGATTGGGTGCATCTCTATGAACCTCTTAAACTTGCATAAGATGTAAGAAAGCATATGCTGCAAGATGTGAAAGAATTATGTTAACATTGAACAATAGGCTTAATTTTGAGCAGGGCAATTGTGAAGGAACACGATTAACACTTGGCGAAAAGAGTTCTGAAGAAGAGCTATAGGGAATTTAAATATGAGAGATTTGAAGAAATCACAGAGCTTTAGGCTTTCACAGATTGCGGAATCAGAAATTCAATATTAGTTGACTTAGACCTAAGTTGTACTTCTCTTCCTGCTTTGTTTTCTTTTGTTTGTTTGCTTGTTTAACTTGGTATTTAGAGCTGAGCCCAAGGAAAAAGGCTTAACTTTATTATAGCAGTTAATCTATTCCCCAAATGATTTAGTCTTTTTTGTATAATAACAAGATCTTGATACCAATATTGTTTCCAGTCACAAGGAGCTCTCTAAGTGTAAAAGGCTTGTCTTTGTAAATTACAAGATTTTCTTATGAAAGCAAAACCTTTGGGAGAGATTTAGAAGTCTCCCTGTCCAGCTCATCTCAAGCTCATTTGGTATAATAGCTCAAAATTCTCTTCAGAGCTCTTGTCTAGGATATCTTTTCTCTTGGGTGTATCGCCTAAGGGTGTGAAAAGCCTGAAGTCTTATTATCTTAGAAAAACCCCCAAATAGAGCCCTCAAAAAACTTTGCAAGTGGAATAAAAGTCATTCCTCTGAACTGTAAATAATAAGGAAACAGGTAAACCTACTTTTCTTTGAAAACTACAAAATAAGTAAAAGAGGTTTACCTTACTGAAATATGGAGAATTCTGAATTCCAAAAGGAGAATTATAGAACACAAAATGTATTAAATAAGAACTTTTTAAAAAATAACAATTTATATTTAATATTAAATACTATTTTAATAAGATATTATTCTATGACAATTTTTAGGATTTTAGTGACAGATTATGGTTTTAAAACTAAATCAATATGTTGACATGTATAAATACTTATTTTTAAATGTGCACTTTTAAGTGAGACTTCTCCTTTCTATAAAGGAATACAAATAATATAAACTCTTTCATACATATGACCTAAGAAAATTTTTCTTCTCTCTTTTCTTTTTTGATGTGAGTTATTACCTATTTCAAAATTATGTCACTCTAAGACCTTGAAGAAACCATCCACACCTCTGTTGAAACTTTGTACTATAAAATCCTTTTTGAAGTACTCCCTCTTCTTCCTTTATTGACTTTTCTCCTCTTTAATTTAATACTATCCCCAGTTACCTACCATTTGATCAACAGTATCTTGTGGCAACTAAGTCACTGTGCTGTTTTTTCTCAACTCAGACTGTCTGGAGCCTTGTTCCATCAAGCAGTAACTGTGCACTTAACACGTTAATAGTCTTAACACAAAAAGATAGAGAGAAATAGAGATCTTTTGAGGTGGGAATCATTAAAGACAGACACACAAATGCATTCGGTGCCAGATTTGATTACCTCAAACAAGTGAAATTAAAGTAAACATTTTATCATCTCCAATTACACAGTTTCTCTCCTGGGGATAATTAAGACAAATGAGTAGAAAGCACCAATGGCAATCTTTACTTAGTTCTAGAGACAAATGAACAATGCACAATCAAAATAACATTAGACCAGATGTAGTTACCGTTCAGTTATTATATCTAATTATTACACAAACTGGAATCATCCTTTTATTCTCTCCACTATCCCTTGCAAAATTACAGACATCACTTAAGTCCCACTATCTACATGAAGTCCTCTTTGAGTACAATGCAGTTTATGGGGGGACACCCTGGGTTAGAAACAATCAGGTTTGAGATTCAGATAACCTGAAGTCTGCAACTTGTTAACTAGGTGCTGTTGAAACACCCAGTTAACTTCTCTGAGCTTAAATATCTTTGTCTAAACTATAGAAAATATGAAAAACATTAACACCATGGATGTTTGTGAATAACAAATGTCATAATGTAAGGGACAGTACTCAGTTAATGGTAAAGTAGTATGTAAAATTTAATCATCAGTTACTGACTTCCCACTTGTCTAATCTCCAGTGTTTTATTATAGAAGAAACACAGAAGAATGTAGAATTATTATTGTAATGATTATAATTGTAAATTCATAATTCAACTGAAAAACATTTACTTAGAAACTATTATATGAAACATATAGTCAAAATCATCTGAGTGCTCACTAGGTGCTTTTCACTATTCTGGGGTCATTTACCTGGGTTATATGTACATTATTCATATTTATGTTCCAAATGTTGATTACAGCATGTGTTATTTATTCAGATGCTCAATAATTTGTTAGAACATAGAAATATTAAAGAATAATAAAAATGTGTTTTGTTAATTGATTTCAGCAATAATAATAGGCAAGTAAAATATATTTTAAGTTACTAAGAGGAAAACAAAAATTTGGAGAGGTAAAACAATGTGCTCAAGATTACAGAGATAGTTCTCAGTAAGAAAGTATTTATTATATCAAATCAATTGAGTAAATTATTTGCCAAGATATTAGTTAAGTTGTTTTGATATGGTATACTTTTCTACTTGTAGTAGTATTTTCCTAATCAATGCATAATTCAATTGTGTATAAAATTTATGGAAATATGCTAGTCCTCAGTTTTGTATCCAAAATTAATACCTTGAGTTTACATGAGATGCGACACATGATCTATAATACCTATGGATAGCTCTGGCTTTGGACCGGAGCACTTTCACATTAAAGAAAATCCATTTCAGGCCGGGTGCAGTGGCTCAAGCCTGTAATCCCAGCACTTTGGGAGGCTGAGACGGGCGGATCACGAGGTCAGGAGATCAAGACCATCCTGGCTAACACGGTGAAACCCCGTGTCTACTAAAAAATACAAAAAACTAGCCGGGCGAAGTGGCGGGTGCCTGTAGTCCCAGCTACTCGGGAGGCTGAGGCAGGAGAATGGCGTGAACCCGGGAGGCGGAGCTTGCAGTGAGCTGAGATCAGGCCACTGCACTCCAGCCTGGGTGACAGAGCAAGACTCTGTCTCAAAAAAAAAAAAAAAAAAAAAAAAAGGAAAATCCATTTCAATAGAGATCTTTATAGCATGTAAATTAAGGCATTGCTCTTCTGCATCTGCATTGACATGCTGAGTTCTAAATAGAAACATGACTTGGTCAGAATTAGTGGAAAAGGTTAGCTAATTTTTTAAAATGCTAGTTGTAAAACATGGTATTCCTTTGATCATCCTTTTCTTCTTTTTAAAAATTAATTCTTATATACCAAGTGCCTTCCCACTAAACTGGAACCTTCTGTCTCTTCATAACTCCTTACTGTGACATCCATATACCAGGTCTTTCTACACCAAATGTTCCTAGCTTTGAACCTTTTCTTATTATCTTAAAATACTGACTGCCTTATGCCCCTGTATCCAGGATTTTGTTGTGATAGTGCTAACAGAGTAGAGTTAGTCATTGGCATATCTTTTAGCCTATTTACCTTGCTTCTTCAAGTGTATAATAAAAGATGGAGTTGAACTTGGTGATTTCTAAGCTTTCTTTTATTTAAATGTTACTGTGTATGTATAATACCACTTTTGAACTTGTCTTAATGTTTCTCACATGGACCTTTTTTTCATTGATGAGCAGTATAATAGAATTTGAAAGGGGTCTAGGCTATTTGCATCATTGACTCACCAGTCATCATGTCTCCACTTGAAAATTTTTAGCAGCAGGAAGTCTTACTCCTTTATGACAAAGAGGTTTCAATTTGTTGGTAGTTATGAATATTAGAAAGTATTTTATTATAGGAAACCTAGGACCAATGCTTGGTCTTACACCTACTGTATCTTCAGCAAGTTCCTTCAAAGGCCAGAAAAACATCTAAGTCAGTGCTTTGGGGTTTTCTTATCCAGGGTAACCTCTTTCCATTTGGAATAATATAACTCAGCACACAATAATTATTGGAAGCAGTGTGGTATAATGACGTAGCACTGTTAAAGTCTGTATTTGAAATCCTACTTCAGTTGATAGCCGTTTTACCAGGAGCTTGCTATTTAGCATATGTAAATTGACTACTTTAATGTCTAGAACATAGTCACTATAATGTTTCTTTTTGTCTCAAAACACAGCTAAAATGTTAAACTTCTTTTACCAAGTTCTCATGGTTTTTTGTTCATAAATCTATTAGAGGGATTATATTGCAATTGTTATTACCTTTAACATGGATCTTTACTCTTTATCCTTTACCAGAGAGTTTTGGGTACAAGAGCTCTCCATTTTCATCCCTGTATCCACAGTGGTTAGACCACTGAATGTTCTTAATATATATTGAGTAAAAGAATGTGCTTAAAGTTGTTGGTGGTGAACTGGTTCAGTTTCTTGACTTTGCTGCACCAAAGAATTTGAGAGAGAGTCTAAAGTAAAGGTAGGCAAAGAAACTTTATTGCAAAGTGAAACTACACTCTGCTGGGTCACAGTAGGCTGCTCTACAATGAGACAACAACTGACACTGTAGAAACTCCTTTTACAGGAGTCTTACATGATTACTTGTGAAGAGGTGGAAATGTGCATTGTTGTTAAGCATATTGTGGGTGGTCTTCTGAATGCCAATGTCCTATTGTTGTACATGCTAGTATATACCCCATATGTCTTATTAGTATTTTAAATCTCCACCCAATCATGTGGTTTTCATTATTATAATGAGCATAGGTCAGCCCAAGTACACTAATCATAGTGAGAGGTGACAATGTGCTAGCAGCCCTCGCTCCCGTCACTTCCTCGGCCTTGCCGTCCACTCTGGCGGTGCTTGAGGAGCCCTTCAGCCCACCACGGCACTATGGGAGCCCCTCTCTGGGCTGGCCGAGGCCGGAGCCGGCTCCCTCTGCTGGCCGGGAGGTGTGGAGGGAGAGGCGCGGGCGGGAACCCGGGCTGCGCGCGGCGCTCATAGGCCAGCGCGAGTTCCAGCGGCCGCGGGCGCGGGCGCGGGTTCAGTGGGTTCCGCATTCGGAGCGACAGGAGGGTGCCGCCGGCCCAGGGCAGTGAGGGGCTTAGCACCCGGGCTAGCAGCTGCGGAGGTTGCACCGGGTCCCCCAGCAGTGCCGGCCCTCTAACGCTGCGCTCCAGTTCTCGCCGGACCTCAGCTGCCTCCCCGGGAGGCAGGGCTCGGGACCTGCAGCCCGCCATGCCTGAACCCTCCCCAGCGGTGGGCTCCCGCGTGGCCCGAGCCTCCCCGACGAGCGCCGTCCCCTTTTCTGCGGCACCGGGTCCCATCAACCGCCCAAGGACTGAGGAGTGCGGGCGCAGGGCGCGGGACTGGCGGGCAGCTTGGCCTGCAGCCTCGGTGCGGGATACACTAGGTGAGGCCAGCTAGGCTCCTGAGTCTAGTGGGGACTCGGATAACTTTTTTTTTTTTTCTAATACTTGATGTTCTAGGGTACGTGTGCACAACGTCTAGCTAGCACTTGCATGAATTTTGGCATTTTCCCTTCTGTTCTTTTACTTCCTTGCTGCAGGATGCAGGATGCTCTAACCACAAGCCCAGGATGTGGTTTGTCCACTGTTGAGTGGTTTATTCTCTCCATCTATTTGCTAAGTTTGTTTCTGTTTAAGAGAGCCTATAACCACAGTATTTAAACCTACCTTAATGTCACAAGTGTACTAGATGCCATACAAACACCACAGAGCAGCTTGAGAAGATATTGTCTATTCCTCTGGATTTTGTATCCCTCTTAACACAACATGGAACTCCTTTTCATATAAGATCACCAAAGCTCTTTCACATGAACTGCTCTGTGGGTTAAGAGAAAAAACATAAGAGCCATTGCTTCACAATGTCTTGCCATTTGGGGTGTAATATTTAGTGATATGCAGCATATGTCTCCTGCTGAAGCAACAGGAGAATCACAGACTGGTTTCTCAGCAGCCTCACAGATTAACTGCAAAGATGAAGTGTGGCATAAACCTTCATTTGCTCAGACTGGCATATGCCCCTCGCCCATTCTGCTGAGTCCCTTCACACCTATCTCTTTCTCTCTCTCCCCCCTACACACATGTTTCCTAACTCTGCTCACGGAAGCAATAACATGCCGATATTCTAACAACAAGCAAACTCAGTGCCCAGATATTTGATTCTAATATTAATTGCTTAAAAAAAAAGTAAACGAGGCAACTTGGTAAAATATCAAATTTCTGGTGTGGAGAATGTAATAGACAAGATAATACTAGAGTATCTTACAGCTCCAGAAAGTAAGAAATGATTTTTAAAATCCCATAATGGTGGGTGTATCAAAAAGGGACGTAAGTGTTCTCAATGGCCAAAGCTGGAGCAATTTGTGCAACAGACTAAGTAAAAATTTAGTGTTACAACACAAAGTATAAAATAAATATAAATTAGTCCAAACAGTTATATTTAACTGTTTATTAAACAGTTCATTTATATTAAATAGATTTAAGTGTACTGAATTTAATTAAATTTGATTTAAATTTATATTAAATAAATAGGAGCAAACAGACAAATATCCAATGCAGAATAATTCCAAATAAATTAGATACTCCACTCTCAAGAAATGGAGCATGACTCTCCACTCCTTTAGTGTGGGCTGTGCATGGTGACTTCTCTCCCAACAGGACAGGAAAGGAAGGGAAAAACGTAACTTTACAGTGGGGAAACGTGTCAACCCTCAAGTTGGTGATCAAGATTGATATTGTCAGGGGCCACTTATGTTGATACTATGTATAATTGACAGGATGTGTGGAGAATGGCACTCTATCTGTGGTCTTTCTTCCCAAAACTCATGGCCTTCGTTTTATTATTGGAAAGACATTAGGGAAACTAAATTGAGGGGTTCTGAAAATAGGATCATTCCATAAAATATCTGATCTTCAAAACTGTTAAGGTACTCAAGAACAAAGAAAGTTTAGGAAACCAGTACAGACCAGAGGAACCTGAAGAAAAATAACAAATGTGGTATCCTGGATGGAACCCTGAAACAGAGGGAGGAGAAAAAAACTAATAAATTTCAAATACATTATAGAGTTTGGTTAATAACAATTTATCAGTATTAGATCATTATTTATAACAAGTGCACCAGAGTAATATGAGATAATAATAGGAGAAACTGGAGGTGAGGAATACATGAACTCTACTATCTTCACAATTTTTCTATAAATCTAATACTATTCTAAAATTTATATATGTATCTGCAGGTATATTATAGATATTTACATAAAATACTACACAGCAAAAAATGGGAATTTTGATAGGTGGTTTGTAGACAATGAATGAGTGAACAATAGTGATATGGTTTGGCTCCATGTCCCCACTCAAATCTTATGTTGAATTGTAATCCCTAATGTTGGGGGAGGGACCTAGTGGGAGGTTATTGGATCACGGGACTAGATTTTCCCCTTCCTGTTCTCGTGATAGTGAGTTCTGTCAAGTTCTGGTTGTTTGAAAGTGTGTGGCGCATCCCCATTTGCTCTCTCTCTCTCTCCCCTTCCTCCATGTGGAGACGTACTTGCTTCCCTGTCACTCTTCTGTCATGATTGTAAGTTTTCTGAGGCCTGCCCAGCCATGCCTCCTGTACAGCCTGCAGAACTGGGAGTCAAGTAAACCTCTTCTCTTCAGTCTCAGGTAGTTCTTTATAGCAGTGTGAGAACTGACTAATACAAATAGCGAGTACTGGACAAAGACTCTACTCAGGATCAGATTGGTCAGCAATCTGACTATTCTTCAATGCTGTACCAGCCCTACTTTGCTCGTACCTGGACTTACCTTCAGAAAATGATAACATTCTATTAGGTTGGTGCGAAAGTAATTCCAGTTTTTGCCATTAAAAGTAATGGCAAATATTTTAGTTAAAGACCGTTAAGTCTTCATATTCAACCAAACTTAAATTATGAACAATATAGTGTGAAAAAATTATCTTTTTTTCTTACATATAGTTAAATATAAATGCTCTTGGATCCAGCATAAAATTCTTCTCTCCTTACTTATATGTTTAGGTGCATTAGGTGCATTAAAAAACTGACTTACCTCCCATTGTCCTAACCCAACTTGAAATGAATGATAGACCAAGGGTGTATAAGATACAGAAATTTAATTATATTAAACACGCACACACAAAAAGAGAGAGAGAGAGAGAGAGAACTAGAACTGGGAACTTTGAGGGAAAAACAACAGCCACAGAAGATTTAAGTCTCAATAAGCAGTTTTATATGCAATTTCCGCAAACATATTTTCATTTACTATAAAACAGCAAACAGCTTGGGAAGAGAAGCCAGAAATATGCACAGAGAAAGCAAAATAGTGTTAAATAAATACTGACTTGCAAAAAAGAAATTGCAGCCTATATTGAAATATGCTTATCTTATGGTACTTCAAAATGTAATAAATTTCTCTGACAAACAATAATTTAGTTTGAATTTAAAACAAATTCCCCTTTTGTCCTAAGAAAGTGTAATGTTAGACTTTGAAAGATGAATGGTTGTTTTAGCTCAGATACTGGTTATTAGCCACATGAGTATGCCCTGGCTAGGCTACTTAGATTTTGTAGTTGTACTGAGAGAAATTTAGTTAAAGCAATTGTTTGAAAGTTAAGCAAAGATGTCTGAAAAAAGAGAGATGTTAAAACTTATAAGCGAAAGTTAATGCAATTTCCACTATAAGAAAAAAAGAGATTTCAAGGGAAGAACTTTTTTTTTTTTTTTTTTTTGGACAGGGGGTTAAAGTGAAACATAGGATGTGTTTAATATTTGAATAATTACTTTTATTAGTGTTTGACTTAATACTCAAAAAGCTCAAAGCACTTAAGGTTATCAGCCAAAAATCAATGAAATCCAAATAATCTTGTACCTGTTCCTTGTTTTATACCAGAATAGAGTAAGATTACATATACACGCGCACACACACACACACGTATAATTTTTTACACACATACATATACACATATGTGTACATTACACAAAAATATTCACACATACACCTATGTTCCTAGGGCAGAGAGCACAAGTGGCTGTTTATTTTGCTTATAGAAATTAGAAAGAATGTGGCCACTTATTCATTAAACATCCACTAAATACCTTTATACAGAAGACACTATCCTTTAAATTAAGAATACAGAAATGAAGGTTTCTCAAAACCTCTTTCTTCATGAGCTTAGGGCCTAACAAAGAATATATAGAAGAAAATAAAAAATTATAATAGTCTTTCTGTAGAAATACCAAATATTTTATTTATGTTTCCCACTGTTCCAGAAAGAATATAAGAAAATTAATAATAATAATAGTAATATGACCTGAAAATGGAACAACATGCAATTATGTTCCCTGTAACAATTCAGTAATTTAAAAATATTAACAACTTAAATTCCCAGCAAAGAAAATCATTTGAATTAGCAAGAAAAAATACATCTAGATATTAAAATATTCTGCACCGCCTTGGAAGCATTTCCATGGAATTATTTTCATAATATAATTAAGAGAAAAACAATACCTAATATAAATCTTTTTCAGGAAAAATAATATGCCTATAATTATTTAGATTGTATATGTATATGTATAATCTCTCTCCACATATATACATATAAACATGCATTATATGTATGCACATAAACAGACACAGAAAAGAACAGCTGTTTCCGTGATAATGTTTACGATTCAGGGAGAAACAACTGACATAATTGCCATTACCATATGTAAATATTTTTTATTATTTTTGTGTATCCTTCCAATTATTTCTACATGTAAATATAAACAAATATAAATCTACATTCTTCTTTACAGAGAGGGTCAATTTATAGGTTTCTATTTTTATAATAAGTATGCATTACTTTAAATGATTTTTAGGTGATTTCTATTTCTGGCAGTCTGGTGGATTAGATGCTGATGGAAAAGAAGTGGAAATACATAAAATCTAAAGTATACATTTTTCTATTATTTAAATTTCTTACATATTTACAGGTTAAAAAATAAAATTTTACTCAAAATGTGAACTATGGAAACTCTTAATTCCACCTTTGAACACATTGATACAATTTTCATTCCCCACATACATAGCTTTTGGATTTGTGTGTGTGTGTGTGTGCATCCTTCTAGTCATTTATTTATATAAATACAAAAAATTAAATCTACCTTTTAATTTTCCTCCTTATATAGACAAACTATATCATTCTATATATACTGTTATAAACTTCATTTTCTTCCCTAATAAATTCTGGGGGCTTTCCGTATTGCTATATAAAATCCTTCTCCATTCTTTTCTTCCAGCTGCGTGGTTTGTCACTGTGTGTATGGAATCACATGATTTAACAATCTTCCAATATTTGACTATTTTATTACATTTTTGCAAGGGATAACATTGTTCATTTGCCATTTTGTATGTGTTAAGGTACATCTACATGATAAATTCTATAAATTAGAAATGCAGGATCAAATAATTCTTTTGTATATGTTGCTACCTGGCTAGTAATGTTCTATCCCCAATAACAACTGAAAATTGTGTTTCAGTTTACTATTATCTTGCTTTCATTTGAAAGATAATTTTTTGAAGTATGTATTTTTTTAATTTTTAATTTTAATTTTAATTTTTAGTTTTAATTTCAATCTTACACATCCTGTACATGTGCAGGATGTGCAGGTTTGCTACACAGGTAAACGTGTGCCATGGTGGTTTTCTGCACCTATCAATCCGTCATCTAGGTATTAAGCCCAACATGCATTAGCTATTTTTCTTAACACTCTTCCTCCCCCAACCCCACCCCTCCGACAGGTCCCAATATGTGTTGTTCCTATCCCTGTGTCCATGTGATCTCATTGTTCAGCTCCCACTTATATATGAGAACATATGGTGTTTGGTTTTCTGTTCCTGCGTTAGTTTACTGAGGATAACGGCTTCCAGCTTCATCCATGTCCCTACAAAGGGCATGATCTCATTCATTTTTATGGCTGCATAGTATTCCATGTCAAGAAACAACAGATGCTCGTGAGGTTGTGGAGAAACAGGAATACTTTTACACTGTTGGTGGGAATGCAAATTAGTTCAACCATTTTGGAAGACGGTGTGATGATTCCTCAAGGATCTAAAACCACAAATACCATATGACCCAGTAATTCCATGACTGGGTATATACCCAAAGAAATATAAATCATTCTAGTACAAAGATATATGCACATGTATGTTCATTTCAGCACTATTCACAATAGCAAAGACAAGGAATCAACCTAAATGCCTATCAGTGATAAAATGGATAAAGAAAATGTGGTATATAAACACCAAGAAAGACAATTTTTATATCTGAACTGCCTACCCAAGATTGACTGTCTTCTAAAAAGACCTTTGTAAAGTTGGAACCCATCATTATGGGATTCTACCATCAGAATAATGTCAAACAGAAATCCCATCACGCAGAAGGCAGGAAGGCAGGAAGGCAGGAACGAAGGAAGGAAGGAAGGAAGGAAGGAAGGAGGGAGGGAGGGAGGGAAGGAAGGAAGGAAGGAAGGAAGGAAGGAAAGGAGGGAGGGAAGGAAGGAATGCCCTAAATTCAACAGCACACTAAAAAGGTCATGCACCATGACCGAGTTGGGTTCCTCCCAGGGACACAAATAAGGCTCAAAGTAAGCCAAATCAATAAACATGACACATCACATTAATAGGATTTTTAAAAGGTGGTTATTTCAATAGACACAGTAAAAGCATTTGATTAAATTCAATATCTCTTCATGCTTAAAAGCTTTTAAATTATGTACAGAAGAAATGTACCTGATATAATAAAGACAATATATGATAAACCCATAGTTAATACATTAAACAGGAAAAAATGGAAAGCTTTTCTTCTAAGATCTGAAATAAGAAAAGAATGCCCACTTTCACCACTTTTATTCAGCATGGTAATGAAAGTCCTAGCCAGAGCAATCAGCCAAGAGAAAAAAATAAAAGGCATCCAAATTGGAAAGGAAGAGGTCAAATTGTCCATGTTTGCAGACAACATCATTGTATGTACAGCAAATTCTAAATATTTGACAAAAAATTCTTGGAACTAATAAACAAATTTAGTAAAGTTGTAGGATAAAAAAATCAACATACAAAAATGCAGCGTTTTTACATGTCTATGGTGAACTGTCTGAAAAGAAACAAAAATGCAATCCTATTTGGAATAAATTTTACAAAGAAGGTGAAAGACTTCTACAATAAAGACTGTAAAGCGTTGAACAAAATTGAAAAAAAAACCACACAAATAAATAGAAACACATTCCATGTTAATTTATTGAAATAAGTAATTAATATTGGTAATATATTTATATTACTGCAAGCAAGCTACAGATTTAATGCAATTCCTAACAAAATACCAATGATATTGTTCAAATAAATAGAAAACAATATAAAATTTATGTGGAATTACAAACAACCCTAAATAACCAAAGCAGTCTTGAGCAAAAATAACAAAGCTGGAGGTATCACACTACGTGACTTTTAAATATAAGCTATAGTAACAAAAATAGCATGGTATTGGCATAAAAATAGACACATAATGCATGTGGGGCATAAAACCTAGATGATGGGTTGATAGGTGCACTATGACACATGTGTACCTATGTAACAAATTTGCACATTCTGCACGTGTATCCCAGAACGTAAAGTAAAATGTAAAAAATAGAAAAAAAAATAGACACATAGACCAATGGAACACTATAGAGAGTCCAGATATCAACCCATGTACTTACAAACAACAAATAGCTTTTCAAGATCAACAATGGAAAAGCCTCATGAGGGAGATACTATTTAATAATGGAAGAAAAAATCACTAAAGGTTCAGAGGGTCAGTATGAGGACTGAATCTGTAAAGATATGTCACTGATGACAAACTTAAAGATAAAATTGTACTAAGCGAACTAAGCATAGCTAAGAAAATACTAGAAATCTAGTTTTCTCACTATAGAATCAATGAATGCATTTTCTACTATGACATGCTACTTTCACAAAAAAACCCTCAAATTTAAAAATTTCCCTGTGGTAGTTACCTGATTGAGGAACTTTATTTGGAAAATGTGAAAATGTATTACTCATATGTAGCCCACATTGCTCGATTTGTTTTTCTCATTTTGGGTACAGGCATTACCTTGGATTGACCACTCAATAAAATAATATTCAATCAATGTTTAACATCATTTGATTTCTCATTATATATGAGGAAAAAGTTTGAAAGTCTAAATACAAAAATGCATAATGCATAACTATATGCCTTTATGGATTATGACAATGAGGTAAGGGAGGAAGAAAACATTGAGAAAAATAGTAATAAAGTAATAATTCTGCTAAAAAAATTGGGATTAGTGCCTTAGGGAAGAGACTCAGGATAAGATAGCCACAATGACAGTACCTATCAGCAGAGTGCTTTACAGGTTAAGAAGTTTTCTTATATGCATTACCTTATAATTTTATTTTAAAATTGAAAACAAAAGTTATATAGATATTCAATGTCTAAAATAATCTCATCCAACTGGGAAAATCAAATAGCTTTAGATGTGTCTCTGTACGTGGATAACATTTTGAAAGCTAAAAAAGTGGGCATGTAGGGTAACTCCGACAGAATGTCTTTGATTGGATAATTTCATTAGGCTGTCCCTCAGGTTAAGGGGTAAAACCCATAAATACTAATAAAGGTGTGGTCCCACAAAGTTTCCCTCTTTCTCCCAACCTTCAGGTTGTGCGGCCTGCTGTCTCCAGATTTCCCATAGGTCTTTGTAGGCACCCTTCTTCTCTCATAGATCTTTGAATAATAAATTGCTCCTGTTATTTCATGTTTTGTTGTGCTGCTTGCTCAGTGTCTCACTCTCTTCCCAGTCAGGGCTCTCCTAGAGGCTGACTATACTGGTGAGAATAAACTGGATACAGATCACACAAGAACCACCAGAGTGTCTGCCAGTATAAAGACATTTCGTGTGAGAAGGACACTGGTCATGGGTTGGAGCCTTAGGCTTCAGGCTTTTTGCAAGGGCGAAGTAGTATTCCATGTAAGGCACATTGTAAACATCCACAACCACTTTCCTTAGAGCCCCCCAAGTGCAGAGCTGTAACTTACAGCCACTCTCCAGAGAACCCTTCAGACTAAATTAGAGAGAGAAAGTCACAACAAGGTTGTTTGCCAGACTCAGTTCCTTGGAAACAGAACTAAGATCCCTGTCTTCTTGCTAGCTGTCAGCTGGGAATGCGTCTTTGCTCCTAGAGTTGTCCTAATTTCGTTCTCATACTCTCCATATGGCCCTTCTCCAATAATAGCATTTCTAGACCCTCACACATTTCTAACGTCACAGAATTCTACTGTCATATCTCGCTGACTCCAGCCAGTGACAGTTCCCCATTTTAAAGAGATCATGTGTGATTAGATTGAACTCACCTTCATAATCCAAGGTAATCGCCTGTGTAAAGTTCTTTACTTTTAATTACAGTGGAGTCTT
The DNA here is from genome assembly GCF_000951045.1 of Mandrillus leucophaeus. Lineage (NCBI taxonomy): Eukaryota > Metazoa > Chordata > Mammalia > Primates > Cercopithecidae > Mandrillus > Mandrillus leucophaeus. The sequence continues at coordinate 419,722 of NW_012106352.1, forward strand.
CAACAACACAGGCATTAGTAGCACCAACCTCCCCCACATAGTCAATAATCTGTATTTAACTTCTGATTCCTCCAAAACCTGGCTGTAGTAGCCTACTGACCAGGAACTTTACCAATAACATAAGCAGCTGACTTATAGATATTTTATGTGTTACGTGTATTATGTATTATATTCTTACAATAAAAGAGACTAGAGAAAAGAAAATATTATTAAGAAAATCATAAGAAAGGGAGTACTGTTCTGTATTTATCAATACCCAAAATTTATGTCATCTCTTTACAAGATGAATCGTCTGTCTAAAATGGTGGGCAACAGCAGCTACAGACCTTAATCTACAGTACATATCAAACAACTCAGCTTTCTCTTGTATGTCATGACTTTTCTCTGAGTCTTCTGATTCTTAGGGGGACTTTCAGTACCACTAGCACATTGTGTAAGTCCCATGGTGTTATTCAAGGTTTGCAATATTGCACTAAACACAATGAAAAATACATGAGAACCGAGAGGGATTACCTTTTACTGCGATACACAATTTACTGGACAGATGAACCTCTCATACAGAGGTGATTACTCTCACATGGGGTTTTAAGCAGATATTTGCCACCCTTGAGCTCACCACAATAACAACAGAAGGTAACAACAAAATTATTACAGTAGTACAGTATGTACTGCAGTTAATTTAATGCAGTTATGATTTAACACCGTACCACATGTATTTACAATTCTCTCGACTGGGAGTGATAGCATGTAGAGTCTGAATTTGTTTGTATAAATTCTGTTAAATTTTAACTTTTTATAATAGATTCGTGTACATTTATGGCAGCAAAGGATTAAAAAAGACTATAACTGCATATATTTTGTGCGTTCATGATGTAATTATATTTTTCCTATTTTTTCAATATTTCTAAGCTACACAGTTGATCTGAAAGCTTTCTCAAATTATTATAAATATCCCCCAATTTTTCAATCTATTTTTAAAAATACATGCATAAGTGAACCTACACAGTTTATACTCGTGTCATTCAAGAATCAACCGTACATCTCCAAAGTTTCTTCTTGCCATTTAACATAAGATACTTAAATATTCCAGAGATTAAAGCATGAAAGTCTGTGTGTGGGAATGGGAACGGGGGTTACATTTTGTTTATCTCAGTCAATATTATAAAAGAAAAAGAAAGATTGTGTAAATATTCCAGATTAATGGAGTCTGAAGATACATTTTGATTAAATTCAATAACTCACCCTATCAATACTGTAGCCTGTACTAGAAGGGGGCAATGTCATAAAGAAGATTATTGGATCAATTAACAAAATTAGAATGCAAATGGTACATTACATAAAAGTATTTAATCAAAGTTAGATTTACTACAATTAACTGTCCTGTGGTTATGTAAAACAATATTTATTTATTTATAGTTGATTAAAAATGACAGATGATTGATAGATAAATAGACGGATAGTAAATGAAAAGGCAAATGGGGTAAAATGTTAAAAACGGGGAGTATGTGCAAAGGGTATACATATTATGTACACTTTTTATTTTTTTAATTATTTGTAAACACTTTAAAACAAGTTTGAAATTATTCCAATTTGTTTTATAATTAAAGTGAAACAAAGCCATTAGCAGATTTTTTTTTAAGTTGAGATAATTTATTTACAGGAAAAATAAATTCTAAGTCATAGAAGTTTTATAGGCAAAAGAAATGATGCCAGTTTCAATCTCAGATATGCAAAGGAGAAGATATCTAGAAATGGTAATTATATGGGTAAATGTAAGAAATCTATTATTTAAATTTTATATCTATCTTTAGTTTGTGTCATTATCTTATCAGATTTGACTATAAAAATATTGGACTGCTTATGCAAATTAATAACAATATATTTTGGAGATAACCTTTGTAGAAAAAACTTTTAGGGCAAAAAGAACATAAAGTATGGGGATTGGTTGATAAGTGGAATTGTATTGTTTTAAAATATTTCTGTTCTTTGTTAAATAGCATATAACTTGAAAGTAGGCAGTGATAATGAATATTCACATTGTATTCTAAAAAGCAACACACAAGCAAAATATATGCACATACAGGCATACACACATGTACACATACACAACAGTAGAGTTAAAATACAGAATATATAATAGAAAAGTAAAAACTGTGAGATTTACCTAGTAGAAAAGAGCAAAGGAGAAAAAGAAAAAAAAAATGGTCCCATAGGATGAATAGAAAACAATCCCCAATATGAGAGACTTAACCATGTCAATAATTATACTAACTGTAAATCAAATGAACTAATGTAAATGCAAAAATTACCAGACTGAGTCAAAATGCAAGATCTTCATTCTTTCCTATTTTTGTGATCTAACACTCTTGAAGAATATTAGTCAATTATTTTGTTAAATGTTCCTCAATCTATTGTATTCTCATGATTGGACTGAGTTTATACATTTTTGGCAATAATAACAAAAATTATGCCATGCCCTTTTGAGTTAGTCTTATGAAAGTGTAGGGGAAAACTCTTATGGATTTACCTAAGTGATTAACTTTTTTTGGTGCTCTTCGTTTATTTGGGTACATTCACATTCTTGTATCATTTTCCTTCTCACTGATGAAGTTTATTTAAGATTTCTTGTTGTGAGAAACTATTGGTGATAAATGTCTTCAGGATTTATATGTCCAAAAAAGTCATTATGTCACCTTCATTTTTATTTTTGTGACTATAGTATTCAAATTTGACATTTTATCCTTTTAATATATAAAATATATGTTTTCTGTATTTTCTCTTGCATTGTTTCTAACAAGAATGTGCTGTTTATTTCTTTGTTCCTGTGTATGTAATGAATCTTTCTTTTTTTTCTACTTTTAACACTTTATCTTTACCTTCTATTTGGAGCAATTTGGTTATAATATGCCGAGGTGTACTTCTCTTCATTTTTCTGTGTGTAAATCTATATAAGCTCTTCTGATCTGTAATTTATAGTTTTTGTTATATTTGGAAACCTGAGGGGACAGGCTGCTATTGTTTCAAATAATTTTCCTTCCCTGTCCTCTGTTAACATCAATTACATATATCTTAGGCAACTTCTCACTGAGTTTTTTTTTGCAGTTTTTAAAAAACCTACCTGTTTCAGTTTGGATAATTTCTGTTATTATGTCCTCAAATTTGCTAATGTTTTATTCTGCAATGTTTAATCTGCCATTAATCCAAACCAGGATATTTTTCTGCCTAGGCATTATCATTTTCATCTCCAGGTTTTATATATTTTATGCTCTAAATGTTTAATATTTTTGTAACATTTTAAGCATATTAAGGGCAATTATAAATTACTGTTTTAATAATCTTATCTAAAATGTCAAACACCTGTATTAGTTAATGGTAGATTTAGATGGATTGATATTTCTCTTAATCTTGGATCATATTCCTCCATGTCGTTGCATGCCTGATGAGTTATTTTATTGGATGCCAACCATTGTGGAATTTACATTATTAACTACTTGATATTTTTCTGTTGCTATAAATACATACATAGCTTTTATCTTTTTCTAGGATGCCATTAAGTTACTTGGAAATAATTTAATCTTGTCAGGTCTTGCTTTTAAAACATGTTATATGGGACAAAGGCAATATTACTCTAGGGATAATTATCCCCTACTAGTGAGGCAAACAGTTTTGAATACTCTATCCAACGCCCTATAAACTATGTGATTTTCTACTCTGACTAATGCCTGATACTATGTTTGGTTCTGTGAGAGTGCTGGGTACTCTTTCTTATAATTATTTATAGTGATTCCTTACTTTCTGTTGCACATTTTTCTCTTACACAAATCCTCTGATTACTGCTCTGCTGAATGCTCAGAGGAGGCCTGTGGAGATCTGAATCCTGTCTCTGAGTGGCTCTTTTCTTTGTGGTGCTTTGCCGTGCAAACTCTAGCCAATTTGTTCTCTCTGGACTCATCACTTTATCTTTTATTCATTGAATCTTTCTAGCTCTGCCAGAATTCTCAAAATCTGTGCTGCTACCTGAAAATAAGCTGGGGCAATCATAAGATTCACCTTGTTTGTTTCTCTTTCTCAGATGTCATAAATTTGTTTAATATAGTTGCTGCCTAGGCAGCTGTTTCTAGGCATAATACCTGAAACCTACCATCTTTGGCTTAGTTAAAACCTCCCTCCCTAATATGGTTGTTTGCCATATAGCCTGCTTTTTCCTCATCTCACTGAACCAAAACCCAACATATTGCACAGCTGCCAACTGTAATAAAGCCTAATGTTAAACATCATAGTCACGCAAATAAATTCCCAGCTTCATGTATGTTTTCTTTAAAATAGGCAATTCAAAACCCCTAAGGAAAAGCCGAAAGGAAAATTCCTATAGACCTTAATAAAGGCATAATCCCAAAGGTTTCCTTTCTCTATCACTCCCTATCTGCTGGTTGAGTTCCCTTACTCATCCAAACCTCTCCTCGGCCTCCTATTGGCACCCCTAACTTCTCTGGACCTCTGAGTAGTACATTTCTTCTATGTTATACATTTTGCTTTCACTCCCTAATGTGTCTCACCTGAACCTAATTTTCCCCCTAATCAGGGCTCTCCTAGCGAGTGGGTGTCTGGTTTATTGGCATTTTCAAGAGAGACATCAAGACCAAATTACAATAGAAATCTCAACACCAGGGTCACTGATCTTCATTGTCGGATGTCCAACGACATACAACTTTTTAAAAATATATTTCATCTAATGTTTTTAGTTGTTTTAAGTAGGAGGGTAGGTCCAATCACAGTTAATTCATCTTGCTGGAAGCAGAAGTCTGAATGATTCTATTTGCTTGCAGATGAAAAAACTAATCTATCTGATATAAATTGAAAAAGTCTGCCTGTGGGAGAGAACTGACTGAAAGAGAACGAGCAATTATTTTGTGGTGATGTAAATGTTCTATATCTTCTGTGGGTGGTTGTTAGAGAGGCATATTACAATTGCCAAAACTCATGGAAATTCACACCTAAGATGTGTGCTTTTTATTTTCCATCATGTATGCCACAAAAAATAATTAAAATCGCTATATTTTATCTTGATTATCCATCTCTGACCTTCAAAGAAAGAAATCAATCTGACATTCTAGCCCGGGTACTCTTTCCTCCTTCCTCTGCCACCCTCGCCAGTAAGTCAGCCCCCACAGACACAGAGAAACAAAGACACAGGTGTTGGGCTCCTTTCCATCATAAAAGAAATTCTGACTCTTTCATTTCTAGCAGAGATGTAAGTTCTTCAGATATACCCTAACACAATGTTATGATATACGAAATGCACACTATTCATTAACGTTTGATAAAGTGTAACATAGTTTGTCTATTCTCCTAAGTGTAGCAGAGAAATGTGTTACTTTTCCTCCCAGTGTTTATTTTAAATATCATTAACAGCCACTTTCACAAAGTTGGTCTGTTGGAATACAGTGTTACCAACTTTCTAGGTTTTAAGGGACAGATTTATTGTCACACCAGTTTTAATGGTTTCTAAGAGTTACTGTTTTTGTTGTTGTTGTTCCAGGGCTACCTGCCCCTCAATTGGGTTTCATAGCTTGGCAGTTATGGCTTCTTAATTTATGATCATGAAGGTTATGGTTTGCAGACTTGTTTTCAATCCATTATTACCTCCCTTAAAATATCTTACAACCTGTCATTATGATAAACAGGGCTGAGGAGTGAAGATAGCCTCAGTTTTTGAGAAGATTCCTTGCTTGTTTATATGCATTTTCAAAGGTAACATAAAGCCAATTATATACATTGGCTGTGGATTTCATTTCTATGGTGTTGGGCAGCTGATAATATGAAAAATGTTTGTATTTGGGAACTACTGGGGAGAAAATTATTTCTTCTCATATGATAGAATAATGCTAATATTATGAACAAAATTTAGAGGGCTAAAGCCAGTGTCTCTAGGGAGGTAGACAGGCACAGAACCAGGAGGCAAGGCACCGGGGTCAGTTCCCTTGCTTCTGTTTGTTAATCTTCAAATCACATATAATTATCACAATATAGTGATAATTATAGTGATAATATAATGATAATGAGCATCAAAGACAAAGATAGTATTCTAAAAACTTTCAGAAAAGAAGAAAAATTTACTAAAAAAATTTTATTGAGTTTGATATGGACATTAGCTTCTCTACGGCCAGGCAGAGTGGCTCGTGCCTATAATCACAGCACTTTGGGAGGAAAAGGCAGGAGGATCACTTGAGGCCAGAAGCTGGAGACATTAGCTCCTCAAAAGCAATGTTAGATATAAAAAGACAGGAAGGCAATATAAGTTTCTTAGTTATTGAATGAAAATATTTGTTGTATAATTTATGTAAAATCTGATTTCCAATCAAATTTTAAGACATAATAAAGTTATTCTCTTAAGAAGAAGCCATAAGAAGTATTTACCACTCAATTGCCCACACTGAAAACAATGTTTGAAGAAGTGTTGCGATAATGTCAGAAACAAATCCAGGAGACATTGCAAGAGACAGACACAGCAGAGATAATTACATATCTTATTAAAGTTTGTTGTCAAGGCAAACACACTCACATAGACACAGTCACATCTACACATACACATGAAAATAGTTAAGAGAAAGACTGTCTCTAATAATTCAGGATTACAGTAGTGTACAATATCAACATAAGTCTTTCTTTTCCTGAGATTTTAAAAAATGTGTTTATTAATTTGTCCTATTGGACCTATTACCAAGTTTTTACATTGCCCTTATAATTATTTAAGACTTGCAGTTTCTTTAGATTTTTGAGGTAGCCCATAATTACAGTCACGCACTGTATAACCATATTTCAGTTGATGATGGATTGCATATATGACAGTGATCACAAAAGCTTGTAACGGAGCAGAAAAATTCTTATGGCCTAGTAACGTTGTAGCTACCGTAACATCATAACACAACATGTTACTGATGTGTTTGGAGTGATGCTGGTGCATACAAACCTACCACACTGCTAGTCATATACAAGTATAGCACATACAATTACTTAAGAGGAATATAAGCATATTAAAGGTATTGAGATATTATTGGATACATTTACATAAAAACTACTAATATCTCACATAACACAGAGTAAACCTTGTCCTCAGAGAAGTCATACAATGTCTTCCATTTGCTCTTCTGAATATAGAATCCACACTGCAGGCATTAATATTCTATTAATTTATAGTGGTACTAGAAGTGATCGTAAAATAGTGCTATAGGTCATTCTAGTAATATATTTCTGTTCAAAGTCAAGAACACTGACTAATGATGAAATGCCTAAAGCAAACATATATTGTTAAAAATCATTTAAGTTTTAGAATATGACAAGTTTCTCAAATTTCAAACAAGGTATTGCCGAAAGGTAGAAAGTCAAGTTTTATTAACATTTATTTTTCCACTGGGAAATTTACTGATGCTAACAGCACTGGAGCCACTTGATAGGGATATACACTTTTGTTTAGCTTCAGATTCAAAGACCAAACCACTAGACTTTCTTTCCAGTATTATTGCTACTAGGAAGGCCAGATAAAGTTTCCTGAATACAAACTGGATCATGCTTCTCACTTAAGAACTTTCAATAGGTTTTTTAGTTTAGAATAAAAATCACATTCTACACTATAATTTGTCCCTCTCTTCCTCTCCAGCCACAAGTCCAATTTGACCCTCTATTTCAGTCACTATGAACAATTAATGTTTGCCTGGGCCAGTATATCTGTCCATATCATAACTGCATATCTTTTTATATGATTTTTTTTCTTGTGCTTTGTTGCCCAGATACATTATTTTACTTCAAGCTTTAGAACCATTAAACACTCTATGACTGCTGAAAGCCTCTATCATAATGCTTGACATATAAAAGGAAAGCATAGTAAAGTTCCAAAACACAAGCGTTTATATATATAGTATATATATAAATATATATATATATGTAGATACATATATATGAGAGACTGGGATTTGAATTGCAACTCTTGCTCCTTTTACCAGTGTGACATGGAAAAATGGCTTAATCTCTTTGAGCCTTGTTTTCCTATTCCTAAAAGTGAGATATGAGAATAATGCCCACCTCAAAGAACTGTTGTCATGACTAAATCAAACCAGCAAATGTCACAGGTGCTCAATTACTCTGAGATCTTTGGTAACACATGTTACATCTATTCATATTTTGCCTCCATGGTTTCATTTAATGCCTGGAATACTTCAGTTACTAAAAAATGTTACTTTTGGCCAGGCGCGGTGGCTCAAGCCTGTAATCCCAGCACTTTGGGAGGCTGAGGCGGGCGGATCACAAGGTCAGGAGATCGAGACCATCCTGG
>NW_012106352.1:431485-432158 GCF_000951045.1 Mandrillus leucophaeus
TGATGTAAATGACGAGTTGATGGGTGCAGCACACCAACATGGCACAAGTATACATATGTAACAAACCTGCACGTTATGCACATGTACCCTACAACCTAAAGTATAATAATAATAAATAAATTTAAAAAAATAAAAAATAAAAAAAAAATAAAAACATTATTGTTAACTATAGTCATCCTATTATGCTATTGAAAAATAGATCTTATTCATTCTACCTAGCTGTATTTTTGTATCTATTAACTGTCAGCTCTTTATCCCCACCCCGCCCTTACTACCCTTCACAGCCTCTGTTAGCCATCATTATACCCTCTATATCCATGAATTCATTTTTTTTTTAAGCTCACACATATGAGTCAGAATATGTGATATTTATCTTTTTGTGCCAGGCTTATTTCACTTAACACAATGAACTTGACATAACATATTTCACTTAACATAATGTCCTGCAGTTCCATCCATGTTGCTGCAAATGACAGGATTTCATTCTTTTTACAGCTGAATAATATTTTATGTGTATATGTACCACATTTTCTTTATTCATTCATCCATTTACTGGACAACTAAGTTGATTCCATATGTTGGCTGTTGTGAATAATACTGCAATAAATAAGATTATTATTTTATAGTATGTTTAGATTTACAAGCATTCTTAAATGTAGATGAAAGGGGAGAA
>NW_012106352.1:435398-438115 GCF_000951045.1 Mandrillus leucophaeus
ATGGAAGCTTTTTGAAAGAGGCCAAGAGGAATCTCTAAGTAGAAAAGATATTTAGGAAGATGACCTTTTAAGAAGTTCTTCCCTAAAGTGTTGATAGGCAGAGTGAAAAACTGTGAGCAACAATGTTCAATAACTCTGCAAACAAAATATTCCATATGACTTGGTGGAGAAACATAGGCAACACTGCAGTTTTATGAATGTTTTGTGTGTACTTGAAAAAATATGTATGTTCCTCAGTTGTTGAGCATAGCTATATAATTCCAGTGGATCAAGTTTGTTAATTATATATTTTAAAACAAATACATTTCTTTTTTAAAGAAATATTCATTTTTGAGATTTGTTATTCAAGGATTGATTTTTGAAATATGCTTTATTTTCCCATTATGAAAATAGATTTACTCTTTTAACCTGCTATTATGGTCAGTTTTCATCTATATATGTTAATTACATGATTAGTTCATTTGAGTTTGCCTTTGTCAGGTAAATTAAAACTCTTATAAATATATACCTCTTATTTTTTCTGTGTCAACGTCCATTTTATTTGATAATAATACAGGTTCACCAGGTTTATTTGATTATATTTTTACTGTCTTTTTCTTTCAAACTTTTGTGACAGTGTTTTTAGGTATCTCTTTTAAATACCAGAATTGCATTTAAGAAAAACAAATACAAATTTGCAACACACACACACATGCAAATACTATATTTACCTCTTCACTGATGAGTTTGCTAGAATAATTTTATATTTTGACTCATTTTGAACATTTTATTTGATGTTATTTTTTATTCTCCCTTTTTCATTTACTACTCAAGCTCCAGCCTCCACCTACCCAACTCCCATTATTTTGTTTTGTTTTGTTTTGATTAAATTTGGTGGGGTTGTTTTTGCTCTTTGTGTTTTTTAATTGCATGTTTTTCTTCTACCAATGTACAAATTATGTAACCTACTCAAATAATTTAAGGTACTTTAATATTTTAACATGCTTATTTAATTTATTGAAGCCTAAAATTATTCAATACTTCTAGTCTTTTCATCACAATTTAATTGTCACTTCTGCTAACCTACATGACCCATATTTTAGTTCTAGTATGATTTTTCTTTTGCTGAACAAGTAAGACGGTACTTTTATTCTTAAACTCTCAGCAGCATTTAGCTTTTTATTTACATGTTGATCACGTTCTTCTCAATGTTGACTTTTCTTCTTGTTCGACATTCCCCTGAAGATGTATTTCTTGCTACCAGGAAGTATGTCTTAGAAGTACCTTTAGTGAAAAGTAAAAGAGCAAAAATCTCTTAGGAGTAACTTTTTGTTTTATTGTATTTAATTTTCGTTAGCAAGTATTTAATTTGGTAGTGTTACTGAATATGGATTTCTAAGTTGAGAATTTATTTTATTTTAGTCTAATGAAGATTTTCTTCCATGATCTTCTAGGTTGCAGTGGTCTAGTCTTCTGGAAATCTAACATTTTTATCTGTCAAACTATTTTTATTGGCTTTGTAGATGATTTGACACTCTGGCTGTTTTTACATCTTTTTTATTTTGCCTTTGGTGCTTTGAGGTCATTTCTATAATATGTTTCGACATTGATATATTATAATTTATTCTTCTTAGAATTCTTCATCTTACTGGATTCAATAATTATGATCTCATAAAATATAAAATATTTTCGATGAATAACTTTCCAGATATTTTTGGGCCACAATATCAATCACTACTTAGTCTTTCTAAAACTCCAATATGTTACACACTAAATGTTCTTATGTTATTCTCCATATCTCTTAAGCCCCATTAAACATTTTAGTATACTTTTTCATTTTTGAAAATATCTTATTACTTTGTTATTCTTTTAGTGTCTTTTATTTCTTTAAATCTTTAACACGTTTATTTCAAATCCTACATGCACTAATTGTTGGCAGCAAAAATAGCTTGTTTATTCCACTCATGCTATTTATGGCTATTTTGCTTTGTGGTTTTAATTTAAACTAATATGATAGGAATTTGTGTTTCAGAAAATTTGAGTCCCAAGTTTAATGTATATTACTCCACGGAAGATTTGTATTTGCCCTCCCCAGATACACGAGGACGTTACCATGCCGGTATGTCTTTTAACTGAACTTTTAATTTATTTTCTTTTAGGTTTAACAGGAATTATGCATTTCAAAAACGTTTGGAGGTGAGTTAATTTTTAAAGATTCTTGGGAGAATTTTTCAGTCTTCTCTACTCTAGTCAAGTTCTTAACAGGCATGTTTCTTTATATCTCTTTCCATAAGGAGAAAGCTTCCCTATTTCACCTATTGCATTTATCACCCTGGATGAAATCATATTTATGTTGTAAGAGGTCTTAAATTCAATTACCCATCCCATTCAGTCTTTGTGACTTATTTTAACCAGAAGAATTTCATTTTTTAAATTCTTTTTTATCTTTAAATTTGTAATTATGATGTATTCTTAATAATGTACATATTTATGGGGTACATGTGATGTTTTATTACAGACATACAATGTGTAATGATCAAATCAGGGTAATTGTGGTACCCATCATCTCAAACTTATCATTTTTTGTGTGTTTTGAACATTCCAATTCTATCCTTTTATAATAGTTATTTTTAAATATACATTATGCAGCCATAAAAAAAGATGAGTTTGTGTCCTTTGTAGGGACATGGATGCAGCTGGAAACCATCATTCTTAGCAAACTATCACAAGAACAGAAA
>NW_012106352.1:438800-484437 GCF_000951045.1 Mandrillus leucophaeus
TTGGCTGTTGTGAATAATACTGCAATAAATAAGATTATTATTTTATAGTATGTTTAGATTTACAAGCATTCTTAAATGTAGATGAAAGGGGAGAATAAATGCATGGACAAAAATTATCAGTCACTGGTGTGTATGTACATACTTCAGTCTTATTGATTTCACTAATAATTTTTGGTCCCTTAACATATTCAAATCAGCTAAGTGTAGAGTCTCAGCTACAGATATAGCTTGAATATGTATTCAATTTAAAAATCCCAGTCATATTCAATGGCATCTCATTTTTTTCAGTTAGCACTGATGGCAGATAGACAAAAAGTTTATTGCAAGTTTAATGTACGTGAAAAGGTGGTTTGAATTATAGTGGCCTCCTGTCAAAGTGTGTCATGAGCCAATGTAAAACCATCTCTAGCATAGGTAGATCAAAAATATATGAACCTAAATGTAATCAACATGACATTTCCATAATCATCATTGGCATAGTAGCCAATTAAGCTAATTTTCTTTGCATCTAATCTAACCAGTATGCTGTAAATGTTTCATGGAGAAGGAAATGTTTTACATTTCCCATTCTCTGAATCTATTTCTGTGAATTAGCAAGAATCCCTCACTTCTATAGTTAATACCAAGCTAAAGCCACACAAATTATTTTTAGCATCTTGGCCCCATGTGCTATTCATCTCCAAATAGTTTAATAGCTTTTGTAAGTTTGTCGTATCATTTACTACCAAGGGTGAAGCAGAATACATCCTAAAAACAGAACTGTTTCCATAAAACTCTGTATACCAGCATTTCAGAAAAACTCTAGGCCGCAACTCTTTTTCAAGTTTCTAAGCCTATTTTGCTGTGTATTACAGTCCCTTTTTGTTGTTGTTGTTGTTGTTGTTAATCATTCAATTATTATTTACTTCTCTATAAAGGTTAGGTTCAACTTTTCGTTTCCATATTGTCTCTAATTCTCAGAATGGCTTTTGTTCGTGGGTGCAGCCTTTGTTGCTTCTTTTGCTATAGAACCATTATTTGCATAACATCTCTAGAGACCTTAGAAGCCTGGCTTCAAAGGGCTGTCCCCACCCTTGCTTGTTCAAGAGAAGCTTTAGAAAATGTGCCAACAAATATCCAAGGGAAGATGTATTAGTGAAAGTTTGTCCAACAGCCATACCAGCCTTCCACCAATCAAATTAATCTAAGCTCTGTTTTGGTTTAAATAAAGCCACAGCAGTTATGTCCACTACACAACATTTATTTGGATACAATACACCTAGTATTTGACACCAGTAAAGTTTTTACTCTCTCACGTTAAGAAATCAGTCTCCCTTCTTATGTCTATAAATAAACATCATGTGACTGCTTCCTTCTATTTTGAAATATACATTAAATTATTTTTTATTATACTCACCCTATTGTACTACCAAACAGTTGATCTTTATTCCTTCTCTCTAACTGTATTTTTGTATCAACTAACCACAGCCATCTATTCCCCTTTCACATTACTCTTCCAAGCCTCTAGTAACCACTATTCTATTCAATACCTCCATGAGATCAAGTGTTTTAGCTATCACATATAAGTCAGAATATGTGACATTTGTCTTTTAGTGACTGGCTTACTTAACATAATGGGCCATAATGAGCCCATCCATACTGTCACAAATGATAGGATTTCATTATTTTATAGTGGAATAGTGGAACAAAAGTCCATTAAGTATATATACTACCTTTTCTTTAACCATTTATCCATTGATGAACAACTAGGTTGATTCCATATCTTGGTTATTGTGAACAGTGCTGCAATATATATGGGGGTTCAGATATTTATTTGATATACATATTTCCTTTCTTTTGAATACATACCCAGTAGTGGAATTTCTGGATCACAAGGTAATTCTATTTATAGTTTTTTGACCAATCTTCACATTGGAGAAAGGAAAGTCTCTTCAACAAATGGTGCTCTGAAAACAATATTCATGTGTAAAAGAATTAAACTAGACCTCCCTCTGTCAAGATTTATATAAATTAAACAAAAATGAATTAAAAACTCAAATGTAAGAACTGAAACTTTAGAAACACTAGAAGAAAACATTGAGGAAATGCTTTAGGACATTGGTCTAGGCAAAGATTTCTTGAGTAAGACCTCAAAATCAAAGGGAATCAAGCAATATTGGACAAATGGGATCACTTCTAGCTAAAAAGCTTCTGCAATGCAAGGGAAACAATCAAAAAAGTGAAGAGACAACGTACAGAATGAGAGAAAATATTTGCAAAAGTATTCATCTGACAATTAATTAGTAACCTTAATATATAAGAAGCTCAAAAAAGTGGATAGCAAATAGTAATAATAATAACCCAATAAAAAATTAAGCAAATACTTTGAATTGACATTTTTAAAAAAGAAGACATATACATAGCCAGCAGGTATATGAGAAAATGTTCAACATCAGCAGTCATCAGGGAAAGGCAAATCAAAATAAAAACAAAAATCATCTCACCCCAGTTAAAATATTTTTTATCCAAAAAGACAGAAAATAACAAATGCTGATGAAGATGCAGAAAAAGGGGAATGCTCGTACACTGTTGGTAGGGATGTAAACATAGTGCAACCACTATGGAAAAACTTTGCTTTTTCTAATCAGTTCACATTGATATATTCGTCATTGGAATCTAGAGTTGGTATGTTTTCTTTATTTCTTTAACTTTGGTCTTGAACTTTTCTTTGTGTGCTTGTGTCCAATTGTAATAAGCCTATGTATGTCTAGTTGGTAGAGGCCCTTTATGTTTAACACTAAACTGACCGAATTAAGATTGATGACAAGACACTAGAGGAATGGGCAGGCCTCTGTGAAACCAAAGGAGAAAATCCTATAAAGTGATTGAGTGCAGTTTTGTAGTATTTAAGGACTGTGGTAATCTCAGGCCATGGATTTCATTAAAGAGTACTTCAAATGCAAGATATAAATAAGTAAAACTTATTTCATAAAAAAAATATTTTTGAGATGTAAGTGATTAAAGGAAATGCATCACCAGCAGACAATTCATACATTTTCCCAAAGTAAAAATTCCCTGTGATCTTACTATCTGGAAGATCAGATTTACATTTTATTTACATTCCATGACTTTCCACAATGAATTCACTTAAAAAATATATTTGTACTGAGAGCAAAGGTGACTCAATAAAAATAGAAAGAAACAGAATCACAAAAGAGAAGCTATCAGAAACACACGCAATGTCAGAATCTTGCTAGCCTTACGGAAACTTAAGGAGATTGCCTTCTTAATAAAGACAGCTCCATGTTCACACATACAGCATGAACATCACTGTGACTATCTTGTATAAATTTGACATAAACCCTGCATGTGATATGATACCTATAGTGATCATAATATTCAGCTAAAAGTGGCATAAAATTTGATTTTTTTTAAAGTTGGAAGAGACAATCTGTCAAACATAGTTTGAATGACAAAATAAAGGGGGTTTTTGGGACACATTTGAGGTTCTTATGCTTTCTTCTTATGATAAGCCCTTTTTCTCTCTTTACAAAAATTAACCACAAATTCATCAAAAATAAAAAAAGACAATTGAGAATATAGTGAGTTTCTTGTCACTACTATTGTAAAACCAGAGACTTGACCGTTGTTAAAATTGTTTTCTGGGGATTCAGACCCTGGGAGATTGAATGAGGTGAAAGATTCCCATAATGTATTATGCATGAATTATAACCTGGAGGTCATTTTAAAAATACAGAGTGCATGGCTACATTCATGAACTATTGTATCAGACTATTTTAAGAAAGGAAACTAGAAAGCTGGATAACATTTATTTCTGATTTTTAAAGTAAACTCTTTACATAATTTTGTAGCAACTATCCTTTAGATTATAGCCATAAATAGATAAGTCTAAAAACACTTTCACTTTAATGGATCTATTTTTCTGTGGCTTTGGATTTGATCATGTGTCAAGATTTTTGACTCCTTTCTGCTCCATTAAATCTTAGCATTCCCATGTGCCATTTCCATAATACCTTGTTAACATAACCTTCATGACAGTGAGTGATTTTGATTCTCCCAGCTAATTCAAGCCATACTTAAAGATCAGTCTTAGTGTAGACTTTGTTTGTTTTGATTTCAAGGAGTAAAGGCACAGGATGACTGAAGAAAATATTTTTGTATTGCTAAGGATATATTGGGAAATTTACGTTTAAAAAGTTGTGATGTTACTATTATTTTATATTTGAAAGTATTTGAAGTACTTTTTTGTAGATTTCCTGTGGATGCAACCTAAAAATAGGGGGTTCCATTATGTGAACTTTTATAAAAATCATCCGGAATCTGAAAGGGAAAAATAAAACTCAGTCCTGAAAACCATAATTTTTTTCCTTTGAAAAAATAAAATCACCTTATTCTATAATTAGGAAAAAAAAATCTTCTCTCTTCAGATGAAATAAGGCATATGTAGTAAAAGGTAATTTATTAATAATAGTAAAATAACTTATTAAATAAATACAAATATAGCTAAAACTTACATTAGCCATTGAATGTAATATATCGCAAAAATGGCCACAATGATTTGTTGCTTTTCCTGTGTTGAAGATATCTGAATTCTGGACTGGTTTTGTGTGAGTGTGTGTGTTTGTGTGTGTATGCAGTTTGTGTGACATACTTTGACCAGGAAAATCCAGTGAAAGTAACTTCCTCAGTCTAGGCCTGAAGAGACTTTTCCGATTCTAGTTTTGCGGCTCTTGGAAATTTGCCATTGGAAACAGCTCAAGACTTCTGTGTTACATAATGGGATACATTTGTTCCAGTCACAGATAATGCTCCAACAGATAGCCAGCCAACGGCCATACATGTGAGTGAGGACATCCATGAGCAGCCAGTCCCCTGCCTATTTACACACTTATGAGCAGGCCCAGCTAAGATGAGCCAACAATCACCCAAGCCAGAAAAATGGCCAAAGTTGTTAAGTTAAATATATTGTTGTTGCGTTAAGACAAAATTTTAAGGTAATTGGTTTAATAGCAATAGAATAATTAATATTGCAAACATTGTGTCTTTTCAATCACTGCTTGATATAATTCTTCTAATATAATGTTCTTCTGGATTCTGCAGAAAACATTCTCTATTCATAATTTTTTCACTCAGACTGCTTATAGAGTTTTTGTCTTGATGATATGGTTTGGCTTTGCCCCCACTCAAATCCCAACTTGAATTGTATCTCCCAGAATTTCCATGTGTTATTGGAGGGATCCAGGGGAAGATAATTGAATAATGGTACTGGTATTTCCTGTGCTTTTCTTGTAATAGTGAATAAGTCTCACGAGATTTGATGGGTTTATCAGGGATTTCCACTTTTGCTTCTTCCTCATTTTCTCTTGCCGCTGCCATGTGAGAATTGCCTTTCACCTCCTTCCATGATTCTCAGGCTTCCACAGCCATATGGAACTGTTAAGTCCAATGTTTCCTGATACTACATGCCCAGGTGAAGTTGATTTGTGCAGGTTCTGTGGCACTTTATATTCAAGTGTGGTTTTTCATGTGTTTCATTATTTTGTGCCCCTCTCTGACCCTGTCAGCTATCATGCCTAATAAGAACTACTGCAAGCACCTGTTAATCTGCCCCCAGATTTTCTCTTTGCTTTCAGAAAAGTTAACAGCTGTCAGCACAGCCTTCAACAGTAGCAACCTAGCAGCCTGGACTGCACCATTCACCAGGAGACAACAATCAATTTGTGCCCCTATTGCCTAAAGCGGTAACCTGCTCACTGACACACACCTGCATTTGTTTTCTTTCATTTTCTCATTTCTCTCACTCTCTTACCTGGTCTCACAACCTAAAGGAACCCCTTGAATTAAATTTTTGTCCTGGATCAGGTTTGGGGGAGCCCAGCCTAAGACTGTGGTCATTCATGTGTAGAATATTTATATCCTCTACTAGCTTCTGACCTCTTCCAGGAATGCAGGTTCTTTTTTTTTTTTTTTCTTTCAGAAGAAGTCTCACCACTCTGTTGCCCAAGCTGGAGTACAGTGGCGTGATCTCGGTTCACTGCAACCTCCACCTCCTGGGTTCAGGTGATTCTCCTGCCTCTGCCTCCCAAGAAGCTGGGACTACAGGTATGCGCCACCATGCCTGACTAATTTTTGTATTTTTAGTAGAGACGGAGTTTCACTATGTTGGCCAGGCTGGTCTTGAACTTCTGACCTCGTGATCCACCCGCCTCAGCCTCCCAAAGTGCTGAGATTACAGGCGTGAGCCACTGCACTAGACCCCCATATCTTATTATCTCTACATTGATTATGTTATCTGGAACATTAGTGTTCAATAAATTTTGGTTAAATGCTGTTACTTTTTTTACATGGAACTTTTAGTTCTGTAATTTCTTTTAAAGAAGTTTTGGAAATCATGTATTATTTGTGTAATTATTTTCCCACCCCACATCCCCAAAGCTAATGTTTCATAATTGGGCATGGAATTAATGAGTTAAAATATATATATTACTAAAATGTCAAAAGGTCCCAGTAAGAAAAGTTATCTACTTCCCTGTACTCAGGCAAATTTTTATACTTTTATTATTGCAAATGTCAAATTTTTCAGCCTAATATATGTCAGTTTTCCCCAGAGCACAGGCTTTCATTTTTTTAAAAAGCATATTAGGCAACTATTATAGTTATAATCATAGTAAAAATAGACATACGTTAAAGTGATTAAGAATTTAATACATTCAAAGGATTTAATAAAAATATGGAGTTAACTTCTTTCCTCTGCTATATGATAAATATATTATTATATGGGTTAAAGCCTTTTAAGTTTTCTCACTTGTAAAATGCAAAAGAAAGTAACACTTAACTCTTCATATCATTATAAGAATTAAACGAGGTAATATAAGCAAAGCATTTAGTACAAGCCATGGCACACTGTAGGTAATCATTAAATGGTAACAGTAGGTTTGGGAAACACAAAGATAAATAAAAAATGAATTCAGCTCTCAATAATATTATGCCTAATAAGCAAGAATAAACATGAACACTACTAACTAATGCAATTTAGAAAATGAGGGTGTAAGAAAGTAAAAGAGAAAATGCTGTAGTAGTTCATTTATATCCATTTGATAGAATCTAGGAAACTTTCTAGAGGAAGTGATGCTTATGCTAAGCCTTGATGGATACATATAATTTGGACAAGGAAAGAAGTATGCAAAATCCATGTCTCATTGAGCAAACATCTTAGATATCCTTATATAGTATTTATCAAATAACGGTAAAAACTGAGTTAGATATGATAGAAATCACATTACCTGACTTTATACTATAGAGCTATAGAACCAAAGCAGCATGGTACTGGCAGAAAAACAAACAGAGAGACAAATGAAACAAAATAGAGACCCAGAAATAAATTTATACATCTACAGTGAACTCATTTTCGACAAAGATGCCAAGCACATACATTGGGGAAAGTAGTCTCTTTACTAAATGGTACCAGGAAAACTGAATATCCACATGCAGAAGAGTGAAACTAGACTACTATCTCTTACCATATATAAAATTTAAAATAGGTTAAAGACTTAAATCTGATACCTCAAACTATGAAACTAGTACAAGAAAACATTGGGGAAACTCAGGATCATTGGTCTTGGCAAAGATTTCTTGAGTAATACCCAAAAGACATAGGTAATCAAAGCAAAAATAAACAAATCGGATCACATTAAGTTAAAACATTTCTGCACAGCAAAGGAAACAATGAACTAGGTGAAGAGACACACCTGCAGAATGGGAGGAAATGTTTGAAAACTATATATCTGACAAGAGATTAATAACCAGAATATATAAGAAGCTCAGACAATTCAACAAGAAAAGAAACCTTATAATCTGATTTTGAAATAGGCAAAAGATCTGAATAGACGTCTCTCAAAAGAAGAAATACAAATGGTAAACAGGTATATGAAAAGGTGCTCAATATCATTGATCATTGAAGAAGTGAAAATAAAAACTGCAATGAGATATCATCTCACCCAGTTAAAAGTGGCTCTTATTCAATGACAGGCAAGAACAAATGCTGCCAAGGATGTGGAGAAATGGGAACCTGAATTCATACAATGTTGGTGGTAATGTATAATAGTACAGCTACTATAGAGAACAGTATGGAGTTTTCTACAACTAAAAATAGAACTACCATATAACCTAGCAATTCTCCCTGCTAGAAAAGAAATCAGTACACTGAAGTGATATCTACACTGTCATGTTTATTGCATTACTATTCACAATAGCAAAGATTTGGAATCAACCTTTATGTCCAACAACAGATGAATGGACAAACAAAAGGTGGCACATATACACAATGAAGTACTATTTGGATGTATGAAAGAATGAGATTTTGACATTTGCAAAAACATGGATGGAACTGGAGGTCATTATGTTAAGTGAAATAAAACAGGCACAGAAAGGCAAACTTTGCATGTTCTTACTCAATTGTGGAAGCTAGCAAAGTAATTGTACTCACGGAGGTACAGAGTAGAATGATGGTTACCAGAGTTGGGAAGATTAGTGGTGCAGGGACAGTGGGATGGTAGGTACAAATATACACTGAGATAGAATGAGTAAGATCTAGTATTTGATAGCACAACAGAGTAATTAGTCAATGATGATTTATTGTACATTTGAAAATAAAGAGTATAATTGGAATGTTTACCACAAAGAAATGATGAATGTGAGGTGATATATACCCCATTTACCCTGATGCAATTATTATACATCATATGCCAGTATCAAAATATCTCACATACACCATAAATGTATATACCTGTTATGTGCTCATAAAAATTTTTAAAAATTAAAAACTGGATTAGTAATATTAAATTTTTTACATAATAAATACAAATGCCCATTTTAAAATGATTTTCTGGTATGTATTTTCTGTACTTCTGTGTGTTTATTTCAGTAAGCCATTAAAATATTATAACTTACTCTACCAGGCATAAATATGACAAAATACTAAACAAAGTATAGAGAAAACAAAATTTCTTTCATTCACAAAAGTCCATTGCTAATAATTTCAGATTCAGCCTCTTCAACTCCAAGGTATCTAGCATGGATTACTAACAGACACAGAAAACGATGCATAATTTCTTCAATTACTCTGGCTACCTACTTCTTGATATACATAATGACAAAGATTCAGGGATTGATTTTTTAGGATATCATTTTTAAAGGAGTTTTTAGAAGAAAATCATATCAACTAATCAGCCATCTATTCACCATTTAACATGACAGAACTGAGGAAAAATCCTTTAGGAGAATAAAAGAATTACAAAATCCCCATGGACTCTTAGTCTAGTTACTCCTTTTCATATCTTTTAAATGCTTGTACCTGGAAATTTATCTAACAGTCCAGAGTTTTAGCACAGAAACTCTGGGATAGTTTACAAAGAAAACCTGGCAAAAAACAAGAATTAACCCATAGAGTGTTCACATAGTTAGAATAATAATATTAGATAACATTTGAATATTGTTTTACCTATTAAGCCATCATAAAACATACAAGTCTTTAATTTTAATAATCATAAAATAAATTGTTTAAAGAAAATGTTAAGATGTTCAATTTTAAGATGAGGAAATTGAAGCTTAGCAAAACTATTAAGAAGGCTTAGTCTAGATACAATGGCAGGACTTCTTTATCAGTAAAGTCACAGGTTAGAAATCCCACATTTTGGATTCTTTATAGAGACCTGAATTTGAATCACAAGTCTGCCATTTACTAATTGTGTAACTTTAATCAGTTTGCTTAACTTCTCCATATTTTTAAAAAATTGTTATTGATACATTATATTTAACACATTTATGAGGGTACACGTGATATTTAGCTACACATATAGAATATGTAATGATCAAGTCAAGGTATTTGAGGTATTCATCTGTATTAGTCCATTCTCCTGCTGCTATAAAGACATATCAGAGACTGGGTAATTTATAAAGGAAAGAGGTTTAATTGACCCACTGTTCCACAGGGCTGTGGAAACCTCAGGAAACTTACAATCATAGTGGTAGGAGAGGCAAACATGTCCTTCTTCACATGGTGGCAGGAAGGAGAAGTGCTGATCAAAGCGGGGAAAAGCCCCTTATAAAACCGCCAGCTCTGGTGAGAACTCATTCACAATCACGAGAACAGCATGGGTGGTAACCATCCCTATGATTCAATTACCTCGCACCAGGTCCCTCTCAGTACACATGGGGATTATGATAACTAAAATTCAAGATGAGATTTTGGTGGAGACACAGCCAAACCATATCACTATCACTTTCAGTATTTATCATTTCTATGTGTTGGGAACAAATCAAGTCCTCTCCTCCAGCTACTTTGATATAAACAGTATATTGTTGTCAACTACTGGCAGAGTCATTCTACTCTGCTATTTAACAATAAAACCTATACCTTTTATATGACTGTACGTTTTTACCCATGAACGTACCTCTCTTCATTCACCCTTGCTACTGACCTCCACTTTCCATCCTGTAGGGTATATCATTCTGCTTTCTACTTTTATGAGATCAACTAGTTTGCCTCCTACATGCGAGTGAGGACATGAGATATTTGTCTTTTTGTGTTGGTTTTATTTCACTGAACATAATGACCTCCAGTTCTAAACATGTTGCTGCAAGTGACATGACTTTATTCTTTTTTATGGCCAAATGATATTCCATATGTATATATACCACATTTTCTATGTTCTTTCATTCACTAATGGATGCTTAGGTTGACTTCATATATTTGCTGTTTTGAACAGTGCTGCAATAAATATGTGAGTGCAGGTATCTCTTTAATATACTGATTTATTTTTCTTTGGATAAATATCCAGTAGTGGGACTACTCGATCATATTGTAGTTCTAATTTAAGATTTTTGAGAAATCTCCTTACTATTTTCCATAGTGACTATCATTTCCACCAGCAGTGTATCAGTTCTTTTTTCTCTGCATCCTTGCCAGCATCTGTATTTTTTGTATTTTTAATAAAAGCCATGCCATTCTAACTGGGGTAAAATGATACCTTGTTGTGGTTTTAATTTGTGGTTCCTGATGATCAGTGGTGTTAAGCATTTTTCATTTATCTGTTGGTCTTTTATGTGTCTTTTTTTGAGAAATTTCTGTTTATTTCACTTGCCCACTTTTTAATGGAATTATTTGTGTTTTTTAATTGTTGAGTTAGTTTTATGAGTTCTTTGTATATTCTGGATATCTGGGTATTAGTCCCTTGTTGGATGGCTACATTGTAAATATTTTCTCCCATTCAGCAGATTGTCTTTTTACTCTGGTGATAGTTTCCTTTGCTGTGCAGAAGCTTTTTAGTTTAAAACAGTACTATTTGTCTATTTATGTTATTGTTGTCTGTGTTTTAGAAGTTTTAGCCATAAATTATCTGCATACACCAATGTCCTGAAGAGTTTTCCTATAATTTCTTCCAGTAGATTTATTACTTTTGGTCTTATGTTTAAGTCTTTAATCTATCTTGAGTTGGGTGTTGCATATAGTGAGAGATAAAAGTCCAGTTTCATTCTTCTGCAAGTGAATATCTAATTTTACAGTACTAGTTATTGAAGATGATGTCCTTTTCTCATTGTATGTTCTTGATGCCTTTCTCAAAAAAAAAATCAGTTGTCTATAAGTATGTGGATATTTTAGGGGGTTCTATAGTCTACGCTATTAGTCTGTGTTTCTGTTTTTATGCCAGTATTATGCTGTTTTGGTTACTATAGCCTTGTAGTATAATTTGAAGTCAGGTAATGTGATACCTCTGGCTTTGTTCCTTTTACTCACGATTACTTTGGCTATTCGGGCTTGTTTTTGTTTCATATAAAATTTAAGATTGTTTTTTCTATTTCTATAAAAAGGTGATGTTTTATATGAATTGCATTGAATCTGTATATAGCTTTGGGCAGTATAATTATTTTAATGGTATTCTTTCTTTTCACAAGCAAGGGATTAATTCTTTCTTTCCACTCATTTGTGTCCTCTTTAATTCCTTTCATTAGTGTTTTGTATATTTCCTTGTAGATGTCTTTCACATCCTTGTTTAAAATTCCTGGGTATTTTTTGTAGCTACTGTGAATGGTACTGCCTTCTTAATTTTGTTCTCAGCTGTTTTATTGGTGAATAGAAATGCTACAGATTTTTGTATATTTATTTTGTATCTTGCCACTTTGCTGAACTTATTTACCAGGACTGAGAGGGTTTTTTTGCTGAAGTCTTTCAGTTTTTTCTGGATATGAGCATATCATCTGAAAAAAGGGACAGCTCAACTTCTTCTTTGCCAATTTGATGCCTTTTATGTCTTTCACTTGTCTGATTACTCTGAATAGGACTTCCAGTAATATGCTGAATAGGAATGCTGAAAGTAGACATCATTATCTTGCATCAGTTCTTACAGGAAAAACTTTCAGCTTTTCTCTATTCAATATGATGTTCTTTGTGTGTTTGTTGTATATGGTCTTTATTATCTTGGGGTATATTCTTGCTATGTATAGTTTGTTGAGAGTTTTTCTCATAAAGGAATGTGTTTTATCAAATGCTTTGTCTGCATCCATTGAGATAATCATATGGTTGTTTTTTATTCTGTTGATGTGATATATTGCATTCATTAATTTGCATATGTTGAACCATCCTTGAATTCCTGGGATAAATCCTGCTTGCCCACGTCTTTTTGAGGTGTTGCTGGATTCAGTTTACTAATATTTTGTTGAGAATTTTTACTTCTAAATTCCTCAGGGATTTGGGCCTGTAGTTTCTTCTTATTGTTATGTTTTTGTCTGGTTTTGGTATCAAGGTAATGGTGGCCTCACAGAATGATTTAAGGATAATTCTCTACTCTTCATTGTTTGGAATAGTTTGAAGATAATTAGTTTTAGCTCTTCAAAGGTTTTGTAGAATTTGGCAATGAAGCTATCCATCTTGAACTTTTCTGGGCTTAAAAACTTTTTATTACAGTATTAATCTCATCCCTCACAATTGATATGTTCAAGTTTTCTCTTTCTTCCTGATTACATCTCAGTAGGTTGTATGTGTCTAGAAATTTGCCTCTATTCTTTATTTATTTTAGTTTGTTATTGTATAGTTATTTGTTTGTTATTGTATAGTGGCTCATCATAGTCTCAGACGCTCTTTTTAAAATTCCTGTTGTATCAGTTGTCATGTCTCCTTTTTTGTTTCCGATTTTGTTTATTTGAATATTCTCTCTTTTTCTCTTGGTTAGTTTAAGAAGCAGTTTATTGGTTTTTTTTTTTCTACTTTATTCAATAAATTATTTAGTTACAGTGTGTATTTTTATAATATCTCTTTTGTGAATTTCTTATTCATATCCTGAATTATTTTTCTGATTTATTTGTGTTATTTTTTAGTATTCTCTTGTATCTCATTGAACTCATAAGCACTTTTTGAATTGATTTTCTGAAATTTTATAAATTTCCTTTGATTGGTACTGTTGCTTGAGATTTACTGTGATTTTACTTTTTTTTTTTGGTGGGGGGGTTCATTTTTTTTTTTCGCTTTTTTATATTTCTGGTGTCCTTACATTAATATTTGCATATCTGGTATAACAATTACTCCTTTCAATTTTTGTGTTAACTTCTGTACAGGAAGGCTTTTCCTGGGGCTGTGTCTATGGACATAGGTGGCAAGGGTACTTTTGCTTGGATTCTGGATGTATCCAGCCATGTCAATGTATGATTTCTTTGTCTGTTAGCAGCATCAGTGGTATCTGTAATTTCCACAGTGGTTTGAATTATTTTACTATTGGGAGCTGCAGAGAGATTTTTCTGAGTATGGGAATGCAAGGTGGGCTAGTTTACAGACCCCTGTGATGGCAATGGCAGGCTGAGCATGCCTGACTTTGGGTCACTGGGTGACATATGTAAACATCAGTGTTAGCAGGTCCAGGTAGGCCAGTTATTGGGCTTCCATGCAGGTTGGCTGAGTACTAGCAGTGGCAGTGGTGAACCAGACAGTTGGGCAGGTCCTCAGACCCCTTCACAGTGTATTTGGCATAGGTGATGGTAATAGTGGTGTCAGCATAATTCTCAGACTCCCAGTTGGTACTTGTTAATGTCAATGGTATCTTCAGTGGGCTGGGCAGACCAGTTCCCATGTTTCTAGGTGGTGTGTTTGGGTGGGTATGTTGGTGGTGCTTTCCTTCCCTATATTTAATTACCCTACATATTAAGTGGGAAATATAAAATTTAGTTTGTAGTTTTCTGTCAAGCTTCACTATTGTTTGGTTTTTGCTAAGTATAGTTTTACTAACAGCAAAGAAATGTATTCTCTGTATATGTGTTTAAGTAGAAAAATAAATACGGAAAACTATTAATGAGGCTGAAAGAAATAAATACTCCAGCTAGAGTAAGACGGACCCATTAGTGTTAATGCTAATAGATCAACACAGGAAGTAACAAGAAGAGTTGGACTGAAGTGTGAGGAAGGGCTCCCGGTAACTTAGATGTTCTGTTTTCTGAAATATATAACTTCTGGATGGCCTTCCTAATTAGAACAGGGTGGTTATAATGTATAATGAATAGAACAGTAAGCCAAGGCTGAACAATCTGTGACTCAGATTTGAGAAAGATGGAAACAGCCAGCTCTAGTTCAGGAAAAAAAAACAAAAGAATGGGGGTTGGGGGGTAAGGTGGTGGAGTGAAGGAAGAGAGAATCTTCTTTGTGTATAAGCCAGAATGTTCTCTCAGTCATCAAATATTTCCCAAACTTAAGCTAGTTACAGGGTCCCTTAATAGGAAAGGAATGTAAGAAGAATGAGAAAAAGTTGTTATTGGGGAAGATTTCACATGAAAAATGACATGCCAGAAGAATCTTTCTGAAATAGTTTGACTTGATATGAATAACTTAATTCCATGGATTGGTGACACTTTTGACTCAAGATTAGTTGCCACAATTTGAGATTGAGATACTCAATATAGTGTGGAAATAAGATAATGTATGTTGAGTACCTGGCACCTGGCAAAAACTCCCTAAATAATATTTCTTTAATTATAGTTTTTTCTAAATGTATGCTCCTTCTAACGCATTATGCTCCCTGTTTACATAAACCCTATACCTATTGTCAGCTTTGCATAACTCTTCACGAATCTCTATACCGCAGTACATAGATCCACAGATGTCCCAATAATGTTTCATTTGAGATGTAGTGCTGGAGGGAAAAATGTAATTAGGTTAGGCTCTAAATAGTCTTCTTTGCCATGTTACAGAATGCATATTTTACCAAAAGAAAAAAAAAAGGCAATAAAGATTGTTGCTGGGTTGTTGTCAAGAAAGTCTCATAGGTCCTTCTCTGAACCCAAAAGATGTCTCAACAGCTCTCCTGGCAATTTAGGCAAGCTACTTCAGATGTTATCAGCCCAAGAATGCCTTGCAAACCAATGCAAAATATCACAAGCCCTTCTTTTGTGCCCTGAAAAAAAAATACTGACACAAAAACCAGCTGAAGCAGAAATATGAATGTCTTCTACTAACACTCCCACTCCCATTTTTCTTTTTTAAGTAGAAGTATAGTCACTGTTTCTCGAATTGGAGGACTTGAATTTAAGAGTGAGTCACTTAAATGCCACTGAACTCCATTTTCTCATTCTAAGAGGATAAGAAATAACATTTTAAAACTTTTCTGTTATAATCAAATTGAATTGAGCATTTAGAAAAATCCTTAGCACATTATCAATGCTCATAATTGTTTGCTGATTTTGAAGATGAATCCCAACAACTTTATAAAAACAATCAATTCAAGTGCCATCTTAAAAGAAATAATATTTAAGAAACTGTTGTAAATTAAGTGAACCAAGTAGAAATAAATAAATGTCATCTCTCATATTTGTGTGTTTCTTCCTTAGAAATGGACTAACTGAAATGCCTCCTGGCATAGGTTGCAGTGAATTCAAGCAATTCTCCTGCCTCAGCCTCCCGAGTAGCTGGCATTACAGGCATCCATCACCGTGCCCAGCTAATTTCTGTATTTTTAGTAGAGATGGGGTTTCACCATCTTGGCCAGGCTGGTCTTGAACTCCTAACCTTGTGATTCACCCACCTTGGCCTCCCAAAGTGCTGGGATTACAGGCGGGAGCCACCATGCCCGGCTGGCAACTTTCTATCTGAAAACATTTTAAATTTGTCTTCTTTTATATACTCTTGTCAAAGTTAAACATATAAACTGAAAATGTACAAATTAAGAATGTATAGCTCAATGAATTTTCATGAAGGAAACATACCCATATACCAAGCACACAGATATAAGAAGTAGAAACTTGCCAGCAACCCCAAATGGTTTCTTCTTTTGGTCTTTCACCTCTACCTCTTTGGGTGGTGATATGGTTTGGCTCTGTGTGCCCACCCAAATCTCATCTCAAATTGTATAATCCCCAAGTGTTGAGGGAGGGACCTGGTGGGAGGTGATTGGATCATGGGGGCGATTTCCCCCATGCTGTTCTTTGCCCTTTAGTAGCTTGGGGTCCAGTACGGGTGGAAAATATCAAAAGAGAGGATGATTGTAATGCAGTGTGGAATGAACTCTAGTAGAGTCTAAACAGCGTGTAAAAAGGAAGGATGGCTTAGGCAGCATCAGTTGAGAAAAGGGATATATAAGGGCGGCTGTTGTAAGTGACAAGGAGCATTTAGTTTAAAAGTGAAGCTCTCTGGGCACAGTGACTCAAAGTGCCTGTAATCCCAGCACTTTGGGAGGCAGAGGCTGTGGATCACCTGAGGTCAGAAGTTCAAGACCAGCCTGGCTGACATGGTGAAACCCCATCTCTACTAAAAATACAGAGAAATTAGCCAGGCAAGGTGGCGGGCTCCTGTAATACCAGCTACTCAGGAGGCTGAGGCAGGAGAACCACTTGAATCTGGGAGGCAGAGGTTGCAGTGAGCTGAGATGGCACCATTGCACTCCAGCTTGAGCAATAAGAGTGAGGGATAGCATTAGGAGAAATACCTAATGTAGATGATGGGTTGATGGGTGCAGGAAACCACCATGGCATGTATATACCTATGTAATAAACCTGCACGTTCTGCACATATGCCCCAGAACTTAAAGTATAATAATAATAATAATAATAATAATAATATTAATATTAATAAAATGAAGTTCAAAGACTTAGGTCTTGCACAGCCATCTCAGTGTAGACATCACATAACAGAGATACTGTCAAGAGAATGTGGCTTTACATGTGGCTGAGTAGGGTCCTAATGCAATATAAATACAGACAATTGTTCTGATGATGTCCAATCTTTTTAGTTCCCGTTTAAAAATTGGAGTATGTTGGATTAGAATTCCAAAGCCAGTTGGGTAGAGGTGTTATAACTGTCTTTACTAAAACTGTAGGACACTGATACATGGCTATAATTTTCTTTCCCCAGGCTCATGCTACATCTGGAATTGTGTACCCTTAAAGTGGGAGTATATTCTGGAGGCTTCTTAGCAAACATTACCTTGAGCTTCACCTATGTGGTGAATCAGAGCTCACTTCAGCTTTATGCAGGTTTTCTCAGGAAAACGCTAGGGGCGGGGTGGGGAATGAGTATATTTGGGAAATCGTCCCATCCCTTTTTCCATGTCCTGATGATATCTAACATGATGGACTGACACTGTGAATCTTCTGGAATTGAGAGATCGAACTCCCCTGATTAAAATAATTCAATAGTTTTCACATTCCTCTTGAGACAAAAACAAAATGGCTTAACTTGAATTACAAATTTATTTATAATCTGGTCCCTGCTTATCTCTTCAGCCTTGCTTAAAACCAATTTCCTCCTTATCTATATGCTCTAATCACAGTAAACTATTTTTAATTTCCCATAGTGAGCCATGCCCTTCTGAGTGCAAGCCTTGTGTTTGCTGTTTCTTCTTTTCCACCCCCAGCTCTACTGCTCATACCTTCTGCTGTGTTCAAGCCTCAGATTAAGCATCACCTTTTCTGAAACAAACAAACAAACAAACAAACAAACAAACAAACACTCTCTCTCTCTCTACATATATATATATATACACACACACACATATATATATATATATGTATATATATAATCTTGAGAAGAATTGAGGTTTCTCTCCTATGGATCCCCAGAACCACATCATCAGTTATTTTATTGCATCAGTTATTTATGGAGAATTGAGATTCCTTATTACATGACATTTCTCCAGTTCACCTCCTTAAAACCAGAAGTCTGAACTTTTAATTAATGGATTTCCAAATCTAAGACAGAACCTAGCTTAGAATGGACGTTCAACAAACACTGAAATATTTGGAGAGATGAGTGAATGTATTAAAGATTTAAACCCAGAAGAGAAGTGCTATTTCAAGTAACTGACTTTCCCTAGTTAGTGTAATTACTTCATCCACTCCCTATTCAGGGGTTACCCTCTTTGAAATGAATAGTTAATTCTCACAGGAAGGCATTGCTTATTTTATAGACTGAATGTGTTCCTAATAAGGTGTATTTTGATATTTCTGTAATTTGAATTCCAGTTTACCCTAGATATATGATGTAACTACCTTTATTTCATATTGTTAAAAATCACTGTTTTTTTTTATTTCCGTTGAAATGTTGCCGTTGCTCTCAAACATCTTTTACGTTTCTATAAACTTTGTAGTCAATAAGTGAATCCAACATGATTAGATTAGAAAAACACGCTTCTTTTATAGAAGAGTATACAATGAGCAAGTGAATAATAACTGCAAATTCCAAATAATTT
Organism: Mandrillus leucophaeus; assembly: GCF_000951045.1. Taxonomy (NCBI): domain Eukaryota; kingdom Metazoa; phylum Chordata; class Mammalia; order Primates; family Cercopithecidae; genus Mandrillus; species Mandrillus leucophaeus. Next base: position 457,520 of record NW_012106352.1, read on the forward strand.
ATAATTATATTTAGTAATTTATTCATTTACTATTTAACATATTTGATTTTATTAATGTGAAACTCAAGTAAGTGATTTATAAGTATTCTCACTACTTTGTAACTTTAAGCCTGAAACTCAGCTCTATTAAATTAAAAAGGGAAACTTGAAAAGTAAAATTGTATGAGTGGTGGAAAACATAATGATTATTTTCCCTTACCTATTTTCCATCTTTTTGCAGTTGTCTTTTTTTTACAATTTTAAATGATGGGTAAATAATTTTCTTCACAAATAAATAAAAGCAATCAAATTCTTTAGATTTCATTAAAGATAACTCAAACTTCCATGGGTTTGTGTATTTGAGCCTCTCTTCCCTCTGGAGATTGCTCTTTAGCATTGATGGCTGAGAAATCAATTGAATGGGGACTGTGACATTCACACTGTCTGTCTCCTCCTTCCTGCTCTTGGAACTTAAAAGAAAGTCATTTATTCTCTTGTGACTCTTCTGCCAGAACATGATGAAGGCTTTGCAAAGCATCATTTAAGTGGTACATCCATCACTTGCAGTCCTGCTCCCTTGCTTGCCAAAGACTCTCACACTCCAGTACCTGGGATGTAAACAAAGATAATGCATTTGATTTTCATATTGATCTTGTCCATCTTAAAACCTGGCTTTGCCTGAGGGGACTCCTTCCAGACTAAATGGCCTCTCACTGACCTCGCCTGCCACAGCCCACGATCTCTGCCTCCCAGCCTTGCCTCCATGGAAGCAGGCATCCTCATCGCACTCATGCCTTCCTCCCTCCTTCCCTCTCACTTTATTTCAGATACAACCAGTGCAGCTAGTGATTATGATTTTTTAATTTACACAATATGTTCTATTTATTAAAAATAATGTAGTGTTTATAAATAACTAATTTACTGCTAATAAACACATTTATTTGGAAAGTAGAGTTGTACTGTACTCAGATTTTGAAACCAAATGTCTTAAGGATGTAAAACTTGTTTATATACTTACTTGTTTTATACCTGGGGAAGGTTATTTGAATTTCTGTTTTCTTACTTGTAAAGGATAACAGTATTTAGCTCATAGTCTTGATGAGAACATTTATTCGTTTGTTGGTTTTGCTTATTTATTTATTTACCAAGTATTTTTTCTGTAACAGATCCTTTTCCAGGCACTGGAAATATAACACTGACCAGATAGCCAAGTTCCTCTCTTGTGTAAGTTTCAGTCAAGTTAAGAAATTACGTAATAAGTACAATGCATGTTTTGGGTGATGGATACCCTGAAATTCCTGATTTCATCGCTACACAATCTATTCATGTAACAAAATTCACTTTTACCCCATAAGTATATACAAATAAAAAAAAATCGAGTCCAACAACATAATTTTGAATATTTTACAATATTAGGTAAATTGCGTCATACATGTCAAGTAACTGCCACATAGTAGGTCTCAATAAGTAGTCTTCTTTTTTTTTTTTTTTTTACTTCTATCACTGTTACAGGTAATAATATTTAGTAATTATTTTTCCTTTTCTGTTTATAAAAGCAATTGTGAAGGCTTTGTAATGTGTCAACTAGGTTGTTCTGAGGTACAGTCCCCAAGTTCTTTTTCTAGCATGTTTCTAGTTAGGGTTACCTACAAGGTATTTTCTCAAGAAACTTGGAGGATGGAAGGCAGGCAGCAGGCATTTGCAGCCAACATACACCTTCTCTAGCTATTCAGTCAAACACTGTTAGGTATGACTGTGAAAGGATTTTGCAGATATAAATAAAACCCAAAATTGATATACTTCAAGTTAATCAAAATGAAGACTATCTTGGGTTGGCCTGATTCGATCAGTTGGCAGTCCTTTCAAAGAGCATTTCAGCCTTCCCTCGGCTGAGAGGCTCCAAACACCAGGGGGATCTGCAGTTGCTCTTCCTTCCTCATGAATCCTCTTCCTGACTGCCTTTCTGTGGACAATAAGCTTCAACCCATGCCGTTGGGATTATAGCCAGTTCATAATCTTCTCTTTCCTCTTCCTTTTATGTGAACTTCAGGCTTGCTTAGCACATAAGCTAATGGATCATATCAAACATACTTAATAAAAAGAATTGGTTTATGCCATGCACACTCACACATACTACTGATTTTACTTCTGTAGTTGAACCCTGATAGAGTAATATATTTTTATTTTTAAAAATTTGTAGAAATTCAAAATAGGAGAGATAAGTTATTGTAAATATTTAAATTCATCTGTTTTCACTAAAATTATATGCATTTCCTATAACATAAACTCACTGGAAATGAATTTTATTTACTACGTGATAGTAATTGTGAATGCATTTATAGTGATTATTCTATTTCATTGCTATAAATAACATTATAGAAAACATATTTGTGCACAGAGCTCATTTTGTATTTTGTACTGTTATGTAAGGGTAGAACCCCAGGGTAGAATTATTAGGTTAAATGGCACGTGCATTTTGTGTCTTTCACTAAATAATAGTTTTGAAAGGACTGTAATCTTTTTATTCCCACCAACAATGCATGAGAGAAGATTGAGATCTTGCCTAAAATAATTATATGCCCACCCAAGGTAGCTAGTTATCTTTAAGAGCTGACAGCATTTGCAAATAGCATAAAGTAGAGTTCTGTTACACATTTCATTCTGTCTTTACTATGAAATTGGTGAATGCCTTATCAAAGTTCCTGTAAAAATATTTTCCTTGAATTGATGCTCTCTGGTGTACTTAATTTGCCATTACCTTTCCTTTGTGTATATGTCACACAGTTCTTCATTCAATTTTTACTTCTCTCTAGTAAGAGACAATGATGCTGGTTGTCTTTACCCTGATTTCCCAAAGTTCCTATTGCAAGTCTAAGGTCTTTCTCAGCAGGTCTTAGAAAAAGGAGTAGGATGTAACTACCTAACTGAGACCATTCTTCATGTCTCTTCCTCCTATCTACATGCAACAAATATTTTTTGAGCACCTAAGAAAAGAAACGTGTTCTCTGTTATCGAGGTGATTAAAATGCAGCTAGGAGACAGAGAATATACAAGTAAACAAACAAACGTAGTTAAAGCTTGAAAGTACAAAGATAGAATCATATTGCAAGCATAATGTTTGATGAGTAGATATGTGTTTACCAGGGCAGATACCACTTTAGTGTGTGGCCAGCAAAGGCCCTTTGTGGAGGTAACATTTAATAAAAGACCTGAGAACTAGGAGAAGTTAGCTCTATGTAGACTTTGCTGGAGAATATCCCTGTCAGATAAGAATTACAAGGTTCTGAAATCAGCTGTTTGAGGGTCTGAAAGTAGGTCAGTGTGACACACGGTAGTCCAGGAGAATGTAAGGATAGAGAGATTACAGGAGAGGTGGCTTATGAGGAGGCCAGAGCACCCAGTGTGAGTTTAGATTTCCTTTTGACCAAAACAGGAATCCAGAAGAGAGGTTTCAGCAAGTGAATTGTGGAATCAGTCTCATTAAAAATAATAATAACAAAAAATATGATATTTATTGAAGTGTCAATTTTTTAAATCACTTTACATGTAGTATTTCCTTTAATCCTCAAAACCACCACAAAAGAGATATTATCAATCTAATTTTGCGCATGAGTAATCAGAAGTTGAGGTAGCTTAATTTAAGGTCACATGGTTACTAAGGGGCAGAGCCATGATTTAAGCCATTGCCTTTGCTACAACCCCAACTCGTCTGTCCAGTTTTCAGGAACCAATTACAGTGTCTGGCAAGAGCATTACATTTACTTTATCTATCTTTTTCTAGTTCCTCTCTCTCTCTTCATTTTTTCTTTCTTCCCCCTCACTCAAGTTTTTAATTTGCTCTGGAGACTGGGAATCTTTTCTTAAGACTCAGCTGCGTGAAAAGAGCAGAGCTTGTTTATTACCCTTCATGAGTCCTACCATCAGAATGAAGACATTTGCCCTTACTTCAGTTGATAGGATTGAAGGTACAAAAGTATTTCCCTGTGACTGAATCTTATTCTAATCTGTCTTGACTCCACATAACAATTACTTCTATCTCTGTGACTGGGCACATGCAAGCATTTCTATTTAATTATCAGAAGGTTGTAATACAAACGACTGAGCAAATACATGCTCATATGTACGTTTAGTTTTTACAGTAAGCCTTTTATAAGATTTATGCCAAGATATCTTAAATTGGATGTTCTCTGCTTAATATCTGGAATAAAGCTGCCTAGCCTGAATGTATTATATTTTAAATGTGAAATTCCACACTATAACACTGTATTTCCATATCTGCAAATATTTTAAAATATTGAATGTATCTGCTTATAGTTGGTCATAAAGAAGTCATCCCGTTCCTTCTTTTACATACAGATGGATTGTTTCTGTTAATTATCACTCAAATCTGAACGGTGTGGTAGGACCAAGGGATACCTTGAAATCTAAGAAAAGTGTCTCATCTTCCAGAGCTATCAGTTGGGAAGGGGAAAAAAAGTGCAATTGCTACAATGATACTTTAGCAGAAGCTTCTATTGGCAGGTATTGTGGAGCTCAGAGAAAGAAGCAAAGGCTTCAAGATGCTGAACTTTAAGCTGAGTCTTGAAGATAGAGTCTTCAAGTTAAGGAAGGAGGGCTAAGGAAAGTCCAGGGAGAAGGAACTGTGTAAGCTTTGAAGAATCATCATGCATTCTTGGAATTGGTAACATTCCCTTTGAAATATGAATTGAAACCCAGGAAGCATGAAGGAAACAAAAACTCAAAACTTTAAATTAAGACAAGACTATGGTAAAGAGTTTGGCATTGAACATTAAGGAAATGTAACAACTAGAAGGAGTATAAAGGGAATAAAATGCAATTTGTGTTTTTATATTATTGAGTTGAAATTTTCTAGTACATTTTATTCACTATATCTTACCCAATGCATAGTACTTCCTGGTAAAAATGTACTGAGCACATTCAGAATCTAATTTACAAATTGATTTGTACATTTTATAGTCAGTTAAGTACAGTAGCACAGCAGAAGAATTATTCAAATTTCACTATGTATATCTTTATCTCTGGGTTTCCTGGAAAAACAGAAGCCGGTACATGGGGCTGTCTCAATCTAGGTGGAACTCACCTAGAACTCAGCTTCCCACAGAGCCATCTTCCAGATGATTGGCAGCTGGCATTCCCAGAATACTTCTGTAAAAACTGGCATCTAATCCAGAAAGGGGGACAGAGAGTTAGAAGAGCGTTCCGAAAAGTTGCTTGGGGAAGTCCTTGTAAGCATGAGTAGAAAAAAGAATGGGGTCAGTCATTTTAGACAGTGATGGTAATATCGTTTGGATGTGTGTCCTCTCCAAATCTCTTGTTGAAATGTGTTTCTCAATGTTAGAAGGGAGGCCTGATGGGAGGCAATTGGATCGTCAAGGCAGATCTCTCATGAATGGTTTAGCACCATCCCTTTGTTGATAAGTGAGTTCTTGCTCAGTTCATGCAAGATATGATTATTTAAAAGTGTGTAGCACTTCTCCCTTTTCTCTCTTGCTCCTTCTTTTACCATGTCATACAACAGCTCCCCTTTGCCTTCTGCCATGATTGTAAGCTTCTTGAGGCCCTTACCAGTAGCAAATGCTGGAGCCATGCTTGTGGAGCCATGTTTGTAGATCCTGCAACACCATGAGCCAATTAAACCTCTTTTCTTTATAAATTATCTTGCCTGAGATATTTATTTATAGCAATATAAAAGTGGCATAGCACAGATGGCATTTTCAAAAAATCATGGAGAAAATACTGATAATGACAATTTGATATGATTTGACAGCAGTTTATGTATGGGAACTATCAAGGAATTGAAATCAAACTCATGCATATTAATATTTATTTAATATAATTATTTGAAATATGTTCCTGTACAGGTAATTCCTCCTAGTAGCTTTAGACATATTGGCTATCCAAACAATGTAGATAAATGTTGAATATTCACATAAATTATTTATTTTAGTTTTTCAGTGTTTTCATATTTTTATTCAAGTATTTGCTGAATGCATATTATGTTGTATAGTCCATGACAATTAAAAATAAATTAGACATTGTACTTTCAAGGAGCTTAACATTTATTTGAATAAAACAGAGCTTTTATAAATAAATATTATAAATTATTATAATAATTAAAAAAGATAAGGTATGGAAAAGTATATCAGATGCTCAAATCATTATGGAAAACAAAAAGAAAAAATAATGATAATCTATGTGGAAGGCTGACAGAGAGGACTTCATAGAGGAGGTGACCACTTAGCCCAGGCTCAGAAAAATATGTAGGGATATCAAAGATAGATTATTGAAAGAGACATTATTCTAGATACAGAGAATAATCTTAACTATGTTTGGAAAATGTTATTTTTTAATCATTGCAGCTTAATAGGTTTGATGTATTCTCTCACCTTTCCCTTTTCTTTTTACTCTAGTTTGATGTTAAGTGTATAGAAAATGCTGAGGTCAGACATTTAAAAAGTATGCTATGAGAAATCTAGGTCTATCATTTGAACTCTACTCTCACTGTTTATTATTGTGTCCTGCATCTAAGGCTCAATTTCCTTATGAAAATGAAGAGTAATGTCACCTATTTTGTTGTTGTGAACTTTAAGAGAGACAATAAAAGACTTGGCGCGGTGGCTCATGCCTGTAATCCCAGCACTTTGGGAGGCCAAGGAGGGCGGATCACGAGGTCAGGAGATAGAGACCATCCTGGCTAACATGGTGAAACCCTGTCTCTACTAAAAATACAAAAAAAATAGCCGGGTGTGGTGGCGAGCACCTGTAGTCCCAGCTACTCTGGAGACTGAGGCAGGGAAATGGTGTGAACCAGCAGGCGGAGCTTGTAGTGAGCTGAGATCACGCCAGTGCACTGCAGCCTAGGCGGCAGAGAGAGACACCGACTCAAAAAAAAAAAAAAAAAAAAAGAAATAAAGAGAGAGGGAGATAGTAAAAAACCTGAAGCACAAATGCAAAATATCTGTTAGCTCTTTTTTGTATACTAGACTATGCATTCTTAGTTTGTCCCAGCTTCAAAGCCACTGCCCATTTGGTATGTTTTTCTTTGTTATCATTACTAAGCCACAGGTGTAACTTTAAAATGGGAGTGCAGGGGTCCATAGACAAAGTTTTGGGTTAAATCCCTAGAAAACTCATTCTAGCTAATAAAACCTTATTTTGATTATCCAATTAGTTTCTAATTAGATTTAGCATTTCTAGCTTCTATTTATGTATTTATCTCTTCTACAGAGTGGTCAAAAAAGGCTACTTCAGTGGTCTTGCTGATGTACAGTTACCCAGTGCCTCTAAATTCCTCTGTTTTATTAGTTACAAACAAATAATATGTTAGGTCTTGGGAAGAAACTTCTCCCATCTTTGTAAGTCATGACATATAGCCATTCAGAAATACATCATTTTAAAAATGTTTTGTTCTATATTCTTCCCTGTGTTCTAGTATTCTTCTAGTATCCTAGTATTCTTCCCTGCTGACATTCCCAAAATGTTTATATCTACAAATCAAATTTCTTTCAAATTTGCAGAAACACCAGAATATTGGGACTCATTTGAAGAGAAAAAAAATAACATTTTTATTATCTTTTAAAATTTATTAAACCAAGCCACATTATATTATTATGCTATGTCTTCTAATGTCTTCTAACTCAAACTATTTTATTTCATGATATAAAATTTTGATTGTGGGATTTTGAAAAGATACCCTCTTTTTCTATAATATGAAAGTCATCTTTGTTTTACATTTATGGCCCATAACATAACATAAATACTAAACAGCTCACAGAAGTTTAATAGGTGGTACTTAATCAGCAAACATGTTTTATTCCAACCAATTTATTTTTTCTTCTCCACATAAAATTCAATGAAGGCTATACATATATATATGTGTGCGTGTAGATGTGTGTATGTACACATACAAATATGTGTGTGTAGGTGTGTGTGTGTATATATATTTACTTTGCTCTTCCATTTTTTCTTGCACAAAAATCATCAAGATTTTATTAGTATTTCATACAATAGGATTTGGCACTTGAGACTCACAGAAAGAAGTGTAGATGAATTATTCACATCTGAAAGGAAAGTCAATTGGGGAAATAAACATTAAAATGATTTGCAATCTGCAGTTATTCAAGAGAAGCAGAATCATCAAGTGTAAGAGAAAGCTGAGAACACTAGGAAATAAATGGCTCAATTGATTTACGGCATGTTTTCACAGCACCCAAATTTTGAGAAAAGGCCCAGATCAATCAAAAAGTCCCATTAATGTCTTTCAAATCTAAGATGCTGAAATTACATATTTTATTACCATTTCAATTATTATTATTGAATCATACTTTCCCAGGGGCTAAAATCATTCTCTGTTTAAAACTCAGAAAAATTTTTGAAGTTAAATTAACTTTGGTGCAACAAAGATGCTGCTTAATAAATTAACTTATGATAGTATAAATGTTGAAGAATTCAGTGTCACAAGAGTCAAAACTCTGTCCCAAATTGTCCAATTAATTGCCTGTGAATATTAAGAACATGAGCTCAAATATACTTCCTTCTCAGAAGGAAGATAAGTAGTTAGGTATAGCAGAAAGCACATTGGCCTTGAAAACCAACAGTCTTGCTCTCTACCTCAGACTGTGCCCTTGACCCAGGGACAAATTCCTAAACCTTACTAACCCTGACTCAATAACCTAATTGAAAAAATGAACTTTTTGATATTGAGCTGCATATGAAGTACCTAGAACGTTGTCCAGACCAAATTAGAAGCATGATCTTAGTTTCTTCTTTTTTTTTTTTCTATTTCTCACTAAGCTCTATTGTAGCTCAATATCATAAAGTATTACATTTCCTCTTTGTATTTTCAGTCCACAGAAATGAAAATATATAAACGCATCATAATACGAGATAAAAGATGTCTGTTTAGATTTCCAAATTGGCTAAGTCAGAATAAAATAAGCTGACATGAGAAAGCGTGTTTAACCTATAAAATGGTGCGTACATGATAATTACTGTTTCGCCATGATGGTGATGACAGACTGACATTTGCATAGTTTGAGTGATTGTTAAACTTGTTAAGGCTATTTATATTGAGAGTATTATATGGAAAGTTATGTATATAAGACAAAATGGGGAAAATAAGAAAGGAGGGAAAGTAGAAAGGAAAGAAGAAAGGGAGAGTGAGAGATGTAGGAAGAAGGGGAGGAAGGAGGGAAGAACTCCAGGGAGGAGAACATTCACCAATTCACTGAAAGAAAGGTAAAGCAAATCCTTTTAGGTCCCATTAAATGAGAAAGCTTCTTCACAGCAAAAGAAGCTATCAACAGAATAAACAGACCACTTACAGAATGAGAGAACATGTTTGCAAACTCTGCATCCAACTAAGGTCTAATATCCAGAATCTATAAGAAACTCAAACAAATTAATAAGCAAAAAACAACCCCATTAAACATGGGCAAAGGACATGAACAGACACTTCAAAAGAAGGCATACACATGGCCAGCAAGCATATGAAAACATATTCGACATCATTAATCATTAAAGAAATGCAAATTAAAACCACAGTGAACTATTGTCTCACACCAGTCGGAATGGCTATTACTACTAAGTCAAAAAATACCTGATGCCAGCAAGGTTGTGGAGAAAGGGGAATGTTTATATACTGTTGGTTGGAATGTAAATTAGTTCAGTCTGCAGAAAGTAGTTTGGCGATTTCTCAAAGATCCCAAAACAGATTTACCATTTGACCAAGCAATCCCATTATTGGGAATATGCCCAAAATGATACAAATTATTCTACCATAAAAGACACATGCATGCTTATGTTCATCATTGTAGTATTCACAACAGCAAAGTCATTGAACCAAGCTAAATGCTCATCAATGGTAGACTGAATAAAGAAAATGTGGTATGTATACACTATGGAATACTACATAGCCAAAGAAAAGCAGGTGATCATGTCCTTCGCAGGAACATAGATACAGCTGGAGGCCATAATCCATCCTATGCACACTACAAAGGAACAGAAAACCAAATACTTAATAGCCTCACTTATAAGTGGTAGCTAAACATTGAGTACACATGGACACAAAGAAGGGACCAACCGACACTGAGGCGTAGATGACAGTGGAAGGTGGAAGGAGGGAGAGGATCAAAAAACTGCCTATTGGGTATTATGCTTATTACCTGTGTGACAAAATAATCTGTACATCAAACCCCTCTGTCATGCAAGTTACCTATATAAGAAACTTGCACATTTACCACTGAATCTAAAATAATAGTTTAAAAAAGTCCTAATAAGAATATGATAAAAAGACTCTAGAAGCAATTAAGGTCATATATTTTAGAATGCAACAATAACTATTGTTCTCATATAAGGAAACAGGTTTCTGGAAAGTTAAATAACGTGCTCAGATTGACACATCTAGTGAAGTATTGACTCTAACTTTGAATTCAGATATAGTTGCCACCAAGCAACTTCCTCTTTCCAAAAAATTATTTAATTATTTATTTCTAATACCTGAAATGCTCCATTTTACTGAAGATGAGAACTAGCCAAAAACAATAATAATAATAAAAGAGAGAAGTCTGGGGGAATTGACAAGAACACAAAAAGGGCAATATTGCACCCAGTTACAATACTCAGTTAATTCTTTCCCAAATTACCTTCTTGCAATAGTCAATAACATGTACAAATACTTACACACCCATAGTTGATCATTTTGATCGACTTCAGTAGAAATTAAAATAGACCATGTGTAACCTCCCTTTCCTGGACACTAATCTTGTAATTAATTACCCCATTTTTTTTTTCTTACTAGAACTAATTAAATTTTGTTAGAAACTGAAGCCAACAGTGATAACTTGCGAGTAGTATACTCTACTGTGGTAGAACTTTTAAATATCAGATCAGCTGTTATATTCTGCATAAACTAAAAAGCTGTGGATATTTTCTCCAGGTAAAAGTTTTCAATATAATGTAACTGTCTCTTCACAGTTTAGGAGAAGAACAAACTTTCTTTTATATCCTTTGTGTCTAAGAAAGTATTCTCTTCTCGATTCCATAAACCTTCTTCCTGTTCAATTTGGGAACTTGGTGCCATGGACAGCAATGTGGAGGTTGAATTTCATGGCTGAGTTTGTGTCTAGTCTCCACCACTTACTAACTATACAAACTTCAGAAAAGCACTTAACATTCTAATTCCCAAATATTCCCCCCCAAAAAAATAAAAATAAAAAAGTAAAATGAGGATAGTCTGTCTGTACAATTTTTACATTTATTGGAATATCTAAATGTAAAAATATGTTTTGAGAGTTCTCATTTTCAAACTATAATAGACAAAATAAAAAGACTCTAATATTCAGCAAGTGCAAGTGTGTGTATGTGTATACCAAACTTTGTTATCTTTACTGCATGGCTTTATGAACTGCTGTTTTCCCTAATGTCTTCCTTTCCCCAAAGGATGTTTTTTAACTTTTATTTTAGGGTCAAGGGTACATGTGCAGGTTTGTTATAGAGGTAAATTGAATGATTTGGTGTTTGATGTACAGAGTATTTTGTCACACAGGTAATAAGCATAGTAACCAATAGGCAGGGTTTTGTTTTTTGTATTTTTGGTTTTTGTTTTTTTTTTTAATTCTCTCCCTCCTGCCACCTTCCGCTGTCAACTAAGCCCCATTGTCTGTTGGTCCCTTCCTTGTGTCCACATGTACTCAATGTTTAGCTACCACATATAAGTGAGAATATGTGGTACCTGGTTGTCTGTTCCTGTTTCAGTGTGCTTAGGATTATGTCCTCCAGCTCCATCTATGTTGCTGCAAAACACATGATCTCATGCTTTTCTGTGAGTACATAGTATTCCATGGTGTATATGTACCACATTTGGTAAATGTGTGCCATGACAGTTTGCTGCACCTGTCAACCCATCACCTAGGTATTAAGCCCAGCATGCATTAGCTATTTTTCCTAATGCTCTGCCTCCTTTCACCTTACCCCCTGACAGGCCCCAATATGTGCTGTTCCCCTCATCCATGTCCCGTCAAAGGACATGATCTCATTCCTTTTTATGGCTGCATAGTATTCCATGGTATATATGCACAACATTTTCTTTATCCAGTCTATCACTGATGGGCATTTGGGTTGATTCCATGTCTTTGCTATTGTGAAATGTGCTGCGAGAACATAGGTGTGCATGTATCTTTGCAATAGAGTGATTTATATTATCGAAAAGGGGTTTTTGTGGAAAACTAAAATTAATGAATTCAGAAATATAACTCTGTATTTAAAAATATTATCAGTTCAATTTGGCCAAATGCAGACAAAAATATTTTTTAAAAATAGATAAAAGTTGGCCGGGCATGGTGGCTCAAGCCTGTAAACCCAACACTTTGGGAGCCTGAGGTGGGTGGATCACGAGGTCAGGAGATGGAGACCATCCTGGCTAACACAGTGAAACCCCATCTGTACTAAAAAATACAAAAAATTAGCCAGGTGTGGTGGTACGTGCCTGTAGTCCCAGCTACTTGGGAGGCTGAAGCAGGAGAATTTCTTGAACCCGGGAGGCAGAGGTTGCAGTGAGCCAAGATCACGCCACTGCACTCCAGCCTGGGGGACAGAGCGAGACTCCGTCTCAAAACAAAAAACAAAAAACAAAACAAAACAAAACAAAAAAAGATAAAATTATGTTAGGCCAAAATTCAGGGAAACCACATTTGATGATTCAGTATAATTGCAAGAAGTTAGCAAGAGAAAGGAGACATGTTGTAGATATTCTGCTTTTATCTTTTTCTTTTACTGTGGCAAAAACAGCCTTTGTTTCCATATGACTTGGATGGAGCTGAACCATGCCATTGCTTGTCACAAGGGTAGTACTGTCAATTAAAAGACTCAAACTCTGCAAAACGTTTGAAGAGATTTATTTTGAGCCAAATATGAGTTAGCATGACCTGTGACACAGCTGTCAGGACGTCCTTAGAACATGTGCCCAAGGTGGTCGGGGTCCAGCTTAGTTTTATACATTTTAGGAAGGATGAGAAATCAATCAAATACATTTAAGAAATACATTGGCTTGGTCCAGAATGGCAGGACAACTCAAAGAAGGGGTGGGATTGGGAGGGTGGGGATAACTTCCAGGCTATAGGAAAATCTAAACATTTTTCTGGTTGACAATTGGTTGAGTTTGTTTAAAGGCCTGGGATCACAGGGAAAGTAAAAGTCTGGTTGAAGGGATAATTGGTTGTAGAGACCAAAGTTTCATCATGCAGATGAAGCTTTTAGCTACCAGGCTTCAGAAAGAATAAGTTGTAAAATGTTTTTTATCAGAGTTAACATCTATGTTGATGTTAATGGTGGAGAGGTATAATGAGGCATGTTCAACCCTTACTTCCCTTCATGGCCTGAAACAGTCTCTCAGGTTGTGCACATGTACCCTAGAACTTAAAGTATAATAATAATGATAATAAAAAGAGCCCTGGCTGAGGAGAAAGTCCATTCAGATGGTTGAGGGGGCCTTAGAATTTTATTTTTGTTTTACAGTACTATGACCTTTGGCAATACAGAGATACCATTTACTGAGGCATTTCCCTTAGATTGTTTCTGGAAGAGCATGTATTCTCATACAGAGCCACTCAAGTCTTTTAATACACTGGATAATAGGAGAGAAAGAGAAGATTTGGGATCACTAACTATGAGGAAGATGTAACACCATGGTTGTTCTTGCACGTCTTTGCCTGAGCCTCCTGGAGGGTGAAGCCAACCCAGAGCAAGACAGCCTAGAGAAAAGGTTCAAGAGTCCAGGTGACATCATTTGAACCCTAACCCAGTTGGGTCTTTTATAGGATCTGATGAGTTCACATTTGTTATTAATTTAAGTTGAGTTTATAACTGAAAGACATCACTATAAGGTGATGCTTGTATATCCTATGAAATATTTTACTAATTGATGTTTCATGAATTCATGGCACACTTGGGAAACCTAAAAAAGGGTGATGTACATATAGATAGAAAACACTGGTAAACAATAAGGCAGGAGCTAGGCAGCTACACATGTTAAAAATGCCCTAGGGTTAAAGACCCTAGGCCAATGAAGAGCCATAGGGTTTTATGGAGAAACAAAACATGGCCAGAAGTCTGTTTTAATACACTAAGGGTCAAAATAGATATTTTTACCACTACAAACCTTATGGAAAACAGGAATGATTTGGATAATACCATTAATCCTGTATTCATGTTTTAGTGCATTCAATTCCCAACAGAAGACTAATATTCCCTACATCATAACTACCAGTTTGATTGTGATTAATGGAAAAATAGCAATGATTAAAAAATATAAAACACAGGTTCCTTTTGTCTGTAAAGTTTATGACAACTTAATTGTGTAAAGAGAGCTATATAAATGGCAACCAGGTGTTGAATGGAGGAAGTTCCTGTCAGTTCCTACAGGAAGTTCAAGGCCACTGTCATGTTCTAAAAGACATATAATTAATGCAGGATCTTTGCTCCTTAGTTCAGCTAAATCTGGGTTCTTGCAGGAAAAACTGGGCATGCAGATACATTGAAAAGTGAGGATAGCAGAATTTATTAAGTGAAACAGAAGCTCTCGGTAAAGAGAGGAATTCTCCAAGCAGGTTTCCCCCTCACAATTGAATACCATGGCTACTACCGGTGAGCTGAAGCGGCCAGGCTCCTCCCCTGCATGAGGTGCAAATTCCTGTCACTTCTCCCCATTCCCACAGTGCACAGGCGGGCATGCCCAGGCAAGCCATAGGTAGTATTTGAAAAGGCAATATTAGGTTGGTTAAAAGACATTATACAGAAAGAATCAATTGGGAAAAGACCTGCAAACAGGAGCAAAAGCTTTCCCCCTGGGTCACAGGCTCCATCTGGTACAAGAAGTCCTGTCCCTCAGCCCCCAGGCTGCTCTAGGCCAAAAAGTGCAGCTTCACCAGGGGCACTACCCTACCTAGTCAGGTATCTGTCTGTCTCCTGTTTCCATCACAGTCATTATGTCCACGAATCTCCTGCTGGTCTGTCATAGCTAGATGCAAGCTATAAATGACAGATATTAAAGTACAAAGCTATCATGCCCTGGGAATGTGCACATCTGACATTTATTAAGCACTTACCATGTGCCACATATTTTTAAAGTTATTTTTATATATATATATCTTGTTGAATCTTCACAAAAACCTGCAAAATACGGGGACATTGTTTTTCCTATTTCAAAATACATGTAAATGTCTTGCCCAGCATCACATAGATTAAACTCAGGAAATTTGGCTCTAGACCATGAGCTCCTAATCACTAGGTTTTGCTGTCTCTGTCATTATCATCAGCTGGAGAGATAATATGAGCCATTCCCTTTACATTTCTGAGAAACTAATACATAAGGCCAGTATATGACTATCTCAGGAAGAACTAAACTTCATGCTTGCCTAGAGTCCTCTAACCATGGACTATAAAATAACAACTTAAAATGAGAAGCACTATATGCCATATTACTTGAATTAATTCCTTATGATATAAGCATGCATTTCATTTCAGTTAATTCTCCCTCCAAAATAAACCAGCTGATGTTATCTCTACACTACTTTATAGATGAAGACCTTTAAATCTTCTGAAAATACTTTGAGTTATTTTTTTATCCAGTTCATGTCTGGCCTGAATAGGTTTATTATTTTGTGTAACAGGCATTAATTTGCATATCTTTCCTCCTATTAGTAAAAATAAGAACAGTAGAAAATGCATTATGTTTGAGCAAGAAGACAGAAAATGAGATTAATTGGGTCATTTGGGATGTATAGGGTCTGACAGCTCTCTTTATGTTGATTTTATATCCAATATTGAAAGAACAGGGGAAATGCCTTGCTAAATAAGACTTGTTACAATTTTCATCTGTAGTTATGCAATTGCTTCTCCCAAAGGAATATAGATTGTTCCTGGTTTTATGTGTGCTTGATTCCTTTTGCTTTCTAGTAATTTCTGCGTCAAATTGCTTTACATAATTTTAAACGTGTTAGTTGAGAGCCAAAAGCAGTTGAATGAAAATAGTAAGAAATTTAGGAAAGAAAATCTGAAATCAAAGACTGGCTTAGGGAAAACATATTATAATCTTTTGTAACTACTTTCTTGAAATTGGCAATTTCTAATTGTGTTTTAACTTTTTGTTTTCATACTTATAAATTACGTCTTAGGAGCTGCTCTTTTAAAAAAGGAAAATACTTTAAGAACTGCATTAATTTAATACTTTATAGGAACAGCCTCACAATATAATTTTCCTGCATTTCTACAATAATCTCAGACATAAGATATTAAGGTTCCCATTTTACATAAAGATATGAGATTTGAAAAAGTTTTAATCATTTATAAAGTCAGAGTCATTAAATGATACAATCTGAATTCCTTCAGCTATCTAAAGCAAACCTGTAAGACAACTGATATCATTATGACCTCATTATAGATGCACCAGAAAGTTAAATTTTTCTAGAATCAATTATGTAGAATATATTATTGTGTTAGTGGACATGGTAAATATGTGTCTTATTTTTTTGTCCATAAATTAATTGAAATTCATTATTTGTGCAGATTGATTTCTTGATTTTAGTTGCATTTCAGAGACGCTTTTCTTATACTTATGAAACAATCAGTACTCCAACTATAAAATATATTGACTTCATGACATGCTAGTGTCTCTGGTAGTTTATTTTTAAAATCAGATACAGATAGACTCTTAATTAAATTTTTATTAATACTGTTCTCTGCCCTAGTGAATAGGGAGTATAAAAGGAAAATATCTTGGGCCTCTTCAGACTGGGAAGTGCTCAGGGCAAATATGCCTCCCATTCTATTCAAAGTCATCCCTCTGCTCACAGAAATAGATTCATATTCTGATTGCCTTCTTTGGGAAGACTTAGAGAAACTCAAAAGAATGCAACCATTTGTCTCTCACCTACTGTGACCCAGAAGCCCCTCATTGCGGGGAGGGGGTGGGTGGCAGTTGCTTTGAGTTGTCTCTGTCTTTCTGGATGAAAGTAATGTACTTCTTACATATATTGGTTGAAGCCTCATGACTCCTGAAAATGTGTATGACCAAGCTGTGTCTCGACCACCTTGGGCACATGTTGTGAGGCCTTCCTGAGGCTGTGTCACAGGCACATTCTCCACTTTGGCAAAATAAACTTTCTAAATTAACTGAGACCTGTCTCAGATGTTCTGGGTTCACGAAAGAATAGACAGAAAGGAAACTCAATTGAACAATATATGGTAATATGTATTAGTCCATTTTGACATTGCAATAAGGATACAACTGAGCCTGGATAATTTATAAAGGAAAGAGGTTTCATTGACTCATAGTTCAGTATTGCTGGGGAAGCCTCATAACACTTACAATCATGGCAGAAGGTGAAGGGTAAGCAAGGCGCCATCTTCAAAACGCAGCAGGAAGAAGTGATGAGAGAAGAGGGAAGAGCCCCTAATAAAACCATCAGATCTTGTGAGAACTCACTTACTATTATGAGAACAGCATGGGGGAAACTGCCTCTATGATCTAATTACTTCTGCCCGGTCTCTCCTTTGACTCGTGGGTATTATGGGGATTATAGTTCAAGATGAGATTTGGGTGGGGACACAAAACCTAATCATATGATTCTGCCCCTGCCCCCCTCAAGCCTCAAGTTCCTTTCACATTTTAAAACAAATCATGCCTTCTCAATAGTCTCCTAAAGTCTTAATTCATTCCAGCATTAACCCAAAAAGTCCAAGTCCAAAGTCTCATCTGAGACAAGCCAAGTCCCTCTGTCTATTAGTCTGTAAAATCAAAAGCAAGTTAGTTACTTCCCAGATACAAAGGAGGTACAGGCATTGGGTAAAGACACTCAGTCCGAATGGGAGAAATTTGCCAAAATGAAGGGGCTACAGGCCCCACGCAAGCTCAAAATTCAGTGGGGTTGTCAAATCTTACAGCTCCAAAATGAACTCCTTTGACTCCATGTCTCACATGCAGGTCATGTTGATTCAAGAGGTGGGTTCCCATGGGCTCAGGCAGCTCTGTCTCTGTGGCTTTGCAGGGTACAGCCCTGCTCCTGGCTGCTTTCATGGACTGGCATTGTCTACAGCATTTTGAAGTGCACAGCGCAAGATGTCAGTGGATCTACAATTCTGGGGTCTGGAGGATGATGGCCCTCTTCTCACAGCTCCACTATGCATTGCCCCAGTGGGTACTCTGTATGGTAGTTCCAACCCCACATTTCCCTTCTGCACTGCCCTAGCAGAGGTTCTCCATGAGGAATCTGCCCCTGCAGCCAACTTCTGCCTAAACAACCAGGCATTGTCATACATTCTCTGAAGTCTAGGCAGAGGTTCCCAAACCTCAATTCTTGACTTCTGTGCACCTTCAGGTTCAACACCATGTGTAAGCCACCAAGGTTTGAGGCTTTTACCCTCAAAAGCAATTGCCTAGGATGTTATGTTGGGCCCTTTCAACAATGGCTGGGATGCAAGGCACCAAGTCCTGAGACTGCACAAAGCAGCAAGGCCCTGGACCCGGCCCACAAAACCATTTTTTTTTCTCCTAGGCCTCTTGGCCTGTGATGGGGGAGGCTACCAGAAAGGTCTTTCACATGCCCTGGAGATATTTTTCCCATTGTCTTGGTGATTTAACCTTTGGCTCCTTGTTGCTTATGCAAATTTCTGCAGCTGGCTCTAATTTCTCCTCCAGGAAATGGGTTTTTCTTTTCTATAACATCCTCAGGCTGCAAATTTTCCAATCTTTTTTGCTCTCCTTCCATTTTAAATATAAGTTCCATTTCTAAACTACTTCTTTGTGAATGCATAAAATGGAATGCTTTTCAGAGCACCCAAGTCATCTCTTGAATCCTTTGCTGCTTAGAAATTTCTTCTCCCAGATACCCTAAATCACCTCTCTCAAGTTCATAGTTCCACAGATCTCTAGGGCAGGGGAAAAATGCCATAAGTCTCTTTGATAAAGCATAGCAAGAATCACCTTTATTCCAGTTACCAACCAGTTCCTACTCTCCATTTGAGACCACCTCAACCTGGACTTCATTGTCCGTATCACTATCAGAATTTTGGTCAAAGCAATTCAACAAGTCTCTGGGAAGTTTCATATTTTCCCACATCTTCCTGTCTTTTTCTGAGCTCTCTAAACTGTCCCAACCTCTGCCTGTTACCCAATTCCAAAGTTGCTTCCACATTTTTTAGTATTTTATACAATGCCCCACTCCCAGTGCCAATTTATCGTATTAGTCTGTCCTCTCTTTACTACAAGGAAATACTCAAGACTGGGTAATTTATAAAAAATGAGGTTTCACCATTGCTGGGAAGGGCTCAGGAAACTTACAGTCTTGGCAGAAGGTGAAGGGGAAGCAATGCACCTTCTTCACAAGGCACAAACAAGGCACAAGGAAGGAGAAGTGCCCAGGGAAGGGGGAAGAGCCCTTTATAAAAACATCAGATCTTGTGAGATCTCACTCACTATCATGAGAACAGCATGAAAGAAACCACCCCCACGATCCAATTACCTCTACCTGGCCTCTCCCTTGACACAATGGATTATGAGGGTTATGGGGATTATAATGCAAGATAAGATTTGGGTGGGAACACAAAAAACCTAACCCTATTAGTGGCATCTCGCAATTTTAATAGCAAAGCTTTTGTCGCATTCTTGGTTAACCAAAGGGAGGGATTTAATTATTTTACAGTAGGGTCTGAAGATCATTCCATTGCCAAAATAATAATAATAATAATAATAATAATAATAATAATAATAATGGAGAGGAGAGAAAACCTGAGAGATTGGTAGAGAGAAGTGCAGAGTGAGAAAGAATGAGTGAATAAATACCAGCTCTCTAGATGTTGGAGATATTGACCTTAGTTGAATAAATGGTTTAAAAGTTTCTTATTTTTTACGGCATTATATGTTCATTTGTGTTAAAAACAGAGATAGGTGTATCTAATATTTAAAATTAAATTTCTATTGTTAAGACGGAGAACCCGCTACCTCTCCAAATCCAGTTGTATTTGTTCATTCTCCTATTGCTATAAATAAATACCTGAGACTGGGTACTTTATAAAGATAAGAGGTTTAATTGGGTCAAGGTTCTATAGGGTGTATGGGAAGTATGATGCTAGTATCTGCCTGGCTTCTGGACAGGTCTTAGGAAACTTACAATCATGGCAGGAGAAAAAACAAGAGCAGGCAACTCAGAGAGCAAAAGAATGAGCAAGAGGGAGTGGGGAGGTGCCACACACTTTTAAACAGTCAGGTATCTCAATAACTTACTCACTATCATGAGGACAGCACCAGGGGGATGGTGCTAAATCACTGATGAGAAGTCCACTCTCATGGTTTAATCACATGGTACAATAAAATCCTACCAGGTCCCACCTTCAACATTGAGGATTCCATTTCAAGATGAGATTTGGGTGGGGACACACATCCAAAGTATATGACCAGTTAAATCTATTTCACACTAGGACACCTGGCATCAGGATTCTTTGAGGAAATAAAAAGATCTGTGTTTGAAATTTAGACTCATATGGTAAGGAGTGAAGACAACCTAGATAGAACAGTCATTGCATCCCTACAGTGAGGTGTCTTCATGAAATACAAGTTTGAGCCAGGGTTGAGGATGAGAATGGAAGTTTCCAAGTGATTGGGAAGTTTTGGATTTCCTATCCATTGAATTTTCTTAATGTGGGGTCCACCAAAAGGTGTGATAAGTAAAATAAATTAATTAGTAAAATCACTCATTTTCTTTTCTTTTTTTTTTTTTGTCCCTGGTCATCTAACTTTTTGCCAGCAGAATCTTCAGTTCACTACCTACCTTGCCCTTCTGTCACACCATCCTGAAAGCACCCAAATATGAAGCAATTGATGTTCTCTACTCCTTTCTCTTGACATACAAATTGAGGGTTTGCAGTAGAAAAGGTTATAAAAGAGGACAGGGAAGTAAATATACAAACACAATAGAAATAAGCACAGGGAAATGTCTATAATTCTAAGAATCAAACTCAACTTAGAATTCCATAAGATGTCCAACAGGAGTAAAAAGGAAATGCAGATGTTTTCCTACTTATGAAGAGTGGTGGACTTTAGCACACATGGTTCTTCACTAAAAAGAGTTACTGAAGAATTCAGATTGACAACAGAAAAAGGAAATCCATAAATAAGTTTTAGGGGAAAATGGTGAAAACAGATGTTGATAACATGCTAGTAAAATCAACTGTTGGCTGCATAAAAAGTAATAATGACTATTTTAATGGAAAAAATGAAAAGTGAAACTTTATTTCACACTAATAATAATAGAAGAGAATATGTTATTAAATGTGTAATTAAGACATGTGAAAACCTCACACATTTGGTATTGTGGTTAAATACTGACTTTCTCCACATTTTTTAGCAAAGTTTTTAGATCAGTTTATATCTTCAAATTTAGAGGAAATCACAAGAAAAAGAATTAACATCTATGCCTGCCTACCAGATAAAGAAAATATAATGCAACTAGGAGAGAGTTTTTAAAAAGTTAAGGTGTATGAGTTAACAAGACATCATTAAATGAATTTATGAGAAAGAGAATTAGGAGTATATATTTAAAAGCCAGCTTTATTCAGTCTATAATGGACATATTTAAACACAAGCATAAAGAGAGCAAGAGAGAAAAAAGAGAAAGTTTCAAAATAAAAAGTATCAAAACATATATCAAGGTACTACTAGTTAAAAGAAGACATATGGTATCTGGTTTTGTAATACTAATGTCAAACAAATAAAACTAAAAAAATTGTGAAGATGCAAAAAATATACAAAAGGGATCAACCAAAATATAAATAAATAAAATAAAAATAATGGACTTATGGTTACTATTTAGTGTCAACTTGATTGGATTGAAGTTTGCAAAGTATTGTTCCTGGGTGTGTCTGTGAGGGTGTTGCCAAAGGAGATTCACATGTAAGTCAGTGAACTGAGAAAGGCAGACCCACCCTCAATCTGGGTGGGCACAGTCTAGTCAGCTACCAGCACAGCCATAATAAAACCAGGCAAAAGAACATGGAAAGATTAGACTGGCTTAGCCTCCCGGTTTACATCTTTCTCCCATACTAGATGCTCCCTGCCCTCAAACATCAGACTCCAAGTTCTTCAGTGGCGGGACTCAGACTGGCTTCCTTGCTCCTCAGCTTGCAGAGGACCTATTAAGGCACCTCACTTTGTGATCGTTAAGTCAATACTCCTTAATAAACTACCTTTTATATATACATCTATCCCATTAGTTTTGTCCCTCTAGAGAACCCTGACTAATATAGGACTTAGATTGTGATATAGTTTGACAATAAATAGTGGTAAATAAATAAGTAAAGGAAAAGTAACAAATTCACAATTATACTGGGAATTTTGATATATCACAATCAAAAAAGATAAATGTATTAGTCAAAAAACTAGAAACAGTAACTATGTAAAGTGATAGATATATTAACTAAATTAATTGTAGTAATCATATACATGTATACAAATATATCTCAAATCATTTCCTTGTATATCTTAAATAAATATATACAATTTTATTTGTCAACTCTATCCCAATAAAGCTGGATAAATTTTTTTTAAATTAGAGTAGTTGTAAAAATGTGAATGGAAAATTAGCTCCTTAGTTGGTAGGTAAATATCTAAATCAAAAAATAAATATAAAACATTCTTCAAAGAGATCTAGAATTTTTAGCTAATATTCCATGTACTAGGCATGCAAGGCAATTTAGTACACTTCAAAAAATCAATATAATACAGAGTTCTGTGACCCTATGAGAATTAAATTTTAAATTAATAATAAAAATACAGTGTTAAACAATAAATAAAGACATCCTTCAGGAAAAAGTCACCTTTTTATAACTCATTTATAAGAGAGAAGACACATTTAAATAAAAAATTATTTTACTATTACAGAAATAATAAAATTACTATATGTTGAAACATTTGAAACAAAACTACGTTTTATGATTGGACTGGAAATAAATAAGGATTAGGTTAACAGGCAGACTAGCCATCAGCCCAGAGATGACTGTAAGGCTTGAAAAGGGGCGGCAATGGAGTCAATTTGCCCTTATTTCCCCATGCATTTATGTTTTGGTAAAAGGTATGTTTTGGTAAAAGTAATAGAGTGAGCTCTTCTCAAGGGGCTTATCCCCTTAAGAACATATATGGGTGTGTTCTTGCTGCTTTGCTGTCCTTGAGAAAACTTCATTAGACATTATCTAATCTCATAGGACTGACTTTAGGGAAGATGGACAATTCAAAGGCACAGAAGGATGAGGATAGGGTGAAAAAGCCAGTTTTCTGGAAGTCCAGCCTGCCTCTGAAAGGAGGAGGCATGTATCTGCCATGGAAGGCAGTGGTTTTTGGAAGAAAGAGTCTGGTTGGTGTGGGAGTTGTGGACTGCAAGGCTGTGCTGGGTTGGTGAGGACAGGGAAGGCCCAAGATGCAATGATGGATTAAAGGTGCATTTGCTATGGCAGTGATCCTATGGCTTTTCGTACAAGGGAGTGGCTAGGTGTCTTTGAACAGAATATTTTAATGGCAGGACCCATTTTTAAAAATAGAAGCCAAAAATTCTATGTATAATATATACATATGAGCTACTTCTTCCATCTCCCCTCTCTTTTTCTCTATTTGCAAACGCTGCTATGAGCAAATTTTTCAAAAGTGAAAAGTAGACAGGAGATGTCTCTGGATGAATAAAGTGAAGAAGAGAAAAATAGAGTCATGAATCTTGATACATTAAGTTGAATAAATAAAATAGATCAAATACAGAAATACAAAAGAAAATGTAAAATAAAAAATAAAAGTTCACAAAAGGTAATATTAGTAATTTCTAGCAAAAACAAACTAAAAAAGAACATAAGAAAAGGCAATAATAATGCCAAACTTTTAAGGAAACATAATTACGTCTAAAAGAGACTTTAAATCATAAAATCATATGTTTTAAAACTTAGTTAAGTTTTATAATTTCCATAAAACACTATAATTATTAATAATATATAATGAATAAAAAACTGGGTCGATGATCCTTTAATGAATTGAATAAGTAATGTGTCTACTACTCTCAAAATATAGTCTTTGTGATTAACAAGAAATTCAGAAAATAGAAACTTCTTCCCTCCTAATTTTAGGAGATTAAGAAAACTTGATAGCTAAATCAGACGAAAGGGACACCAGAAGTAACATTGAAAATTCAATATGATCCTCATATCAAAAAGTAGGCAAAGCATATGAAGAGACACTTCTCAAAAGAAGATATTTATGCAGCCAACAGACACATGAAAAAATGCTCATCATCACAGGTCATCAGAGAAATGCAAATCAAAACCACAATGAAATACCATCTCATGCCAGTTAGAATGGCAATCATTAAGAAGTCAGGAAACAACAGGTGCTGGAGAGGATGTGGAGAAATAGGAACACTTTTACACTGTTGGTGGCAGTGTAAATTAGTTCAACCATTGTGGAAGATAGTGTGGCAATTCCTCAAGGATCTAGAACTAGAAATACCATTTGACCCAGCCATCCCATTACTGGGTATATACCCAAAGGATTATAAATCATGCTACTATAAAGACACATGCACATGTATGCTTATTGTGGCAATATTCACAATAGCAAAGACTTGGAACCAATCCAAATGTCCATAAATGATAGACTGGCTTAGGGGAATGTGGCACATATACATGATGGAATACTATGCAGTCATAAAAAAGGATGAGTTCTTGTCTTTTGTAGGGACATGGATGAAGCTGGAAACCATCATTCTGAGCAACCTATCACAAGAACAGAAAACCAAACACCACGTGTTCTCAGTCATAGGTGGGAATTGAACAATGAGAACACGTGGACACAGGTCAGGGAACATCACACACTGGGGCCTATCATGGGGTGGGGGGTGGGGGGAGGGATAGCATTAGGAGAAATACCTAGTGTAAATGATGAGTTAATGGGTGCAGCACACCAACAAGGCACATGTATACATAAGTAACAAACCTGCATGTTGTGCACATGTACCCTAGAACTTAAAATATAATAAAAAAAATTAGATATGATTCTCAACACAATTCCCCATAGAATTTCTCATAGACTTTGATAAGTTGATCTAAAATTAATCTTTTAGAGTAAAGTGGTAGGGGTAGCTAAGACAAATTTGAGAGACATTTTAAGAAGCAAGAGATGAGCTGGGTGTGGTGGCTCACAGCTGTAATCCCAGCACTTTGGGAGGCTGAGGTGGTTGGATCATGAGGTCAGGAGATCGAGACCATCTTGGCCAACATTGTGAAACCCCGTCTCTACTAAAATACAAAACCTAGCCAGGCATGGTGACATGTGCCTGTAGTCCCAGCTATTTGGGAGACTGAGGCAGAGGTTGCAGTGAGCTGAGATCACGCCATTGCACTCCAGCCTGGGCAACAGAGCGAGACTCTGTCTCAAAAAAAAAAAAAAAAAAAGGCAGCAAGAGATGTACTAACATAATGTTAATGTAGTATCAATCTAGAATAATTAATTAAATATATTAATTAAATAATTAAATAATTATTAAAGGAGTGAAGAAGTGGCATAAGGTTTTAAAAGGATAAATGGAATAGAATTAAAGTTCGGTGAAGATTTAAGTAATCAGAAAAATACACCCTGCTTATGAATACGCAACGTTTTACAAACTTTGTGGAGCAAGGGAAGCATCTATATGTATTAGTCCGTTCTTGATTCACTACTAAGAAACATCTGAGGCTGGGTAATTAATAAAGAAGAAAGGCTTAATTGGCTTACGGTTCTGTAGGCTGTAAAAGCATGGCACTAGTAGTTGCTTCTGCTGAGGGCACAGGGCCCCAGGAAGCCTGCAATCACAATGGAAGGCAAAGGGAGAGCAGGTGGTATCACATGGTGAAAGCAAGAGCAGGAGGGAGAATGAAGAGGTCTCAGACTTTTTTTTTTTTTTTTAAATGGAATTTCCCTCTGTCACCCAGGCTGGAGTACAACGGCGTGGTTTTGGCTCACTGCAATCTCTGCCTACCAGATTCAAGCAATTCTCCTGTCTCAGTTTCCTGAGTAGCTGAGATTACAGGATTCGTGCCACCATGCCCAGCTAATTTTTGTATTTTTAGTATAGACAGGGTTTCACCATGTTGCCCAGGCTGGTCTTGAACTCCCAAGCTCAGGTGATCCGCCTGTCTTGGCCACCCAAAATGCTGGGATTACAGGCATCAGCCACCGTGTCTGGTCCCACACTCTTTTAAACAACCAGATCTTGTGTGAACTTACTGAGTGACAACTCACATATCACCAAGGGAATGGTGTTGATATGGTTTGATTCTGTGTCCTCACCCAAATCTCACCTCAAATTGTAATGCCTGTATTCCCCATGTATCAAGGGTGGGACCAGGTGGAGGTAATTGGATCATGGTGGTGATTGGATCATGCTGTTCTCACGGTATTGAGAGAGTCTCCCCAGATATGATGGTTTTAAAACTGTCTGGCATTTTCCCTTCCTGAATGCCCTGTGTCCTGCCACTCTAGAAAGAAGATGCCTGCTTCTCCTTTGCCTTTTATCATGATTGTAAGGTTCCTGTAGTTTCCCCAGCAATGCGGAACTGTAAGTAGACTAAATCTCTTTCATTTATAAATTACCCAGTCTGGGGCATTTCTTGATAGTAGTGTGAGAATGGACAAATACAGTAAATTTGTACCAAGGTAGTGGGGCACTGCTATAAAGATACCTGAAAATGTGGAGGCAACTTTGGCACTGAGTAAAGGGCAGAGGTTGGTACAGTTTAGAGGGCTCAGAATAAGACAGGAAGATGTGGGAAAGTTTGGAACTTCCCAGAGACTTGTTGAATGGCTTTGACCAAAATGCTGATAGTGATATGGACAATAAAGTCCAGGCTGAGGTGGTCTC
>NW_012106352.1:484487-502927 GCF_000951045.1 Mandrillus leucophaeus
GAGGGCTCAGAATAAGACAGGAAGATGTGGGAAAGTTTGGAACTTCCCAGAGACTTGTTGAATGGCTTTGACCAAAATGCTGATAGTGATATGGACAATAAAGTCCAGGCTGAGGTGGTCTCAGATGGAGATGAAAAACTGGTTGGTAACTGGAATAAATAAAGGTGACTCTTGCTATGCTTTAGCAAAGAGGCTGATGGCATTTTCCCCCTGCCCTAGAGATCTGTGGAACTACGAACATGAGAGAGATGATTGAGGGTATCTGGCAGAAGAAATTTCTAAGTAGCAAAGGGTTCAAGAGGTGACTTGGGTGCTCTTAAAAGCATTCAGTTTTATGCATTCACAAAGAGGTGGTTTGGAATTGGAACTTATGTTTAAAAAGGGAAGCACAGCATAAACATTTAGAAAATTTGCAGTCTGATGATGCAATAAAAATGAAAAACCCATTTCCTGAGGAGAAATTCAAGCTGGCTGCAGAAATTTGCACAAGGAACAAGGAGTCGAATGGTAATCACCATGACAATGGGGAAAATATCTCCATGGCATGTCGGAGACTTTTCTGGCAGCTTCTCCCATCACAGACCTGGAGACCTAGGAAGGAAAAATTATTTTGTTAGCCAGACCCAGAGCCCCACTTCTGCTCGGTTCAGCCTCAGGACTTGGTGCCCTATATCCCAGCTGTGGTTACAAGGGGCTAACATACAACTTGGGCTGTTGCTTCACAGCAACAACTTGGGCTTGTTGCCCGAAGCCTTGGCAGCTTCCATGTGGTGTTGGTCCTCTGTGTGCACAGAAGACAAGAATTGAGGTTTGAGAATCTCTGCTTAGATTTCAGAGGATTTATGGAAATGCCTGTATGTCTAGGTAGAAGTTTGCTGCAGAAGTGCAGTCCTCATGGAGAAACTCTGCTAGGGCCATGCAGAAGGAAAATGTAGGGTTGGAGCCCCCACACAGAGTCCCCACTGGGGCACTGCCTAGGGGAGCTGTGAGAAGAGGGACACTGTTCTCCAGACCCCAGAATTGTATATCCACCAACAGCTTGCACTGTGCACCTGGAAAATCCAGAGACACTCAACGCCAGTCTGTGAAAGCAGCTGGGAGTGGGGCTGTACCGTTCAGAGGCACAGGGATAGAGCTGCTGAAGGCCACGGGTGCCCACCACTTGAATCAGTGTGACCTGTATGAAAGACATGGAGTCAAAGGAGATCATTTTGAACTTTAAGATTTAACTACTGCTCTATTTAATTTTGGAATTTCATGGGACCTGTAACTCCTTCAATTTGTCCAATTTCCCTCATTTAGAATGGGAGCATTTATCCAATGCTTGTATTGTTTCTAGGAGGTAATTAACTTGCTTTTGATTTTACAGGCTCACAGGTGGAAGGGACTTGCCTTGTCTTAGATGAGATTTTGAACTATGAACTTTTGACTCAATGCTGAAATTAGTTCAGACTTTGTGGTACGGTTGGGAAGGGATAATTGGTTTTGAAATGTGAAAAGGACATGATATTTGGAAGGGTCAGAGGTGGAATATAGTTTAGCTCTGTGTCTCCACCCAAATCTCACCTTAAATTGCAATTCTTATAACCCCCATGTGTCAAGGGTGGGACCAGAGACCAGATGTAAGTAATTGGATTATGGGTGTGGTTCCCCCTTGCTGTCCTCTTGATAGTGAGTGAGTGTCACAAGATCTCATGGTTTTATAAGCATCTGACATTTCCCCTGCTGGCACTCATTCTGTCCTGTGACCCTGTGAAGAAGGTGCCTGCTTCTCCTTTGCCTTCTGCCATAATTGTAAGTTTCCTGGGACCTCCCCAGCAATGTGGAACTGTGTGTCAATTAAACCTCTTTCATGTATAAATTACCCAGTCTCAGACATTTCTTCATAGCAGGGTGAGTATAGATTAATACAAGCACTAAGCCATTAATGAGGAATCTGCCTCCATGATCCAATACCTCCCACTAGGACACACCTCCTACATTGAGAATCACGTTTCAACATGAGATTTATAGGGGACAAGCATCCAAGTAATACCACTATAGAAGTTGAGGGTATGCACAGAAAGACTAATTAGCATTTTAATAATATCGATAAATTGTATTCTTCCAAAATATTCATCTGTAGTAAAGTGGATACCTGTGTTTTATTCATAAATATTGCATAGCCCTTATATAAAAATAGTTTATCTATTTGTTAAAATAAATTTTGGAAGCATGACATAGAGTGAAAGAACCAAGTTGCAAAACCATTATAGGCAGTGTTGCCATTTATGGTTAACAAGTGTAAATAACACTATATATCTTTACTGGGCTATACATTTAAAGTTAAAATATAACATGAAAAAGAAAAATAAACACAAATTTTAAGAATATTTTTAAATTAAAGGATGGAAAAGGGTAAATAATGAGAGATACTAATGGTGTTCCATCTATGAAAATTATTTCTATTTTTAAAAATACCTAAAGGTGATGTGGAAAATATCTTCATTTTTCAGTCTGGGATGTGGGAATACAATTTTATTTTCCTACTATTTGGAATACTTTATAATAAAAAAGCAAATATATGTTTGCAAATTACTCTTCATTTATTATCCAGGTATCCTTTGATTTATTCATTCTACAATCCTACAGTTTGTACTAGGCCTAGTGTCAAGCAGAAATAATGAGTAAGGGACAGTATGTTTCTCCTAAGGAGTCCCCTCTCTAGGTAAGTCACAGCACAATAATATCCCAAGTTCACACTGTATTCCAAAAGAAATATTTTAAATATGGGATGTAACGGAGATAATTGAGTTAAGACAGTTGATCCTGGTGATGAGTTTTGAAGAATTTTGACTAGTGGAGATGAGAAAAGAGCATTTGCAGTCAATATGCTGGATCTTGAATAATCTAAAAGACAGGAACATTTAATGAGCAATGTTATTCTAGGACTTTGGTAACACTATACAGATATACTATCTTCTCTATTATGGTATCCTATGTATACGGCAGAGTCTTTGGCTCATGGGAAACATTCAGTAACTATTAAATTGATTGAGTGCAAGCACTTTGGACTCACTCCTAAAGTGTTTCAACACTGCGCAGCCACAATTGGAGTATTTACTCTATGGGAACTCCAAGAGGGATTCTATCATTTATTTAATTTAATTTTATTTTGAGAGCAGATAAGATTTATTTTTTATTTATACTTTTAAAAATTATTTATTTCCATAGGTTTCCAGAGAACAGGTGGTATTTGGTTACATGAGTACGTTATTTAGTGGTGATTTGTGAGATTTTGGTGCACCCATCACTTGAGCAGTATACACTGAAACCAATTTGTAGTCTTTTATCCCTCACGCGCTTCCCACCCTTTCCCCTGAATGCCCAAAGTCCATTGTATCATTCTTATTCCTTTGCATTCTTACAGCTTAGCTCCCCTTATAAGTAAGAACATACAATGTTTGGTTTTCCATTCCTGAGTTACTTCACTTAGAATAATAACCTCCAGTTTCATCCAGGTTGCGGCAAATGCCATTAATTTGTTTCTTTTTGTGACTGAGTAGTATTCCATCATATATATACCACAATATCTTTATCTACTCATTGATTGATGGGCATGTGTGCTGGCTCTATATTTTTGCAATTGCAAATTGTGCTGCTTTAAACATGTGTGTGCAAGTATCTTTTTTGTATAACACTTTCCTCTGGGTAGATACCCACTAGTGGGATTACAGGATCAAATGGTAGTTTTAGTTCTTTAAGGAATCTCCACACTGTTTTCCGTAGTAATTGTACTAGTTTACATTTCCACCAATAGTGTAGGAGTGTTCTCTTTTCACTGAAACCATGCCAACATCTAGAATATTTTAATTTTTTTGTGTGGCCATTTTTGCATTCTTGATTTTAATTTCTCTGATCATCAGTGATGTTCAGCAGTTTTTCATATGTTTCTTCGCCATTTGTCTACATGGAACTCAAACAAATTAGCAAGAAAAAAAACAAAGAATCCCATCAAAAAGTGGGCTGAGGACATGAACAAATAATTCTCTCTCTATATATTTTTAATTTATATTTAAAGTCTTATCAAATGTCAGGCCCTTTGTCAATTCCATAGCATTTCAAAGAATTATGAATTTCCACTCACTTATGCTGTCTGGCAAAAATGTGTGGCAGACAACCTTATTTCTTGTTTTCATTTCAATCCAGACAATTCAGAACTCCTAAAATATAAAATTCCTAAGTTCTCTCTTTGCTTTCCACCTCCACAACCCTGAGACCCTAATGCATTTAGAAATCGAGAGTGGATATACCTTGAAACTTACTTTCCTTATGAACTGATAGGTCCATTTGTATGTTTCTATCAATAATTTCAAAATGTTTTACAAAAACATCAGGTTATGTTCTACAAAATCCCCCAAATAAAAAGGCACCTTGTTTACCAAAATATTTTTTATTGACATGAGACCAAGTCCAGGGACTATATGTATTAGACAAATACTAGAAATTCAAAAAAAAAAGTACAACCACTCCGATAAGCAGAAAATTATTAACCTCAGTATCATTCCATTTAATATTTAATGAACACCTATTATATGCTCTCCAGTATGATCAAATTCTGGTGTATACAGATAATAATAAAATGATTGGTCCTAGGACAGTCTAGGGTCTAACAAGAAAGTAAAGAATATACAGCAGGCTGGGCGCGGTGGCTCATGCCTGTATTACCAGCACTTTGGGAGGCTGAGATGGGCAGATAACGAGGTCAGGAGTTTGAGACCAGCCTGACCAACATGGTAAAAACTCATCTCTACTAAAAATGCAAAAATTAACTGGGCATGGTGGCATGCGCCTGTAATCTCAGCTACTCAGGAGGCTAAGGCAGGAGAATCACTTAAACCTGGGATGGCGAGGTTGCAGCGAGCCGAAATGGCACCACTGCACTCCAGCCTGGATGACAGAGTAAGACTGTCTCTAAAAAAAAAAAAAAGAATAGACAAAACAGGATGAGGGCCAAGGTGAGAAATACTAATCCTGTCTGGAAAGTAAACTAGAGAAAGAATACTTGACTGTATTTTGAATCCTGGGGCTAGAATACAAAAGGCATCACAAGCTACAGAAAATATTCAGAATTTATCATGAAGACAATTAAAACCACGATGCAGACTTCTTAACAAAATTAAGTCATACAGAGAACAGAGTTTTAACAGCAATTCTTGTCCCAAATTGGTTACATGGGCTGCAGCAAATTCAAGCTTTATTGTCTTAGTTGTTCAGTCATACTCAATTCTAATAAAGCACTGTAGAGAGCATCTGTCATAGCTGCTTTCTAAAACTGACTCAGTTTTTTCAAACATACATTCTTTTTAAAAAATGTTTTCACCACAAATATTCTTTTAAATATCACTTATAGCATTCCAAAGAAGATTTAAGAATCTCTCAGAAGCTCTGTAATAAGAAAATGCAACCTTTGTTTCCATAGAAATATACTTGTACATGTTGTTCTGGTTTGCTGTATGTGCTGAACAGATTTCAGAATGACATTTGGTGTTCTGTGGTTGAAATATGCACCCACAAAGCAGAACAAATGTAAAATGCTGCCCTCTGTTGAAAAATGCCAAGTACACAAATCAGTTCTTGAAAGGGAGATGAAATATTATATTTACACCAGTATGAGAACGTTTGAAGAAATAAAACAATTGGTAAGAATTGTGAAATAATGATAACGTTTTTAGACTTAAATCAAAAAGAATAATAAAAAAAAAAACTATGGCATATTTAAATGGTTAAAAAGATAAACTATCTACACTGAAAAAACACTAAGGTAAAATAGAGTAACCACCTATATGGAAAAGTGTTGTCTCCACATGTGACAGATAAAGGGGTAATTTCTGTAATTTTAAGAAGCTTACACAAAACACCAAGATGCCAAAAAATAAATACGAAAATAATATTGAAGACACTTTACACAGGAAGGCATATAAATTGTAATGTGTATGTGACAAAATGTTAACATTCTGTAACAATTTTAGGCTAGAAATAAACCTCTAAAAATGTGTAAACCCAATGCTGGTAAGGTAGTTAAGAAATTATTCAATCTTTTAGGGCTGAGCTTTAGAAATTGGCATAAACCTATTATAAATCAATATAGCAATAAACTGTTTGCATCCGTGCATCTAATAATTTAATTACTTGATATTCAATTAAAAGAAATAATTCAAAAGCTCTAGATAATAATAGATATATGATTTACAATTGCAAAACTAAAATTCAAATATATATAATATGTATCCTATCTTCAAAAATATTCTTTAATATTGTGACATATCAAAATAATAAAGTGATTAAATTTGACACATATTTTGATAGGCTAAATAATGACCTTCCCCCAAAGATGTCCACATCCTAATCCGTGGAACTTATGAATGTTATTTTACATTGCCAAAGAGATTTTACATGTGCAAATGAGGTCACAGACCTTAACATAAGGAGATAATCTTGCATTAACTGGATCGAACAATCTAACTGCATGAACCTATAAAATCAGAGAACTTTGCCCAGCTAAAATGAAAGAGATAGACTAGTAGAAGGAGTAGAGGACATGAGGCAGAAGATGAATCCAGAAACAAATCAAGGATGAGAAGGATTTGATGTGGCATTGTTAGTACTGAGATACAGGGGCCTTCATGCAAAAACCAGGGAGAAGTCTCTGGAAAATTAGGATGTCCCCACTTCCACTACATTGATAGTCAGCACAGACATGCAGGATTTAATCTTACAATGACAAGATACTAAATTCAACCAATAATCTGAATGTTTAGAAGTGGACTCTTCTGCAGAGCCTCCTTTAAGGAATACAGCCCTGTCATCACCTTGATTTCAGCTCTATGAGACCCTGATCTGAAGAGCCAACCCAGCCTAAGACTTCTTACCTACAGAACTTTGACATGATAAATTTGTGTGTATTAAACCCTAAATTTGTGGTAATTTCTTATGGAAATGATAGAAAACTAATATGTATGAAGATTGTGTATAAAAAGTGAAGTATCATGGCAATATCTTTAGTAAAAAGGCAGAATACTAACACACACACGCTTATATCCATGCACACACACAAACAAGGACAGAGCAGTACACAAAGCTATATACAGACCATTCTGTGATTAGATAAAATATCAAAAAGCAATGTGTTTGAATTCTAGTATTATTATTTACAATTATTAATATATTATCTGTAATCCCAGCACTTTGGGAGGCTGAGATGGGCAGATAACGAGGTCAGGAGTTTGAGACCAGCCTGACCAACATGGTAAAAACTCATCTCTACTAAAAATGCAAAAATTAACTGGGCATGGTGGCATGCGCCTGTAATCTCAGCTACTCAGGAGGCTAAGGCAGGAGAATCACTTAAACCTGGGATGGCGAGGTTGCAGCGAGCCGAAATGGCACCACTGCACTCCAGCCTGGATGACAGAGTAAGACTCTGTCTCCAAAAAAAAAAAAAGAATAGACAAAACAGGATGAGGGCCAAGGTGAGAAATACTAATCCTGTCTGGAAAGTAAACTAGAGAAAGAATACTTGACTGTATTTTGAATCCTGGGGCTAGAATACAAAAGGCATCACAAGCTACAGAAAATATTCAGAATTTATCATGAAGACAATTAAAACCACGATGCAGACTTCTTAACAAAATTAAGTCATACAGAGAACAGAGTTTTAACAGCAATTCTTGTCCCAAATTGGTTACATGGGCTGCAGCAAATTCAAGCTTTATTGTCTTAGTTGTTCAGTCATACTCAATTCTAATAAAGCACTGTAGAGAGCATCTGTCATAGCTGCTTTCTAAAACTGACTCAGTTTTTTCAAACATACATTCTTTTTAAAAAATGTTTTCACCACAAATATTCTTTTAAATATCACTTATAGCATTCCAAAGAAGATTTAAGAATCTCTCAGAAGCTCTGTAATAAGAAAATGCAACCTTTGTTTCCATAGAAATATACTTGTACATGTTGTTCTGGTTTGCTGTATGTGCTGAACAGATTTCAGAATGACATTTGGTGTTCTGTGGTTGAAATATGCACCCACAAAGCAGAACAAATGTAAAATGCTGCCCTCTGTTGAAAAATGCCAAGTACACAAATCAGTTCTTGAAAGGGAGATGAAATATTATATTTACACCAGTATGAGAACGTTTGAAGAAATAAAACAATTGGTAAGAATTGTGAAATAATGATAACGTTTTTAGACTTAAATCAAAAAGAATAATAAAAAAAAAAACTATGGCATATTTAAATGGTTAAAAAGATAAACTATCTACACTGAAAAAACACTAAGGTAAAATAGAGTAACCACCTATATGGAAAAGTGTTGTCTCCACATGTGACAGATAAAGGGGTAATTTCTGTAAT
Source organism: Mandrillus leucophaeus (assembly GCF_000951045.1). Lineage (NCBI taxonomy): Eukaryota > Metazoa > Chordata > Mammalia > Primates > Cercopithecidae > Mandrillus > Mandrillus leucophaeus. The sequence continues at coordinate 492,879 of NW_012106352.1, forward strand.
TTTAAGAAGCTTACACAAAACACCAAGATGCCAAAAAATAAATACGAAAATAATATTGAAGACACTTTACACAGGAAGGCATATAAATTGTAATGTGTATGTGACAAAATGTTAACATTCTGTAACAATTTTAGGCTAGAAATAAACCTCTAAAAATGTGTAAACCCAATGCTGGTAAGGTAGTTAAGAAATTATTCAATCTTTTAGGGCTGAGCTTTAGAAATTGGCATAAACCTATTATAAATCAATATAGCAATAAACTGTTTGCATCCGTGCATCTAATAATTTAATTACTTGATATTCAATTAAAAGAAATAATTCAAAAGCTCTAGATAATAATAGATATATGATTTACAATTGCAAAACTAAAATTCAAATATATATAATATGTATCCTATCTTCAAAAATATTCTTTAATATTGTGACATATCAAAATAATAAAGTGATTAAATTTGACACATATTTTGATAGGCTAAATAATGACCTTCCCCCAAAGATGTCCACATCCTAATCCGTGGAACTTATGAATGTTATTTTACATTGCCAAAGAGATTTTACATGTGCAAATGAGGTCACAGACCTTAACATAAGGAGATAATCTTGCATTAACTGGATCGAACAATCTAACTGCATGAACCTATAAAATCAGAGAACTTTGCCCAGCTAAAATGAAAGAGATAGACTAGTAGAAGGAGTAGAGGACATGAGGCAGAAGATGAATCCAGAAACAAATCAAGGATGAGAAGGATTTGATGTGGCATTGTTAGTACTGAGATACAGGGGCCTTCATGCAAAAACCAGGGAGAAGTCTCTGGAAAATTAGGATGTCCCCACTTCCACTACATTGATAGTCAGCACAGACATGCAGGATTTAATCTTACAATGACAAGGTACTAAATTCAACCAATAATCTGAATGTTTAGAAGTGGACTCTTCTGCAGAGCCTCCTTTAAGGAATACAGCCCTGTCATCACCTTGATTTCAGCTCTATGAGACCCTGATCTGAAGAGCCAACCCAGCCTAAGACTTCTTACCTACAGAACTTTGACATGATAAATTTGTGTGTATTAAACCCTAAATTTGTGGTAATTTCTTATGGAAATGATAGAAAACTAATATGTATGAAGATTGTGTATAAAAAGTGAAGTATCATGGCAATATCTTTAGTAAAAAGGCAGAATACTAACACACACACGCTTATATCCATGCACACACACAAACAAGGACAGAGCAGTACACAAAGCTATATACAGACCATTCTGTGATTAGATAAAATATCAAAAAGCAATGTGTTTGAATTCTAGTATTATTATTTACAATTATTAATATATTATTATTGCATCATCCCATCATTATAAGTTTAAATAGAAGGACATAATACCAGAAAATAAAATAGAAAAATAAAGATTTTTTTTAAACCAGTATCTTTGATGAGGAAATGTGTTGTCTTTCCAAAACAATATTCACTCCTGTGGAGGAGCATGAGGCAGCTACACTGAAGTATAGGTAAACTAACTTACTTTTGTCCAACCTTTTAAATGATACAACTCTTCCCAGCTTTTGTCACAGGATTTCTAATAAAAGCTTAGCCCAGTTCCAGTGTTATGACCATTCCTCAGTCTGTTTTTGTAGTGGATAATTTGTTACTGATATTGCCTGAAGCGTATTTTTTGATCTTCTTCCTCAGCTTCAGAGATGACTCATGATACGCTTCTCGAGAAGTACCCTTCCTGATGCCAGTTCAAAAAATACGTTGTCCTTTTTTTTTTTTTTTTTTTGTACCGGTGTTTCAATATCTGAATTCCCTCTCTCTCCCTGAATAGGAAATAAGGTGGGAAAACAAAAGTGCCGACCAGTCACAGATAAAGGGAGTTTAGTTTGGTTCAATCCAACGAACCCTGCTGTGGAAGGTGTAAGAGCTGAGACTCTCCAATGCAGGGAAAGCAGTGATAAGTTAAATTCAGAGTCCTTGAAATGTACTTGAGTTAAAGGACTAACAGAAGTAATATGAAGAGGATAGAGAAATTAAATGCAGAAGCAGATCTGAAGCAAGTTAGGTGGGTACAGGATGATAGAAATAAACACCAGATTTTGGGATCTTGTATTAATGGGCTTGTAGGCCCACTGTATGAGGCCAAGCTACATGTTGCGTATTTGTTCCAATAACCTTGCAGACACTCCATTCCCTCCTGTCCTGTAGCCGTGCTTTGTTTTCATCTGCCATTTGAGGTCATGAGGTTCTGTTATCCACTGTAGTCCCGTGGTCAAACATTGGTTCCTGTTGAGATCACCTACTTGTGGCATGGTCCCTTGTGCCCTGGCCAGCTGCAAATGAATCCCAGAAAATTGTATTTGAATCAAAGCAAACAAAAGGCAGTGGGAATGCCTGAGCAGTCTTTACCACGCTGCCAGCCTCTCCTCTGATCTATGACTGTGTCGTGTATTTTCAACTTCCTTTCATATATATATATATAACCATTACAACATGTGACTCTCATCTTTCTTTCTCTCTCTAAATCTGTCAGTGTTTAAAAATAAGTGCCTCAGAAATTAGGGCAAGAAAATATATAAAAAAGCAAAGGAATTTCCTTGGGGGACAGAGAAAGAAACCCATCTTCCCTATATGTGATGGACTGAAGAGGGTTGTCAGGAGGGAACGGATTGAAGAAAAGCCGCCCAGGGCACCCAGGTGTCCCTTCACACTCAGTGAATGAATCGAAGTTGGCAACAGTTTTTGAAGAAATGATTTCATCAGAGTCAGAAAGTGTCCAACTTCTGTGTACTTAAATATTTTAGAAAAACAAGAATAATACAGAAATTTCTGGGATTATAAATAATTATAGCCACCGCTATTACCATAGCCCAAAACACTAAATGTTTTGTCTGAATGATAGAATATATTTATGACTGGTTTATCTACTTTTGCTTTCACCCCAGCCTATTTATTTCTACACAATAGCCAAAGTAATCTATTAAAATGTAAATCGGATGATACCATTCCCCTAAAACACCCCAGTTGCTTTAAGAAAAAAATTTTAAAACTTTTTACCATGACCTGTAAGATCTTGTATGAGGTGGTCCAGGTTAACGCTCAGGCCTCATCTTCTGCTGTTCTCTTTAACCACCAAGTGACATATTGTGTACCCATCATTCCACATCCTCTACCATCTTTAGTAATTTTACACTTTAAAAATGTATCTGAGTTTATTTATCTTTCTATGTATTGTTTGCTGTTAAAAATGTATCTGAATGTATTTATCTTTCTAGCTATGTATTGTTTGCCGTTACGTCTCCCACCTTATCATTACCCACTCATCAGTTTCAAGTTAAACTCCCTGAGAACAAGAAATTCTATCTCAAGCACCTAACACAATGCTTGTCACATAGATAATGCTCAAAACATACTTGTTGATTGAAGGAATAGACTTAGAGAACATGAGGTCCATAAAAGCCTTAGAGATCATTCAGCTACTGTAAAGAAAGCATGAGTTTTGGCACGCAAAGGTCTGAATCATGACTCCAGCTTCGTTTCCGGTATACATCATTTCATGAACTTTCTTTTCCACATTTGGAAAATGAAGACAATATTCTTGTACTCAAAATCAGTAAAGATGAATTATTAATGTGAATCAATGGCAACTATTGTTGCTGTTTTTTTTTTCCTTTTGAAATGTATGATTCTTGTTTAGATGGGAAATCCAAGGCAGTGCTCTACATACACAGATGTTTCAACATGATGGCATGTAAACTTATTGTCATAATTTCAATTTTCATGATTTGTGTGGATATATCTATTTTAAAATATCTATCCTGTTATGGGGTGGCCAGTTCAGAACAGGTATACCGAGTAATTGTTTTATAAGTTCTATTTTATATATAGCATGATATCTATGTAAGTGTATATATTAATTTAGATGTGGAGCAAATAAAGACTATAAAAATGTGCTTTAGGATTACAGGAAACATCACAGTCATCAGAAGGAGGGATCCTATGATGTTGACCAGTGCTACAGCAGACACCCTGAGAAGTACTAGCAATTGCTAAGCAGATTCCATGTTAATATCATAAAGCAATAAATGATTTTACTAGTATAGTGACAGCTTGACGAGTACAGTATCCTCTCAATAGTCGTAAGGGATGGGTTTCAGGAACCCCACAGATACCAAAATCCACAGATGCCTGTGTCTCTGAGATAAAATGTTATAACACTTGTGTATAACCTATGCACATTGTCCTATATACTTTAAATCATCTCTAGATTACTTTTAATGCCTAATACAATATAAATACTATGTAAATAGTTGTTATACTGCATTGCTTTCATATTATTTTTTATTGATATATTGCTATTTTTTATTTTTCAAATTTTTTTGTTATGGAATCAGCAAAGAGGAAGCCTAGGATATGGAAAGACAGCTGTAACTATTTTTCCTGAACACAGATACCAATATTTTGGATTCTGCTAAGATCTATTCCAAGCCTATTTGGAAGTGATTTCCATCCTGGAAAATGGTACTTCAGAGAACATTCGAACAGAACAAAAGGACTCTTGTTTTGACACCCATTTTGCCTCACATTCTTCATGTATAAAATGAGAATAATGATACCTGTTTTACCCCCTTGTTGTGGGGATAAATTGTGATAATGCATTTGAGAGAGCATTATAAACTAAAATAGGTTTTGTTTGTCTGCTTTTTTTTTCACCAAGAACTGTGAGAAACTGGGACACCATTATTGCTGATTTGGAAGTAGCACTAATAGGATGGAGTATTCACCCATGTGTTACAACTGCACATTGCACAGTTTTGGAGTCTAAAGTGTAAGTTGGGCCTCAACAAAGTGGCACACAGCAGATGCCTAGCAACACAGCAGCGGTACCATCTTAAAGATGAGATTTTTCTCAAGCTTATGTGACAAATCCACTGGGAACTCCCAGGAAAACTATGAAAACTATGAAAAAGTTGAGATTCTACATGGGCAGGTGGGAAAAGACTCAGTAGGATTTAACTGTTGTTAATTATATTCCCTTTGTATTTTTCATTGTGTTATTTTGTTGCTGTTTTTCCTAGAGTCCCTTCTTCCACAGCTAGAGCTATTTGACTCAGTCAAAAAGCTTTGAAAACTAAGAATGATGCTAGCTGCTTTTTTATTATTTTCCTATACTTATCTTATTTCTTATACTTATCTTCAATAATAGAAGAAAGGCCACTTAAAGTTAATACCACATCGTCGTTAATGAAGGAATGCCCATCTGACTCTTGAGAGCACGAATTCCTAGAAATGAATTTGTTTGGAGACTGGACAGTGACTGATTATCTAAGTGCATAATTAGCTGAAATGAGGCAAGCCTTAGAAGGAGCTATACACAACAATGTGGTCATCCAGCTTAGAGAATTATCAAAAGGAAGTGTTCTACAAGAGGATGTAATAAACACACTGAAGTGACAATTGTGAAAAATTATTAACATCCTGAAACTCACATTACACATATATCAGAAGAGGAATGACCCAAACACAGCATCTGCAAAAGGGGCTCTTTGGAGAACCGTGTCCTAAGAAATTCTAACTAGCTAAAGGCATTTTAATAATTTTCAAAACAAGCTCTATAGTCCCACCAGCTTGGAAAGTCATGTCTCATCAGCAAAGGGAAAACTTTGAGATATTCTACAGTGAACTATGAAATAAGATAATCGAGAAGAAATCCAAATTGTATTTCTTTGTTTAACCTATTTAGGTTGTTTGCCTAGCTTATGTATACAGATCTTTTAAAAAAATATCCTATGAATCTAATGTTCTGACAAACACACTTTGCAAAACTTTACATCAGTAGTCTAATTTTACATTCAATTATTATCTACTAACTGTCAATACCTGTCTTCAATGAGTGGCTGGCTGTCTTTCAAAATTGAGAGTCTAGTCTTCTCTGTGAAAGTTCTACTGACACTCCTGAAAAGGCAGGGCATTCCACACTCTGCAATCCCACTATATCCAATATAATATACGACTGTATCTCCTATAACAATTGATTACCCTTTTTTATTTACATTCTTTAATTTTTATTGCCTTACTTATTATATCTTTGTTTCCCCATTTCCAAGCATTGGCCTGTCTTAGAATACTGACTAAGTTTTTTTAATGTATCGATGTGAAGTATGTATGTGTGTGTGAACATGTGTGTATGTGGGGTACATGCAATAGGGTGGGTGGATTGAAATTTGAATTCGGCTGGGAGCAGTGACTCACGTCTCTAATCCCAGCACTTAGGGAGGCCGAGAGGGTTGGATTGCCTGAGCTCAGGAGTTTGCGACCAGCCTGGGCAACACAGTGACACCCCGTCTCTACTAAAATACAAAAAATTAGCTGGGCATGGTGGCAGGCACCTGTAATCCCAGCTACTCGGGAGGCTGAGGCAGGAGAATTGCTTGAACCTGAGTGGTAGAGGTTGCAGTAAGCCGAGATCACACCACTGCACTCCAACCTGGGTGACAGAGTGAGACTCCGTCTCAAAAAAAAAAAAAAAAAAAAAAAAAAAACCAGTAAAAAGAAAGAAAGAAAGAAATTTGAGTTCAATATATCTGTTACAGTAAAACAATTAAGAATGCAATCTCTAGGACTATATCATCTGTTTTAAACCCCAACTCTACTTGTTGTGAAAATTGGCCTGGTAACCTCTCTGTACTTCAGTTTCCATTTCTACAAAATAAGGATAATAATGACCAAGTCCTTTGGGCATTTACTATGTGCTATTCTAAGTACTTACTGCATATTGACTCATTTAATCACCATGACTCAAAAAACAAGGTGTGATGGGTATCTCCTTTTGTATGTTGTTGTTGTGAGAATTATATAAGGTAATAGGTTCAAACATATAGTTGACACACATTCTAAACATTGTAAGCATACAATAGATGTTAGCCATGTTTATTTCTTGAACTCCATATATGTCAACTGTATACTTAGAAATGAAGATGCAAAGAGTAATCCCTATATTCAAAGTACTCAAGATAAACCTACAATCAAAATGAGAAAAAAATTAAATGTTATTGTAGAAAACAAGGTAAAAATAAACACAGATATTAATCTGAATATAAGCCAGGCATGAAAATACATGAATTACATTATAACATCCTAAGAACCCTGACAGGAGAATAGAATAGATAAGCTGTTGCCAAGAAAGCAAACTCTAAACCCTATACTACAAAATGATTTGAACGAGGATTTCTGCCTATGGTTGCTTTCTTAAACATGCCATATCAACCTTCCATAAACATACTTTTCTCTTTTTTTTAAAGAACACAGTGCCTAATTGTGTCTAACAAATTCTGTACACTGTATGTTTCACCAGGTGGGAGAGGAAGTATGCAACCAAATGAACCATAGTCTTTGCTCCTGAGTCACAGTTCTTTGGTGAAACTGATGTGTATATGTGTGACTATAAAACAAAACAAATAGAAAGCAGCTCATCCTGTTATAATGCCTCAGTGGTTGGAATTCCATTAATTAATGGTCTACAATAAAATATGAGCTGGGCTTTTCTCTATGTGGGAAACAAGGAATCATAATAATTAAAACCACATATCCTGTGATTGATAAACAGTCCACATTATCACATTGTAACAATCAGGCAAGGTTGGTTTTATATCCCAAGTCTATGAGGGAAAGGAGTATCAAGAAGCTGAGATTAGAAAGTGAAATGGCCAAAGTCATAAAATACAAAGCAGGCCTGGAGTAAAGACTTACCGAGTCCAGTATCCAAGCTCATTTCATTACATCATACTGCTTATTTAGGACTTTACTGAATACAGGAGACAAATCTACATGAAAGAATTAGAGAAACATAAGAAATTGTATGACTCACGGTCTGTTTCCTTCTTTGTGTGCTTAAGCTATTTATAAAGGTACAATAAATGTTAGTTCCTTTCCCTCTGCTAGAGTGCAGAGGTTAAGGCAGTATTGTAAACTGCCCTTAACTTGTCTGGGCAGGCAGAGGCAGAGTGGCGAATCAGCTCTAGAGTCAGTCAAAGCCCACTTCTCCCATGTTTTAGCATATAATTTGGGCTGGCCATTTATTCTTCCTAAGAATCACTTTCTCATCTGTAAAGTGAAATAACACATAAAGTTGTCAATATTAATCTAAATAACTTAGACATGATATTGCCTGTTTTATTATTATTATTATTATTATTTTGCAGTTAGTATTACAGGGTGATTAGACAGTGATATGCAAAGCCTGTTTTGCCTACATGATTCAAGGAAATCAGGCTGGTTTTCCAAATATCTCACTAGTTCTAGCAGGCGTTGATAATGCTTTATCCTAATCCTTGGACAGGCTATTTCCCTCTAACAGAACTATACCCCTCCCATTCATTCAAATTCTACCCATGCCCAAAACTCACACATGCACACACACACACGCGCGCACACACACACACACACACAGTTTTTTCCAGGAAGCCCACATTCATTTATCCTTCCTCTAAATGTTAGTTACATGGTATTATCCAAGGAGGATACATTTACATTTTTATCATTTCACTTGTCTTTTCCTGTTCTGATCCCTAAGTCGAGGTCAAAGCCCTTCAAGGATAAGGAATATTTTTCAATCCTCTGTGATATTTCTCACAAGACTTCGCTGGGTACAGAGGGAGCCCTGCACATGTTCTATGCTTTATTGATTTATTTTGATGATATGTAAAATACTGATATAATCTGAATTATTGTCTCAGTTTGAACTCACCAAATGGCTAACACTTCCAGATTCTAGGACACATATAAACTACAAGTATTTCTGTGTAACTGTGTATCTGCTTCATCTGATAACCACTTTAGAAAACATTTTGACAATTTCCCAGTGTGAAGAAAAAGGATTTTTGTTTAATTAACGAGGCATTTCTCAGGTCCAGATTTTAGTCTTTTAATGCACTTTCAGCTGTTAGAAAGATACTATTAAAATGTCTTAGCTATTGACTAATGTTTAATTATTCTCTTTCTGGACCAAATCACATTTTTTTATGTAGATCAATCCGTTTCTTTCTTAGCAGGAAGTTCTTTAGATTAGTAATGTATCAATGGTTTGTATTTATTTTTCATTTCTCCTTGTTTTATTTTAAAAGGGAAGCAATGGGTTCTGCTTACAGAAGTACACTAGATAGGTTTGTGCTTGTTGTGTTGGAGAGAAGTGAGCTATATGATTAACAAAATGTAGCCAGATCAACTCCCTTACCTAAGGTTAAAAAGCTAATTTAAATATGTATATTATATGTGTATATATTATTCATGCTATTTATGAATTTTTATATATTTATACATAGTGCATTTTATTCATTTGCTGAACCTTAATATGCTGAGGTTCTCAGTAAAATTAGTTTTTATTCAAATGTATTATGAAACTAATAATCTGATTATTTTATATACCTGAATTTATCAAAAGTACAGCTGTTTCTGTAACAGAAGGTTGAAATGGTGTGTGGTAAAATAAACATAGAATAATAACTCAAACTAAATATTCTCCAACATAATTTCTCCTCAAATAATTCATGAGTCACGAATTTTTTGAAAAACGTGCATTTAGACCATAAAGAAAGAGGATCATTTTGGATCTAGGTTAGTAGTTTTCTTTTTCTTTTCTTTTCTTTTATTATTATTATTATACTTTAAGTTCTAGGGTACATGTGCACAATGTGCAGGTATGTTACATATGTATACATGTGCCATGTTGGTGTGCTGCAGCTATTAACTCATCATTTACATTAGGTATATCTCCTAATGCTATCCCTCCCCGTTACCCCCTCCCCTCAATAGGACCCAGTGTGTGATGTTCCCCTTCCTGTGTCCAAGTGATCTCATTGTTCAATTCCCACCCATGAGTGAGAACATGCGGCATTTGGTTTTCTGTTCTTGCGATAGTTTGTGAGAATGATGGTTTCCAGCTGCATCCATGTCCCTACAAAGGACACGAACTCATCCTTTTTTATGGCTGCATAGTATTCCATGGTGTATATGTGCCACATTTTCTTAATCCAGTCTGTCACTGATGGACATTTGGGTT
>NW_012106352.1:504132-601255 GCF_000951045.1 Mandrillus leucophaeus
GTAATGTTATGACAGACTACTCTGAGAAAACGGAGTTAACACTAAAACTGGGATGAAGAACAAGAGCTAATTTGATGAATCCTGGGCTAAGTGAGATCCTGTGTAAAGATGCTGGGGCAGGAAAGAATATTGAGCCTCTATGGGAATGAAGGAAAACCAATATACAAGAAAAAGTGTGATTGTGAGATAATATCAGAGACATAAGGGAAGACCACATCAATTACGGTAGTTTGGGCCATAATTTTTATCCACTTGAATGACATACAATAAAATTATTGAAGAATTTTAAGTGGGATATAGATAAAATCATATCTGCAGTTTAAAGAGATGTCTGTAGTTGCTAGGGCAAAAGAAGTGGCAAGAAACAAAGTTCAGAAGCTGTCATAGTTATGCCAATGACTCAGGATAGAGACGTTAATGTAAAGTTAGTGGTGATGCTAGGGAATTATGAATATTTGCACTCAAGACATGTGTTAGGGATTAAATTAACAAAAAGCAGTGCTTAATGAGATCACAGAGATGTAAGGGAACAAAAATGACCCTTAGGTTTCTGACTTGAGAACATGGCTAAATAACACAGGTACTATTTACTGAGCTAGGGAAGTAGAAGATTAACAGGCTTAGAAGAATGCTTAAAAATGGCTTTATTATTAATATGATCATGTTGAATATTACATACCTCGGAGAAATGTTTAAGTAGGCAGGTTGGCAAATGAGCATAACAATTTGAGTTCAAGAGATAGTGTTTTCTTTCTTTAAGAGATATACATTTGAGATTCACTGGTATAGATTATGGCATTTGCAGCTGTGCACAAATGCAAATAATTACCCAGGGAATATGTTTAGCGATAGAAGAGAAGAACTTCTGGGATTGCATGCTCAGAAAATTTAGCACACAGGACACAAAATACAAATAAAATACGTTTTGAGACCATGCTGAATGGTCAAGGGTTGCTTAGAAGTCAAATAAGATGAGATTTAAGTGATCTGCTAAAAACTAAAAAGCTGAAAGATAGAATAAATATCTGTGCTCAATATTTTCTAGGATTTTCCTAGTAAAAAGGAGCATAGGAATGAACTTCAGTTATATTTACTTTATTGTACTGAATAGATTAATAAAACATAAGTCATACATTCAACAGGGACAAAAATGGAAAAGAAGACTATCACAAGCAAATGCAGTCAGTTCTAGCAACATCAATAGTGTTAACACATATTGAACCTTATTATATGATATGCACGTTGTATAAATAATCAAAGTCAAATATCACAATACCATTGCCGTTGTAGGGATTTACTACTCTCTTATTATAGTCAATGCTAATGACATTCAGGTAACTGAGGTAGGTTGGCTAGGAGTCACATAATTAATAGATTACCTAGTAAATTTGTTTCTACCACTTGCCCCCATTGCTTGAAAAACAAAGGAGAACTCAAGAAGAATGAGGTTATAAAGAGAAGAAGAAACAACATGTACAAATTAATAAAGATATGGAAGTAATTGGTATAATCTGGGAAAACTGTATACTTCTATGTGACTGGGGAGTAGCGGTGAAGAATAATGTGAAAAACAAAAGACCTACAAAGATAGAAACATTGAAGAATGATCACTTAAACCCAAATTCTGACATATGAGAACAAGATATTCTGAAGGCTCCTTGAGTTATGACTCTATCTGATTCAATATAATCCACTAATTATTTTCTACATTACTGTACTTGGTGCATTATATTTTTTGGTAGGCCTGTATTATTTCCATGAAGTTACAGAGTTCACAGAGTAATAAATTAGAATTTGGTGAAATAAGCATTTTTCTGTCACATATTAGGCTCAAAAAATTTTTGCTGAATGAACCAGTGAAAAAAATGTTAATGGCCATAATTTATACTGTAGGAAAAGGAGTCATAGATCCTTTTCCACTAAGGGAAGTATGGGTAATTTAAATAAACTGTTTCTCATTGAGAACAACAAGAAGTTACGTATGGCATGGTTATTTATACTTAATCGTGCTGTCTTACAGCCTCATATACTTTGTTATGCTTTAGTGTATACTAGAAATTACATTTGAAAATGTGTTTCTAGAAATAATCTGAAGCCTAGCATTTTCTTATTTTTTTCCAAAAACGACTTTTAAAACAATTTGGTATGCCATGTACCTGATAGAACTAGTAATGCTGTTACCATGTCTGTGTGTGTGTGTGTGTGTGTGTGTGTGTGTGTGTGTACACAAACTATGGAGTGATATCATAAGAGTCTGAAACAAAAGACTTTCTATCCAAAATTCAATTCAGCAGATTCTATACCCTTCAAAAATGAAGTCTAATGAAATATTTTTTGTAAGAAAAAACTGAGAGAATTTGGCATCAGCAGATACATATGAAAGGAAATATCAGAATTTTGGGGGGTAGAAGAAGAAAGTGATAACAAGTGCAGAGTTTCAAATGCAGAAAGAAATATAAAGAAAATAGTAACTCTGTTGTAAATCGAAGTGGATATTAACCTTATAGAACAAGAATACTTAAATTTAAAATGCATCTATAATTAAAACAGATGACAGTGCATAATCATTGATATCAAAAAGGGGCTAAGTGATTTTTAAATTATTTGATATTGCTTAGGTAGAAGGTAAAAATAAGTATCTTGTATGAAGAAAAAAAGCATTCTGAAATTGTCAGCTTAACCACTAAAAGATTAGTAAATGGGCCTTTATCTTTTTTTTTTTTTTGAGATGGAGTCTTGCACTGTCGTCCAGACTAGAGCGTAATGGTGCAATCTCAGATCACTGCAACATCCGCCTCCTGGGTTCAAGCGATTCTCTTGCCTCAGCCTCCTGAGTAGCTGGGATTACAGGTGCCCGCCACCACACCTGGCTAATTCTTTGTATTTTTAGTAGAGACAGGGTTTCACTATTTTGGCCAGGCTGGTCTTGAACTCCTGACCTCGTGATCCACCCGCCTTGGTTTCCCAAAGTGCTGGAATTACAGGCCTGAGCCACTGCATGTGGCTGGGCCTTTATCTTTTAAACAAAGAGAGAACAAATGGAATAGTGACTTTAAAATATTAATAATCATATTAAATATAAGCACCTACATGTCCACTCCAATGTTGTGATTAAAATTGACAAATTGACATTTTTTAGTTTAAAAATAATATATTGATAAAAATGCTAATAATCATCTGAGCCTTCAGCAAATAGTAATCTTTTCGCTAGTAATTTTTTTTTGCCTTAATATTGATAGCTGTTGACCATAGTGGTGACTGCTGAAGGTTGTGACAATTTCTTAAAATAAGACAACAGTGAAGTTTGCCACATGAATGAACTCATCCTTTCATGAAGGATTTGTCTGCAGCATGTGATGGTGTTTTAGAGCATTTTACTTAAAAAGACACATATAAAAGATAAGTATATATAAGAGTTAAAAGTAAAATAATGGAGAAAGATATGCCAAGACATACAAATAAAAGAAGTGCAGTGTAGTCCTATCAATATGGTTAAAGCAGATTTTATAAGAAAAAGCACAAGAGATAAATAAGATCCTTGAATGAGTGTAATCATGGAATGTTTTAAATGTACCTAACAAATTCCAAGTATGACAGTAAATTGTTAATTATAAAAATCAATTAAAAAATACGAATACGTTTTTACTTGTTTTTCTCCTTGAAATTGTTATTCTATTTCTCCCATAGAATTTTATCCCACTGTAATATATTTTTATACTTGAATGTCATCATTACAATCATGCTATCATATTTCTACAACAGAAGTGTACAGACAGATTTTTTATTTTCTGAAAAATTTTATACTCAAAAAAGTATTTTAGACTGCATTATAGTTACACTTAGCAGTGCACAGTTGAGACAAATAACATAAATTTTGGTAATTATTAACAAAAACTTTTAAATGTTTGAACGTGCATCTTGTATTGACATGGTGGGTGAATTATAGAGCTTTGATTAAATTAGACTTCTCTGACACCAATGTTTTTTACTTTCTGTGTATTTGGCATCCTAGAGTTTTTGTTTGTTTATCTGTTTTTGTCATTTCGGGTCAATGCATTATGATAAGCTCCAGATGTTTTAGTGTTAAATACTTTTCTGTGTAGTGTGAAAGTGAAAGATGGCAGTGGTAAAAAGGAAGATGGGATAGGAGAACCATGGGTAGAGTTTTCAGGTAGATCAGTTGAGGATGTGGAAATCAGGTTCCTTGGAACACCTCAGTGAACCATCAGCATGAAAGCGTCCAGTGTGAGGCAACCAATCTAGACAGATGCATCTGATACTTTAATCTCCTTCTACCACATCCTTGCAGTTAAGTCAGTGATTACATTTATGCACAGGATCCTTCTCACTGGACTGTTAAAGTTTTCATGAGAACTGGAATTATTCTTATCTTATTCACAGCCTCAAGCACAGGAATAATATTAAATTGATATATTGAATAAACTCAATCAACATTGGTAGAATTGAATTAGGATTGTAGGGGATTTGCCACAACCCCTGGTGGGACAGTATTTATTTCATTAAAAAGAGGTTGGATAATAAAATGCTGAAGCCAATACCTTTTGTGGAAATTTATTATTATTTTTTAAATTTAAAACAATACTTGGTGCTGACTAGAAATGAGTCAGTCTCTGTAGCACTAGGAAAGAGCCAAAAAAAGTGAGGGAGGGGGGAGGGAAGAAACAAAACAAATAGCAGATGGCAATTGAGCCAAGCCACCCACTCTCCCTACAGGCCCTTTTGAAATCAACAGATCCAGTTTAGATTCCCTGTTCTGGGAGTGATTCTGCTGCTTTAGGGACATGTCCCTGGCTCAGTTAGCCCCCTTGAAATTCGAGAAAAAGAACACAGAGAAATAGGATGAGTTAGGGAAATTACTTCTTGAAATATTATTTAGGCATACTTTCATCTTACCTTTCATTTTCTGTATATCAGTGTTATCTATTTTTTATCTGGTGTCCAAACTGTTACGTCACTCTATTTGGTAAATCCTACATCTCTTTAGGCGATGTACTATTCTGTTTAGTTTAATGTCTATATGCTTTCTCCTGTTTTAGAGAAGTTCATTTCCCATTTTCATGGACATGACAACTCTTCTGGGATCCTTCTCTCTGAATAGGGTTGCTTGGTGTGTCACAAACCCACCCTCCATTGAATTCATCCCAGAAAACTAAATTAAATAACCCAGAAAATGGGGCCATTCCAGGAAGGTAATTTTTTGTTTTTTTTTTTTTTCTGGTGCATTGTATCCTTGAGAGGTGAAGGCGGCTGGGCTTCTGGGTCGGTGGGGACTTGGAGAACTTTTCTGTATAGCTAAAGGATTATAAACGCACCAATCAGCACTTTGTATCTAGCTAAAGGTTTGTAAATGTACCAATCAGCATGCCATAAAAACGGACCAATCAGCACTCTGCAAAATGGACCAATCCAAGTGCCGTAAAATAGACCAATCAGAAGGATGTGGGAAGGGCCAAATAAGGGAACAAAAGCAGGCCACCCAAGCCAGCAGCTGCAACCCGCTTCGGTCTCGTTCTGGGTTGTGGTAGCCTTGTTGTTATGCTTTTTGTAATAGCTCTTGTTGCTGTTCAGTTTTTGGCGTCTCCACTACTTTTATGAGCTGTAACACTCACTGGGAAGATCTGTGGCTTCGCTCCTTAAGTCAGCGAGACTGCGAACCCACCGGGAAGAACGAACAACTCGGAACGCTACACCTTTAAGAGCTGTAACATTCACTGCAAAGGTCTGCAGTTTCACTCCTGAAGTCCGCGAGACCACAAAGCCACTAGGAAGAAGGAACAAGTTGAGACAGGTCACCTTTTAAGAGCTGTGACACTTACGGGGAAGGCCTGCGGTTTCACTCCTGAAGTCAGCAAGATCACGAACCCATGAGAAGGAAGAAACTCTGGACACATCTGAACATCTGAAGGAATGAGCTCCGGACACACCGTCTTTAAGAACTCTAACACCGCGAGAGTCCGCGGCTTCGTCATTGGAAGTCAGCGAGACTGAGAACCCTCCGGAAGGAACCAATTCCAGACTCATCAAGTGAGGGACCTTTTTTTTTTTCCTTTTTTTTTTTTTTTGCCTACGGATATTAGTTTCACGTAACTGCTTTTACTATAGAAGAGTAAAATGAGAATGAAATTCATTGCTGCGATGTGATTAAAGACTGCTTACTTGTTATGAAGGGCTAATCACTAAATCACCCTTACTCTTTTGTAAGATAAATTGATTCTTTCAGAAACACCTATATGTCTCACTATGTTAACATTTTCATTTTCACTGGTTTCAAAGTAAAGGGTTGCATTATCACAAAATTAGTGAATTCTGATTGGACCCAGGTTTAGATGTTTTCCTCGTTTTATCTTGTATATTCAAGCAACCAAGATGAAATTCTGCTTCTTAATCAACTGGCAAATGTATTTCATTTGATCGGTTCAAGACTGCTGATGTGAGTGATAAATACTACACTTAAACTGTTTCTTTCCGTTGTGTCTTTACAGCATGAGATTTCATATAAGAGACAAGTGGTATTGAGTCCGATGAATACATTTAGTTTGATTGTGATTCAAAAATGAGTCATTAAATAGCTAGGTTTTAGTGCCTGAGATTCTTCTTTGTGCGAACAGCTTTATATGCTATAAGCTACATACTACTTTTTCCTATTTTACAGATATTGCAACTGAGGCTTAGAAAAGTTGAATGCTTTTGCCGAGGAGGTCCAACTGCTGGTAAGTGACAGACCTCAAAGTTTGGTTTTTGTGTTTGCTTATCTTCACAGAAAGGACCCAACCCTGTCCTACTCACAGTCCCTCAGTGTCCATGGGAAGTTGGTTCCAGGACCCCATAGACACCAAAATTCATACATGCTCAAATCACTTACGTAATATAGTGTGGTATTCACGTATCAATGCACATCCGCCTATATATTTTAAATTGTGTCTAAATTATAATACCTACTGAAGTCAAATAATATATAGAGGGGCATCTCTAAGTTTAAAATGTTTTATTTGGGAAGCAAAAACTGTGATTTAAGGAATGCACATATAGGTGGTCTTTGGCGTGTTCAAAGAACAAAGAGAATGTTGGGAGTTTTATTAGAAAGGAAAATGTCACATATGGTTTTGAAAAAAAGCTCATTGTGAGAGGAGAAAAACTGATGGGTGAGTGATGGTGCTATGTAAAACTAGCCTTAGAGCTCTGACAGGTCATTTCAGCAGCTATTAGGTAAAACTAGTCTTAGGTTACCGAAGGCTGTTTCAGCAGGTGGGCTTGTAGAAAGTTTAGTTCTTGGAGCAGATAAATGTGCTCTGAGTGTTTTTCCCCACCGGTCCCTTGAATTTGATTTAGTTGGATATGTCAAGAATGTTACAATCTGTATAACCAACTTTCACAAACCTAAAACAATCTAAATGCTACTTACATAGTTGTTACACTGTGTTTTTGTTACTTTTTATTGTTATTTAAAAAAATATTTTGACCCAGAGTTGGTTGAATACCCGGACTTGGAACCTGCACATATGGAGGACTGACTGTATAAAAACATATTTGTGCTCCACCCAAAACTTGTATTGATTTTTATGTTCATTCCATATATATTTATTAAATGCCTTCTCCAACTAATGGTAAACACAATAACTAAAATATTGAGTGAGGAATAAAATCATAAAAGCATATCTATATATATGTCCTTATCTATCTATTCAGTGTGACTC
This sequence comes from Mandrillus leucophaeus, assembly GCF_000951045.1. Classification (NCBI taxonomy): domain Eukaryota; kingdom Metazoa; phylum Chordata; class Mammalia; order Primates; family Cercopithecidae; genus Mandrillus; species Mandrillus leucophaeus. The sequence continues at coordinate 511,848 of NW_012106352.1, forward strand.
TGATCATCATAAGAAACCCACCATAGGGTTCTATTTAGGTGCATGTCTGCAACATTAGGATCAGTACTTAGAATAATTCGTTTTGTGTGGTAGCTTTAAAAAAAAAAGGTTGTAAATGAGTAACTATTGTTGTCGGCCTCCACAGGAGGCTAATAAATTGTACCTCTCTTTGCCAGGATTTCTGAACAATTTGAACAATAACATTTAAAAAATGGAAGATGAAACTGTAACATTATCTTTATTACTGAAAAAAAATAAAAGTTAGAAGACTTGGCCTTAGGCCATGGCTCTATATCTCCATGAAGTATCTCCACATTGACGAAGAGCACCTGGAGATTCCACAAAACCTTTCCTAGGGGCAACTTGCAAACAAAAAAGGGAGAAAAAGAGGGTTAAACCTCTTCAATGGGTGTGTGATTAAGGTAAAATTTCTATTAAAAAATGGGATTATCCCAGCAACTGATGAAGCTGAGCACGGAAAAGCAATGATTGCAGCTTGGAAGTCTGTAACTCGAAGGGACAGAATTCTTTATCTGCATATGTCACACATCAGAAGATCTGTTCACTAGTTACAATGCAGAGTGAATGTGGGACGTGGGTCTCTGTTACTTGCTGAAATTTCCCTGAGAAAAATGTGGCTTTTTGACGTAAGATAACTTTCTCTAGCTCAGCCAGTTCTGCTTCCGTACTCACAATGTCGGAGACCCTGCTTGTCTCATTCGCACACCATCATTAGCAGTCCCTTCAACAAAAACATTACATCTTTCAGTGTATGTATTCCGCACTGAATGAAAGACAAAAATGGCACTGCAGGACTTAAGCCTTTCTGGACTGGAGAGGAAGAGCAGAATATTAAGAATATACAGAGAAAGACATTTCTTTCAGTTATTATTCCTTATTTTTAGACAGCTAGAAAACACACACACACACCAAACCTTTATTTAATTAACTGTCCTGCCATATATGAGAAAAGGCTGCTGAGTGTGGTGGCTCACGTTTGTAATTCCAGCACTTTGGGAGGCTGAGGCAGATGATCACCTGAGCCTAGGAGTTAGAGACCAGCCTGGGCAACATGGTGATACACCATGTCCACAATTTTTTTTTTGTTTGTTTTAGTTGGGCATGGTGACATGTGCCTGTGGTCCCAGGTACTTGGGAGGCTGAAGTGGGAGGATTGCTTGATCCTGGCACGTCAAGGCTCCAGTGAGCCATATTTATGCCAGTGCACTAGAGCCTGGGTTACAGAGGGAGACAGCGGGGAGACCCTGTCTCAAAAACAAAACAAAACAAAAAAGTCTGACACACAGAAGATACTCAAAATGGGTTCCTATCGTTTAATGTGACCATATGCATGACTCAGGATGGAATGATGTCTTATTAAACTTAAGTTCTTGATTTGGAGGGAACTCCTAGAGGATAGGGCTTCAAGTTGAACTTCTGTTGTCACCTAGCATGAAGTACTGCGAGTGATGCAAGTACTACATCTGGGCCTTCACATACATTTTCTGAAATAGTTTTCGGTGTCTACAGTTTTACCTCTTCCGAGGAAGACGAAAAAGTTCTCTGAATTAGGGAAGAGATGAGGGTATAGGCATCTATTGAGCCAAAAAATCGATTTTGCAGAATCCATAAAAGTCGAAAATTTAATATTTATAGTTTAGTATTTATAGGTTAGTATTTATAGTTTCCATTAATGCCTCAAAAAACTTTACCTTCTTTATTCTGAAATAGTCACATAGTACTATGCATTTGCCAAGAAAAAAAGAAAGACAAATTTCTAGGGACAATAAAATAGTTTAAAAAGAAGATGATAGGAATGTGTGTATGTATTATTTTGGAAAAGCATTTTAATTTATATATTTATGCCTTGGTTTAAAAATACTTTATTTATGCTTAAAGATATCTGCAGTGAAATGTGAACCTTCACTTAAGTAATTTGCAGTGAAGATGGCTTCAAAAAGGGAATGCCAATATACTAAAAAGATACTTGAATTGAAAACTTGAATCTTATTCTTGACTTGAACATTTAAGAGGTTTTTGTTTTGGAAACACGCTTTAACATCTCTGAAACTCAGTTTACTTTAAAAACTGGGATTAAAAATTTTATTTATATCAAAAATTACAGTAAGGATTAAGCATAATTATGCTGTAAATACAAAGCATTTCCATGAAATGTAGCAAATACTGATTTACTTGCAATTTGTTTTAAATTATACCGTTAAAGGGCTCACCTCTGTTTCTTGACCTGGAGCAAGAGTACACATGGAAATTGACGTGCTTAAATATTGAGGCGTACAACAAAACCATCAGATGTTACATAAAACGAGTATTTTTTTTTGACAAATCTAACTTCAAAATGATAAAATCAAATATTTGTGCAATGTTACAGTGCTTACATGATCCAAACTGACTCAATATCAGGGACAACTGAAGTTAATTATTATTGCATATGCCCAGACAGTCTTTGGGGGCTAGTGATATTTGCATTTGTTTGTTATAATACAAAATTTCCTGTAAATTGTGTGATATTGAGAGTTATATCATAATTTTAAAATAATATATAAATTATGGAAGACTTCTAGCGCCATCTCAAAAGAACAGAATTCAACCTCAAAAGACTGCCACTGGCCAAATATGGAAGATTATTAACTGCAATAGATGAAAATATATTAAATATTAATAAATGCATAAGTTAAAATGATTCTTACAATCCTGATTTTGAAAGGTGCTAAGGATCTATATTATTATTTTTAAATTAGTAAATAAAGGGAAAGAATCATTTATCTTGCCATGAATCCTGCCTTACCTATATATATAATGTATCAGAGGCTAAACAAATAGTAGGTGAACTTTTCTGCAAGAATATTAAATGCAGGAAGAATAAGAGAATTAGAATATTAGCATTGTGCAACCTCTAATGAACTAAGATCTCTAGATTTGAACATCCAGTGCAGCTAATCCCATAAATAGAATGGTTCCCAGGGTTTATGTGCCTCTTGAAGAAAGAAGATAAAATCACCAATGTAGGATTCTTTCAAACAAATAACAGGTTGGATATGATCAAACCTGTAGTTCATATTCAACCACAGATTTACAGGAAATAAAAACAGAAAGATATGTTAAACTATACCACAGAGATGTAATTAACAAAATCTACAACCACGCTTTCAAAAGTAGTAGTTAATAGTAGCTACTTGCCACATGCAGCTATTTAAGTGTAAATTTAACATTAAAAAACCCGTTTAGTTCCTTGGAAACATTCTCTACGGGACTCAATAGCCATATGTGGCTAGTGGCGATCGTATTCAACAGCCCAGAACATTTCTGTAATTGCAGAAAGTTCTATTGGGCAGTCCTAATCTAAACTGTATAAAACACTACGAGACAATCGGTTTCTAAAACAATGAGAGAGTGAAGAAAGAGAACAAGAAGAAAAGCAAATGAGATAAACAAATTTGTAAGTACTCAAAAGATACATCAGTCGTGATCTGTGCAACATTGGGATTCCAATTTCAAAGAACTGTAGAACAAACAAATTTAAGTTATAACATTTATGAAGCCATTGGAATTTCTAAACTGGATATTTCCTGATGTTAGATAACTATTATTAATCTATTTTATACATAATGTTAAACATAATTTTCATATTTTAATGTTATAAAAGATTAAGAGATGAAATGATATAGTTTGGATTAGTGTCTAAGTAATATAGGGGAGTGGATGATGGCGTTTATAGGGATGAATTCTTAAGGCCGGGTGATGAGCACATGGGACTCCTAATACTTTTGTTTCTCCATCGTAAACTAAAAAAGAATAAAATATAATGCAATTGATTTAACATATAAAAATTTAGATGGATAATCATAAATGGTTGCAATGAACTAATGTTTATGATTTCCTTAAAATTCATTTGTTGAAACTTTAATCCAAACATAATTTTATGTGGAGATAGGGCCTTTGAAAGTAATTAGTTCATGAGAGTGAAACCATCATGAATGGGATTAATGCCCTTGTAAGAAGAAGCCAAAGAGCCAGGCGCGGCAGCTCACGCCTGGAATCTCAGCACTTTGGGAGTCTGAGGCAGGTGGATCACTTGAAGTCAGGAGTTCGAGACCAGCATGCCAAACATGGTGAAAATCCGTCTCTACTAAAAATACAAAAATTAGCTGGCTGTGGTGGCGGGCACCCGTAATCCCAGCTACTTGGGAGGCTGAGGCAGGAGGATCAATTGAACCCGGGAGGTGGAGGTTGCAGTGAGCCGAGATCATGCCACTGCACTCCAGCCTGGGTAATGAGAGCGAATCTCTGTTTCAAAAATAAAATTAAATTAAAAAATAAATAGAAGAAGCCAAAGAGCTACATAACTCACTTTCTGCCATGTGGAGATATGAGGAGGGGTCAGCAGTCCAGTCAGGGAGAATAAATAATATTCATGTTATTTGAGGAGGACGTATACCCTTAATCAATTTACCTTTTTTCTTAAACGTCCTCCTCCTCCCACCACTCAATTCTGTCCTGTACTTCAGAGTATGGCCATTCCTGGTATAGGCAGTGGCATATTTCATAAACAGTTATGGTGTTTAGATTCAGTCACTGTTTTTTCACATTAGGCAACAATATGGATATGGAGAGACATTTTTCTCTAGCAGGCATAATTTCATATCTACTTGGCCAGAATTAAGTCACATGTGCATACCTAAGCCTATCACTTGTTAAGATGGTTAGAAACAGCTTAATTAGCTTAAACTAAAGAAGGATTCAGCCTATTCTGTACCTGAAGATTTACAATGCCCATTCTTGAACAAGAGCAGTATTCTCGTAAGAGGGAAAGGAAAAGTGGGAGTGTAGAATGCTAGCTAGGTAAGCAACAATATTTTCCAGACTCACCCAACTTCTATTACATAGCATCAGAACACATTAGAAATGACTATAAATGATGAAAGGTTGCAGAAATACACAAAATTACATTTTGTTTGTAGTAATGAAATGAATGGGAATCGCTGTACAATTGATTGAATGTGTCATTTGTTACAATGGTCCATCCAAGAAATAGTCTAACCCTAGATATAGTAAAAAAATTAATATGATTATAATCATGATGCTTTTCCAGCTCACCGTTATCACTGTCATCATCACAATCATTATCTCAATGTTTTAAGAAAAATTTAACACTTTCATAATCTCTTCAAAGCAGAGGTCAATAAACGTTTCCTGTAAAAGACTAGACAGGATTTGCAAACCATATGGTGTCTATTGCAATTATTCAACTCAGTAGTCGGAGCATGAATGCACTCATAGACAATTCATGCCAAATGAACCTAGCTGTGAATTAATAAACTTTATGTGTGGGTACCTCAATTTGAATTTCATATAATTTATATGTGTCAAGAAATATTCTGTTATCCCACTGGAGTGCAAGCTCTTGAAAGTAGGATCATGTACTAACTCATTTTTATGTCCCACAAAGTGGCATAAAACAGAAAAAAAAAACAAACTTTTTTCCTGAATGCAGAATAATATAGTAAGTGTAGATATAGTTCTCTAAGATTACATGGTCAAAATCTGAAGACAGGGCCCTTTAGTCATCCTCTACTCTCTTAAGTGTCAGTTGCATTTCTATGTAAAGTAAGTCAGTCAGTAAGTCCTGTATCTACCCTCCTGTCAAAGCACTTAGGCCCTTTCCTATATATAACATAAATATTTAATTATCTGTTAATTACCTCTTATAAAGCCATTGTGTGTCAGTTTATGCCACTAGCAGCAAACTCTTGGGGATAGGTTTAGGATTTTAAAACTGTCTTTGGATTGATTGCTTGCATGTCTAATGAAAGACAATTGGCACCACTAGCTGCAATGTCTTTGACCTGTACAATACAACTGCAGAAAAAAAAATATATACTTCAAGAAAAAAAACTCTTTTGTACAATGAAAGAGTATTCTGTTGGTCATACTCTTTGCATAGTATAGGTGACTGATAGCAAGAATACCAGGGAGAGAAGAATCATGGTAAATGCAGTGACTAAGAATAGCAAGAAAACATGGACAATCATTGTTCTTTAACATAATATTAGAAGCAGTAAGTAAAGTAGTGCAAAATGAACGGATTACTTTTTTCTCAGTATTGGCACTCAGTTGGAAAGCAGTAAGCAAAAACACGTAGAATTCTGGTCACTGATTTAATATGCTAAGTGATCACTCTGGACTTAAAGCTTCATAAGGGTTGGGCATGTATGTGTCTCATAATTGTATATTTAGCTCCTAACAAATTCTTTACGTAAAGTCCCAGTGGGACATAAAATTGAATGAATAGCGTGCACCATTATGTGATTAACATATGCTGTGTTTTTGCAGATTTCATAATATCCCTGAAAAAAAATTATCTCCATTTTATAGATGAAACAACTAACGTTCAGTTTTTTTTGCCAACGGCAACACAAACCATAGTGATAAATCTAATATTCAAGAATAAATCTATTTTTCTAGGGCTCCTTTCAGTAAACCTACATAATTCTCAAAAATGCCTGTTCAATGAAGAATGTTGGTTTTAAGGTAAATTGAAAGCTACGAGGCACATTGATGAAATAATGAAAGGTTTTTCATAGAGTAGTGAAACATGTTGTCTTAGAAGGGGTGGTGATTCCCATCATGGATAATGAAAAAATGAAGCTCTGGGACCACTTAACTAGCAAAATAATTGTAACCAAGTGAAAATAACAAGATAATAAAAAACGAAAGGCATGAAAATAGTTCAAATAATTTATGTTAAATACTTTTCTCATTTAATCGTTATACCAACACTTTGAGGTGATACTAATTGGAACTCCGATCTCAGAAAACTTTGAACATTGAGAAACCCCAACTGTAGTGATAATGAGTAACGTGTATGAATTATAAATATGACATGTTAATAGGTGGGGAGGCAGTTATTGCCAAGTAGCAAACCTGGGTTTATTTTGGATTTGGGGACTCAGATTTAAATTCATGTTCACATAATTTTAACACTGGATGTCTCAAGAAATACCATTCTTACCCAGAGTGTTCATTTGAGTCTTTGGAATTACAAGTAAGGCTTCTAAAATTTTCTCTATGGGGGTGTGTGTGTGTATTTTAAAGTTTGGCAGATACTTTTAATGTATGTTAGAGCAGTGGATCTCAGTCATTTTGGTCTCAGTACACATTTGCGCTCCTAAAAATTATTGAGAACTACAAAATCCTTTTGTATAGATGGAAAATCTACTAAGAGTGTGTGTGTGTGTGTGTGTGTGTGTGTGTGTGTGTCTATAATCAAAATTAACTGTGAACAAATTTTAAAATATTTATTCTATTTGAAAATAACAAAAATAAATCAACTACCCATTAATTCACTATTAATAAAATTCATTGTATTTTCCAAAACAAAAATATACAGTAGAAATAATTGCATTGTTTTACATTTTTATAAATTGTACTAATTTGGGACTTAATAGAAGACAGTTCAATTGCTGTAGCTGTTCTGCATTCAAATTCTAGCCTAGGTTATTTTGGTGGAGAAGAACATTTGACCTCATGCAGATACGTAGTTGGAAAGAGAATAAATTTAATAGCCTTCTAAGACAGTTGTGGTTATTCTTCTTAAATACTATAACAAAACTCAACAACTGTAAATTTCCTAATGGTTAGTTACAATGTGGAATCTGATTCCATATCATAAAGTTTTTGTTCTCTTTTATATTAAAATTCATTAAACTACCTTGCATTTTGAATAGATCTTTTACCCATGTTTTATTTTGTAACACAAACGTTTGCCATTTGGAAAACAATGGTTCACTGAGTAATGCTTATCTTCCAAATGTTGAGACATTTCATTATAATACATAAAAAAATTCCATTCACCAGTTTCACCACTAATCTCAACAGACGTTTTGAGTATTGAGAAGCTGTCAGGTTCATGGCGGAACAAATACACTTTCCAAATTCCTAAGTTTTCTTGAAAGCTAATATTTTATTATTGGCACCAAATAATGCTAATTGTCTCAATAGAAATAAACTTACATCATACTTTTTAAAAAAAATTTTCTGCCAATTACCCAAAAGTAAATAACTATAGTTTATCAGTTGTTTTTTCAAGCAAAGAAGATTTCTGTAAGTAAAAACAGCTATTTTGGCTCAGGACTCAAACAATTGCCCAGTAATTTTCCTCAAGCTGTCTGCCATATTTCTGAAGATAACAGACACATTTTATGCATGCTTTTTATTTCATCACACACACTGTTGAAGATATGAACTCAAAGCTTGACCTTTTAAAAAAATTAATATTTTACTGCTTCATCCAGGACATTGTTAAGTGAAACTTTTATTGTTAAGTGAAACATATTAGTGGCATTGAAGAATGCAAAGATGGATAAAACAGCTTATTGCCACTACCGTGATCTGTGTTAGAGCACCCACAGTTTTACCCGTTGCTACTGTCATACTGTCACTACAAATATCTACACAGTACAAAGCAAATATTATTAAGAAAATAGTTTGGCATTATTGATCTCTTAAAGGAAGCTGGGAATTCCCAAATTTTAGTGGAGCACGTATTGATAACTTTTTTCTGAAAGCAATATCTTTACCTTGTCTAAATTGTGACATCCTACAATTTTGCTAAAATTTAATTTGATGCTTCTTTTGCCTTGGGTAAATCTAGTAAGATCTGTTGTACATTTCCAGTGGCATGCTAAAATTCAGTCATATGAGCATACAAAAGGTAATTGTAAGCATTTCTTCTTAATTTCGAATTCAGTTCAGTGATGTAATATTGATAGCTTAAATTTAGCCATTTTGAGAGAGTTTATACCACAAAATGGAGAAATGCTACATACGTATGAGAACATTTTGCTTCTGAGAAGCTGGTTTTTAAACATTTATCTATACACTTTGGATGCATCATTAATATTGCTTACATCATCACTATTAACAGCATATTAGTGTCATCTCAGACAACTCTTCACCTAGATTTAGACATGTATAAGCAGTTCAGGGATGCATCTGTTACAGGAGAGTTGTGATGATTATGACTTAGGAAAATCCATATTCTTCATTTGCATTGACCTTTTCATGCCTGTGGTATTTAACCAGGATATGTAGTGCAAATGGACACTCTTTTAAACAATTCATACCCTCTCATTCCATGGGTTAATTATTTATTTGCTTAATTATAAGACAATGAAAACATTTACAGATATTTTGCCTCAGTCAAATGTGATGAGCAGTGGTTTAGAATTAAAAATAAAAATAATCCTCAAATATGAAATTATAAATCCAATCCATTATTTGATAAAGAGAACTCACAAACCAATAATCTCAATAGAATTTAATTATTAATAATCCTTAACTATTATTAAATAGTGAGGTATTTCCCCATGTTTGCATGTGAAAAACACAGAAGGTGCTATCAGTGGAATAATTCTTGTCTGTTGTAGGTTTATTCATAGAGTGACCCTATTTAAGCCATTTAACTTTTTTGATATTTTGCATTCTTATTTATAAAATGGCAGGGAATAATATAAATTTGGAAAGATAATCCTGAATATAATGCCTATCTTCTTTTTCACCTACTTATTGCCTACTCATTATGTAAAACCCTCCTCATAGGTTCCCTCCCTGGAGAAACATTCTTTGATTCCTGATTAATGAGCACACATCTTTCCACAGTATATCCTGCCTATTTACTGCATTGTCTGTATTTACTTTACTGTGAGCTTCTTGAAGACAGAGACTGTGCTTCTCATCTCTGAATTTTTATGGCCTAATAGAGTGTTTGACACAGTAGATGTTCAATAAATATTTGATGAATACATAAGTGAATGGTGATTTTGATGAAAAAAACCATCACAATAATGAAAACAAAGGCCCAAGTTATTTGCTTACTTCCTTGTAATTGCAAGACAATAGATGAATAGGCAAACGATCCTTGCTTATCCTATTACCAAATCAGTCATATTTCCCCATTTTAAAAGAATATTGTCTGTCTTACAGTTGTCTATAGAATAGATATGGATGGCTCTGAGTAACTAATGCATTAAAACAGAGGCATGACACACACCGTGAACAGACCCTGCCTGAACATTTTAAAATGCCTTTTACAAGCCCTTTGCTATGAGAAATTTTTTTAGTGCATTTAAGATTAATGGTTGCTTTCCTGTATTCATGTTCTGTTTGTGGAAACAGATGGAATTTTAAGCATTAAAGCTATAATAAAATTTGTTACTTGCTATGACAAAGTATTCATTATATGCTGTCAGAATAATACAGATCTGAAAAGTTGACTTTTTAGTAGTTTTCAGGCATAAATACTTGATTTACTTATTGAGGTAAAAAGTAATGCTGTGAGCTATTGAAACTGTAAACTACATTTCTATTTGCCTGATAATCCCTTTTATTAGCCATAGAACTGTAGATGTGTGGGAAGAACATTATTTCAGCCATAGGAGGGATTCTTCTTCATTAAATGCATGTTTTCAAAAAGAAGAGATTATTTACTTTTCACTAGAAACAACTACAGCATCCACTCAAAAGCAAATTGTGTTCTCAGAGCAAAGATATTAAATTGATATTAATAGACATTCTATTCTTGAGCAACTGATTCTGTTGGTTCAGTTATTGCTCCACCTTTGGGAAATTGCAGAATCAATGACCTAAAAGGTTTCTTAGTCTCCAATATTTATGGTTTGGGTTTTTAGTGGATTAATAAAAAAAAAAAAGGTGTAATCGTTTCCCCTTAGAACCTTTACTGTGCCTTTGTTTCACAGCTTGGAAAAAGCTCTGAATTGATTTATGAGAAAATGGCAGGTTTAGGTGATAAAGTGTATCATAAGATTCAAACAGCCCAGAGTTACCACATTTTAGAGAAGATATATACTAATGTTTTGAAATATTTTGTTAAAGCCACTGTTATGTGATTTAACAACCAGTTTTCGTCGTCTTTATCTAAAAATTCCAAGTGATGAAGTCAAATGAAATATACCAGGATCTTCAACTGGAGGTAATATACATAGCAGTACTTTGTGAGCTATCAAGCTCTACAAAAAGAGGACAAGCTAATTATATCTGTTCCTATGTTTAATTACTAATGCTGTTAAAGCCATAGGGTTGGAGGAAGTACCCCAAATTCTAAATTTAGAGAATAGCATCTAGGAAGGAAAAGAAAGAGAGAGAGAGAGAAAGAATATTGCGAAGAAATGGCTCAGAAAACATTATTCAACATTATCCAATTAAATAGCATTTTATTATTATATATAATATTAAATATGACTGCTTAAGTGGGAGGCTGTTCCCCAACAGTGGAAGAAAAGTTCTCCAGTGTTGTATCTCAGTATTTATGCTACAGATTACATCCTTAAATTCTGTGAGGTTCTTCATGGAATTTATCGTTGCTCTTCAGCTTCAACTGTCTTTTGGTATCTTAGAGTCTCTTAAGTTCTCAAGGTTTATAAATTCTCCAATTTAAAAATTATCTAAAGAATATTAAATCTGTAGTTAGTAGGCACAGCTTTTCCTTCACTCGTTGTGTGTTGGTGGATATGAAACTTAAGAACCATTAGTTCTACAGTTATTTTATCATCTGTAAAATAACAATAGTATTACCCAAGTCATAGGTTACTTACAAAGAGTCTGTGAGATGTTTATAACACATATAATATTGATGGTACACAGCAGTTGTTCAATAAATACTAAATTTCTTAAGACCCCTGAGTAATTCAAACTTTTAGCCACATTATATACTTCCAGCATGGCTTTTTGTGTTTTTCTTCTCTTCTTTCTTTTCTTCCTTTTTTTCTCCCTCCCTGCCTGTTTCTCTCCTTCCCTCCGCTTCATTCCTTCCTCCATCTTTCCCTCTCTTCCTCCTTCTTTCTCTCTTCCCTCCCTCCATCTTTCTTTCTTACTGTTTCCCTTTTCTTTTTTCTTTTCCTCCCTCCCTCGCTCGCTCGCTCGCTCCCTCCCTCCCTCCCTCCCTCCCTCCCTTCCTTCCTTCCTTCCTTCCTCTTCCTTTTTCTTCAGGGAGACCACTTCCAACAGATCAACTGCAAGTAAATAAACAGGTACATCCATTATCACGAAGGTTTAATTTCATTAATAGCTAAATTAGGAAACTGGAAATTAGAGGAGTTGGTCTTCATCTCAATTTAATAGATTTTTATAATAAAATACTGCATATAAATCATTGAACCCCATGTCTAGTACATCATCATGTTTTATAAATGGCATTTCCTTCCTTTTCCACCCAGTACTTCTAGAGGGTAAAGTGATATCTTACTAATCTTGACTTCTCCTGTGTCTTGTATAAATATCTCAAAAGGCGTTGAAGAAATTCAGTTTCTAGAGAGAAGAAGAAAAGCAATCTGGCATGTGAGCAAAGACAGCTTGGCGTTAGTGTTTGTGAAAATGGAAAAGGTTCACAGAAGCTAAGCCTCTGGGAATGGTAAATACAAACAACCAGAGGAAATGAACAGTATCAGGGAGTAGCACCAAGGGTCTGGATATGACTGGCCAACATGGCTCTACGCTGAAGGCAAGCAGCTATATTACATGGTTTGTGCTGTCACCAAAGAGACCATGAGAACTGAGGATAGACGCAGACCTAACCACAGAATTGTCCCTGACATAATACCTATAGGAATGGCTTTCTGTATTGATAAGATCATCTTTGATTATAAAGTCATATAATGCATAGCCATACAGCTTCAACCTTTAGGCTAATCTTGCTTAGTTTCAGTGGTTTTGTTGGATATAGTAGAATCCGGATAGAAAAGTAGAAAAGTTTAACTTTTACTTAAACTCAGGATGGCTTTTCTAAAATTATTAAATCCTCAAAGCAAGACAAAGTTAAATGCTAAATTTCCATAATGAATGAACATCCCATTGTAGCTGAAAACAAACTTGGTTTCAGTGTTTAATGATGCATTTGTATTTTGTTAGTAACGAAATGGTCTTCTCAAAAACAAAGCAAGACAAAAAAACAAAAAATCAAAACATGTTATGCATTCTACAATTGGAATTACCCTAGCGAAGAAGTTTAGTAGAAAATACTTGGAGACAGATTCTATTATTTTATTTTACTTTAGAATTGAAGGACTTTTATTAGGTTGTAAGCATAACTTTCATTCAGTTTTGCAAATTAGAACACCATTGAATCTTGGCATGCAATGGCACAGTATTCAGCTTTTTCTAAAGGCATGTGGAAAAGCTACAGTTCTGGCCTAGAAAATATACCATGAGCTTCTAGGCCAGGGCGCAAGAGGAATTCAGCTAGAAAAAGAAACCTACCAGCAGTCAAGTATTATGTCTTAGGAGCGTCATTGTTCTCACTTTATATTGAATCAGTACTTCTCACAACAGATCTGTTTTGGCACCATTTATGAAAAAAACAAAACAAGAAATGTATATGCTAAGGAGTTTCCAAGAAATATTTGCTGAATAAATACATAAATAAATGGATAAATGATACAGAGCACACAGAACCTCTGGAGCAAAGAAAGCCGTAAGAAAGCCCTTGTACTTTCTCTGTCTTTTTAACACCACTTCCAACCAGTGCTATTAGTTTTCATTTTAGTAAGTGAGGACTTTGAGGTGAGTCCATAAATGAAAAGGTCAGTCCAAAGTATGTGCTTGAACTCTAAGAAATATCAAGAAAAAAACTTTTCAAAATGTAAAATTCTTAGCAAGATAAATACAGAAAATGGAAATATAAATAATAATATCAAATAATTTCACCTTTAATATTGTTTTTATTTTAATTATTTTTTATAATGCGAATAAAATAACTAATATTACCCAATGGCACGTTCCACCATACTGTGTAGGCTTCCATACTTCTAAATTTTAGCAAGACCTTTTATTAAATCAATCTTATATGTTTTTAAAGAAGGCAGAAAATTAGGATAAATTTAGTTTCACTACATTACTCTAAGATATTATGAAATGGTGCATATTAACTCTTAAGAAACTATTTTAAGTAACATATATAATAGCATATATTTTTGCTACATATTTTTGCTATTTTTCATATATTATTTTGATATATATAAAATATATGAAAAATCTAAACAATTTAAAAAGCTAAATACGCTAAGAAACAAGTTTCTAAAATACTTATACAAGTATATCATTTAAGAAAAAATAGAAGGTCAATAAACTGGACAAATATTTAATAATCAAATTCAAATTAGATGCCAAGATGCATTTTTATTACAAAAATAAAGGCAATTTGGGGGTATTACAGACATTATTTTTAAAAAAAGAATTGCTAATGGAGGGCTTTTGGAAGTGTGTATGAGAGGTATAGAATTCTTCACAATTTTTAAATTGATTCTCATAACAATACTAATAAATTATAAACAATTTAAAACTGTAGTTTCAAGGATGTTTATCACAGTGCTCTTACAATAATAATACACTTGCAGAAATGTGAGTGCACAACAATAGAGAAATGATTAGTTCATATCCATTCAATGAAATGTACTGACTAAAATTATTATAAAATAGAAGTTTTGGGGATTAGAGGGTTGGGAGGTGTGTATAATGGACAATAAAACCTTCTGGGGAAATTTTTCAAAATACACTTGCCAGCCAGAGTTATTCACCAAGACCATACTTAGTGTACACTACTTGTGCTCAGAAATGTGGGTACAGGTTATTCTAGCAGATGCTCTTCATTTCTTGCCCTTAAAGAACCACTGTTCACGGGTAGTGTACTAATGCTATAGAAAAACATATTTAATATACTGTTAAGATAGAAAAGTGGTTTATAAAACTGTTAGCAATGACCTTTCATTTAAAGTGTATAAGCCCAAATATCTTGCTATTTGTATTATAAAAGGTGTATGTATATATATGGTGTATATATATATAAAAGGTATTTATATATATAAATTTTATATATATAAAAGATGTATGTTTACATGTATGCAATTTTATATATATAAAAGGTGTATGTATAAAAGGTATTACCTTTTTTTTATATATATATATCTTTTATAATATAATACATCACTTGGAACAATGGCTGGCATATAATAAACACCACATATGGGTTAGCTATTATGTCATTCGTCGTTATGATATCATTATGCTGTTTGTATTATTATTGATTTCTTATTATTACCTAATCTTGATTTGGATCATGGTAAAAAAAGGACATCTGCCATGATAATAATGAAGGGAAGAGGTTATGTCTTTATGCCTAATCTGTCAGAAAGGCAGACACATAATTTGTAATATTGCATAATATGGCACATAAGAGTCACATGTCATTGCTTCTCATTATAGGTGTCACAAAAAGGGCTTTAGTTGTATGCTAAAAGTGGTGGTCACACCCCATTACTCCATTTGCCAGATATGTTAAATCACACGTATAATAGACAGCTGAAAATTGGGATGACTTTCAGAATAATTTCAAGTAGTATCCGTAATGCTGGAATTGGAAAGTTCCAGGCTCTTTGATTTAATTAATGATTTCCAGAAACTGTAGTTTAAATCTGTCTGGGCACATGGAAGTTGAAAATACAGGCTCAGAGGTTCAGATGTTGAGGTTGCCTTTGGATTTGGCAAAGGAAACACATCAGTGAGAGTTACTGCCTGTCTATGTTTGTGTAACCCTGATCCTGCTCTTGTGACTTCAGTCTCTTGACTTGATCTAGGATGGGTCTTCTTGAAGGACTAGGAAGGCACTAGGGAGACACTCCCAATTTACTGCCTGACATCCCTCTTGTCCTAATTAGTTGCATTGTAACATTTACCTCAGCTTGGTGAGCATTCATTTACCACTGTTACTGCAAGTCCCTGTGTTTCATTTCCGCCAAACCTCCCTTACAGCAAGCTTTCCTTCTTCCTGTTTCAGTGTAGCATCTTATGATCTAGACTCTGCATTCTGTGTCAAAGACTTTACATTCAATACAAAAGAAAGAAGCATGTACATTTAAATTTTTGAACAGTGAATATACTGTCACAAATAAAAATATATCAGAGGTACACATAATTTCTGAAAAATTATTTGCACCTTCATTCTAATTTTCTGAATTGATCTAATGAGACAGAGAAGAGTTAATGATAGCTCATGGAAAGTCTTGGATTTAGATACTGTATTTACATTCACTGGAATTTATTTTATCTCACTACAAATCAGGCATAAGACAAAAAAGTGATCTTTTTTTTACAGGGATCAAAATGTTAGGCCCAAGACAAATAAACATGTGAAAACAATTTTAAAACTATACTGTTTAATATAAATACGTGGAGGTATTATTGTCATTCTACTCTAATTGAACTATTATAATGTCAAAAACAGCAATTACTTTTGTGTCAACCTAATAATTAAAAAAATACAGTAAAACACGTTGATAGTTACCTATATTATTTTATAAAGGGCCCTCAAATATACATATGTATAAAGCAGAAGTGCCCAAATGTGTCACTGTGTTGTTACATGTATAGATGCTTTTTGTATTTTTTTTTAACAAATTATATTTGTTATTCACATTGGTCTCAATGTTTCCTATTTCTGAGTTCTGGGATTGTGACTTAATTTTAATTGAAAGGATAAGGTAACACATAAATTAGACATCTAAAATATTTTCTAGTTCAAAGTGGGACCTAGATAGATAGATAGATAATTAAATGTATAAATAAACCATGGTATCAGCTTTAGGAAGTGTTCAGTGATTTTAGGATAACACACTTATTGTGCAGATAGAGAGATCAAAGAAGATGAATGATGTTTGCAGGATCATCCAATGAATGGCAGGGTAAGGTCAGGATACAATATCCTGACAGGTGCAATGGTGATGCGCTTTATGAATTTGTCAAAGACACCAAACATCTGTCTTAATTTCTCCAAATCTAAAAGATAATAATATCTACTTGACAGGCACACTGTAGGGGGTCAGTTTAGGTTTGTGCTTTGAATATGAGAGGTTCTCCACAAAAAGACACATTTTTATACTTTGTTCTTTTATCCAGTCTTTCTTCACTATAATACTCAAAATGTAAAACCAGGAACATAATGACACTTTCCTAGCAAATTTATTAAACCAAGTTCATTACAATCATTCTTTCTAATAAGCCATGAAACATGTATGGATAGAAGTGCACATGTCATGAAATTTTAATGTGTACATGCATATCAGGGTTGAAAATAACGTTAAAGGATACTAATTTAGTAGTATTGAAGATATTCAATATTTGAGTTTAAAACTCAGTGCCGTACAGCTTTCAACAAACTTTCTTGAGTGTTAGGTTTGGCATTGATTTAATACTTGCCTGTTTGGAAGCTTGGCATGAAAACAATGAGGTGGTACATATGTACTGCAGACAATGAGGAAAACAGAACTTACCTTTACATTCATTTTTATATGTTTTCCTTCCATTTTTATTTTAATTATTTTTACTGTCTCACTAGTCTATTATAAATTTACTTCCAAGCAATCCCCCATGCTTAACCCAAATGTATTTTCCCAATGAATATTTGTTGAATGAAGGAATGTCCTAAATTGCCACTCAGTCTATCCATATTACTTCAGAATTCATCTGAAATGTATTTCCATCATGAAGTGTTCAAGAAAATTGTTCTTTTCTCCTGCCTGAGCTCTAAAGATAGCTGCTTTCCTATTCCTTACATGTCATTCCAGTCATTTATTTTCTGAATTATTATTTCAGACTTTAAGTAATTTTTACAGACTTAAATTATTATTACAGCCTAATGGAAGAGAAAGGCATGCAAATCAGTAATTGTAATGTAGTTTAGTAAACTCTAGGATACGTACGTCCAAAGTACTCTGCAAAAGGAGATGACAATGAGAAAAGTAATTTGCTGATATATTAATGAAAGCTCCATAGAGGACAGGCCATGTGAGCTGAAACTTGTTGAGAAAGAAGAATTTGAACAAATGAAAACTGGTGGGAAATTCATTCCATTCAGGAAACCATATAAAAATGTCATTAAGGGAAGACAGCCTGGGGGTATCATGAATCTTTTGAATTTTCTGCTAATTATGTAATTTCCTTACATATGATGTGGTGAAACGGTATTCTTTATACTCATCCCCTTCATTTTCTTATTTCTCTGTCTCTCCTTCTAGTTTTTTCCTTCTTTAATTTTATTCTTTTTAGCTTTTTAAAATAATTTTTGCAACAAGATATTAAGCTGTTTTCTAAACACAACTCTGTTTCTGCTGTGAAATAATAAATTTGGGGAAGTTGTTTGTTGTTTGTAATTCAGTAGTATATGCTTTGATCTCTCTTCTGTTCATAACCATATCCCAAATTCTGAAAAGCAAAACAGAAACCATACCACAATTTTAATTTTACATTATATTGCTAAGTTTTTCCTCCTCTTTTAGATTTTGATCCTGACAGGAAGTACTTACACCATCTCTTTGCTTTGTACTTTTCCTGATCAAAGCAGGTATTCAGTATTTGCTGACTGAAGGATATACTTTTGTTCTCACATTGCCCTAGCAAATTAGCAGCACTTTTGTGGTTGGTTAAAATTTATTTTAAAGGATAAGAGAGGAGCTGCGAACATCATACTAATAGTGTCAATAAACATCGAGATTAAATTTAAAAAATTAATTACATAACAATTTAAAAAAGTTTTTGATCAACAACAAAAAACTCTTTATCTCTGTGTTAGTTGGCTAGGCTGATAGCAAACTGCCATAGCCTGGTGGTTTAGAAAACAAAAATTAATTTTATTTCAATTATGGAGGCTAGATGTTTGAGATCAGAATGTCCATGTCTGCGGGATGAGCTCCTCCTGAGAGCATCTTTCCTTGACTTGCAGATGGTCATCTTCTCCTTGTGTCTTCACATTGTCCTTCCTCTGTATGTGGCTGTCCTAACACACTCTTCTTATAAGAGCACCAATCATATGGGATTAGGTTTCACCCCAGTGACTTCATTTAACTTTACCTCTTTAAAGACTCTGTCTCCAACTACAGTCACACTCTCAGAAACTGGTGGTTAGGATTCCAACCTATGAATTTTAGGCGGTCTCAGTTCAGCTCCTAACACTCCCATTCAGAAGGAAGAGAACTTTTTGGCTTGAGAGCACCTTGGAAACAGAATAAAGGTGATTGATCGTTCTGAAAGTTTCTGAAAAAAAGGGGCAGTGTCTGTAGAACTGTGTGGGAAAAAGGTCACATGATAGAATGAGATCAACTGGAAAATGTTTCTGGATAGTAAATGACATGGTTGTATGGTAGTTACTTTAGGAGTGTTAAAGGAGGAAGTGAAGGCCGGAATGCATCATTTTACTTACTTGGTAGCAACATGATCTCTGCTGCTTCTCTTTGTTAATACTTCAATCTTTTTACTAGCTGGCCCTTTATCTCCTCCTCCCCACTGTACCTTTAATTATATTCTTGTTGCTTTGTAAGTTGTTTTTAAAGTGATTTAAATAGAAATTTTATTTCATTTGATGCAACTTGTTTGAATGCTAGTGAATACCTAGTAAACATTGACTGAGACCTGGATGATGTTGTCTCTGGGGCAATGATATGATAAAAGCTAGTACATTTTCCACTAGGGTCAAAGGGAGATAGAAGACAGCAATTTTTCAGGCACGGTATATCACACCTGTAATTCCAGCACTTTGGGAGGCTGAGGCAGGAGAATCAGTTGAGCCCTGGAGTTTGAGACCAGCCTGGGCAACACAGAGAGACCCTGTCTCTATCCAAAATGAAGAAGAAGAAGAAAGAAGAAGAAAGAAGAAGAAGGAGAAGGAGAAGAAGGGGGAGGGGGGAGGGGAAAAGAAAGGAGGAGGAGGAGGAGAAGACAGAGATTATAAAAGGCAATAACTGAGAATGTGAGAGAAGTGTGTTTACCTAGCTGAACAAAGAAAGAGTGTTAGAAATTGTGGACAGTTGGTCATCTATGCTATCAACCAGATTTGGGAAAAGAAATGCACTTAATGGGCTATATAGCCTTGATAATATGCATTTTACTCTTTGTGTTGGCTTACCATGCCTTATTATTATCTTATATACCAGCTTAAAATATTCAGTACTATGGTAATACGTACAGTAGAAGCAATATTTACAAATGTATTAGAAATTAACTTGGGCATATAGAGGATTGAACATTAGAAAATAAAATAACTACAAAATGTCCAAGGTTGCCAACCAACATTTTTTCATGCTTTGTTTAGCTTCAGTTTCAGTATAATAAAGGGTCTACAAAATCTGTTTTATGCTTCGTTCTCAGTCAGAATATGGAAAGAAAGTGTCGGCTTTTTAAAAAGAAACTATGGAAAAGCATGCAGCAATAGAAACTAATGCAAGATAAATATTATTGTGGAGGAAATGAGAAAGATGGACTTTTTTAAAGCTTTTATTTTTAGTGACCATGTTGGTTTATCTTAAACTTTCAAAAAGTTATTAATTCAACAAATATAACCTATTTATATGTTCAGATCTCAGGCAAACACAAAGACAAACCAAAGAGTTCAAAATTTAAGGAAAGAAAATATTTTAAAGTTCCATGGAAAAACAATGGAGGGAGATATAAAGTTTACTTTTGAGGAGAGAGAGAGGGTAGTTTTCACAGAAGCATGACATATATACTATGCCATAAAGTATGAATGGTTCACAGAAACACAAGTTAAAGATAAAAGTCCTAGTAAAGGTAACCAGGGTAGGAAAAGCTAAGAGGTGTGATAAATGTTTGTGGTGTGTGATGCTTAGAGGATTGGATTTTACCTGTAGACAGTGGGTAGACTGATAGTTTTTACATAAGAGCATGGTATGGTATAGTCTCATGGAGTAACCTTAAAAGACTGGAGATGGCAACTGAAGACTTGTTGCCATTGTCCAAGAAGAAGATGGTTAGTCATGAGAGAAACTGATAGTGAGAAAAATAAGAAATGAATTCAGGTCAATAGATTCAGATCCATGCAAGATCTTTGGTAATAAATAGCATCAGAGGTTTCTAATGCTAAAATGGGTCAATTCTGTAAAAGCAAACCAACAAAAGCACTTAAAAAAGATCTCTTGAAATTATTTTGAGTAGGGAGTGAGATTTTCCAGTATCTTGGAGAATGTTGCCTGTATAATTACAATCCTGGAAGAGCAATAGAATGAGTCCAGGAGGTCAGCTGGTTGCAACCATATTTTATGGGCTTGTTCTAGGAGCTGGGTAATGGAGACATATGAGGACAGTGAGTCCTGGCTATAACAATTTGTAATATGGAGAAACTAACCAGTTTATTTTAGGGCCTTGAATTTCTACACCATTTAAAAAAAAATCTCCGATCTCCAAACACCAGAAAGTTATTTGTTAAGACAATGTTTGACTTTAATCCAGATGTAAGGGCAAGAAAAGTTTGATATATTATAATCTGATGACCTCTGAGGTCCCTTGAAGCTTAAAAATTACAATACCTAATGCATGCAGGGCTTAAAACCTCAATGATGGGTTGATAGGTGCAGCAAACCACAATGGCACATGTATACCTCTGTAACAAACCCGCACATTCTGCACATGTATCCCAGAACTTAAAGTAAAATTAAAAAAAAAAGAAAGAAACACACAAAGTCCTCTCTTCTAATTCTTCTCTAAACTATTTCCCGTTACAGGGCAACAATTGATATCTCCCATGGTAATTCACTTAATGTGGGAAAATTCATTTAAAATCAGAATCAAATTAAGAATATATATTGCCTTTCTCCATTATTCTTATTTTTCTTACCTCACCTGGGATCTTAAAAAAAATAATGTTTTCATTAAACACAAGATTTTTCTCTCTTCAGTGTAAAGGAACTCTGAGATGCCAAATGTTCCTCAGAAGGCATAGTGGAAAGGCCCCTCATTTTCTCTGGCTACTCATTTCTAGATTGCCTGCATTGCATTTTCCTACGTAGTACTTCATTTTGAAAGTGCGGTTCTTAAAATGCACTCAATCTCTAGGCATTTCATCCAGGTGAGGCAAAGTTGGACTGTCATGTCTATCATAGATAATGTCATAGCTGCAGCTTCGTTCTTCTTACAGCTACTGCAACTTGTGGTCCTCTTTGGCAATACAAGTAATGTTTATGACATAGATTCTTCTCACTAAGATATTTGTTGCTTAGGTATAAACCGTAACCTTTTAAATTCACCATTACCAAATGCTATACTTTTTGAAAAACTACAAATACATTGACAATATGAGAGACAATTCTAGGAGGTGCTCTAGAACTTTAAAAACAATACAAACCACACAAGCTAATTACATTTACTTAGGCCTTCTATTTTTGGAAAACAAAAATCAATAATTCCATGAACATAGCAAAGACTAATTTGTCTAATTCATCAAATTTACTACCTTGAACATAGCGAGGACTCAATAAATGTTTATTAATATTTCTAATTTTAGCAATAAAATATCACTGTAGATATTGATGTTCAAATAACTGAAGAGATGTAACTTTGGGGGAGGCTTTCCTTCTTTTGTTCCTCCTTATATTGTTTTTCTCTCTTCTTCCTATTTTCCTATGCTTATTTCTCACCTTTTTAATTTTTTTTTTTTTTGGCAAGAGATGTGTGTGTCTATATATACCTATGTATTATTCAGGACTATTTACAACAATATCTCAGAGATATCATTGTTTACAACTATTAGACTCTAAACATATTTTTGTTAGCTTCACCTCTTTATCTGTGAAAGGGCTAAAAGTACTCAGGCAATGATTACCAGTGTATTATACATTTGTTTACTGGTATTATAAAGTTGTTACAAACAGCTAGCTGTGGTAAGCAAACGGACTTAAGAATGAGTTAAATAATTTTGATAAAAAGACTCCATATTGCCTCACCTAAAAAATTTTTATTATCTTTTTCCAAGATGCAGTGCAACACTAGATTATGCTGTGGTGTTACGAAAAAAATTAAAGACTCATCTAATCAATAACTTTGGATTTAATGCTTATCAGTGCTAAGACCTGTACTAACACTGCTGACTGGAGATATAAAAATGATAAACAAAAATTTTTCCCTTAAAGAGATAAAATGTTACCAAAGAATGCAAGTATGGAAATATATATGTGTGTATACACACACACCTATACATACATGCATATATATGTATATATACACATATATACACACATAAATATACATATATATGCAAATAAAATAATATAAATGCATTAAAATGCATTGGGATCATATTAGAAGGAGAGCTTATGCCTAACAGAAGAGTGTGAAAGTTATAAAAAGTACCAGTAGAAAATGAATTAGTAAAAAGGATTAATAAAAGATGCCTTGAGAATTTCCCAGCTATTAAAACTTGAGCAAAAGCTGGGTGAACATTTCAAGCAAGACAAAGTTAAAGACACCTTAAAACTTACCGTAGAACTACTGAGTGTAAAGCACTGATATCATTGGGAGGTGGACACATTTTGAAAGGGATAGAATGAAAATACAAACAAAATGGTTTCTGCATTAGGCAAAACTACAGTAGAGTTTCCTGTGGAATGGAGTGTCTTTAGCATGTGGTAATAGCTGGATCTTGAAGGAAGAAAATAGTGGATTTAATAAATACAGAGGGGATATGATATATGCTTGAAAGTGAAACAGAGAAAAACAATTTTTGATAAAGAATTGTTCCAGTTTCTTGATGTGAGGCACTAAAGCTGGCCTTTATGGAATGGAGAATTTGGAGATTATGAAAAATAAGGCTGTATATGTTTATAACAGATGTCTGCTTCCTCACTTCCTCTTACTCATGAGATTTTGGAATCTGAGAAAAATAGATTTCAGAGGCAGAAAAGAATTAATAAGAAATCCAATCTTCTCATTTTTAAAAATGAGATTGCATTGTTTAAAGGAACAGATGCTGAAATGAATGGCACACTTGTAAAAGACAGCAAACAGTTTAGCTGAAATGCATAAAAAATGTACCAAGTATTACCAGGTAGGCAAGGGCTGACTCGTGAGGGGCCTTGACTCTTTGTCACCTAGTTTGATTTTCATCCTGGAAGGAATAAAGACCCCCTGAACCAGGATGATGCACATGCCTGCTCTGTAAAAGGAGTGGCACAGAGTGACACACGGTATTAGGCAAAGTTCACAGAAATACAAGTTGGTATCATTCCTCAATCTGTTAAAACCTAAGGGTTCTTAACTGATTATCTTGACCTAGTTGTGTAAACTTCTCACACTCTCTAGTCTTAAGATATGAGGCAGAACTTGGAGTACTACAATACATACCCCACCTTCCAATATAGTTAATCAACAACTTTATATGTTGACATTGGATTTTTCTTCTCTTTTGTTAAAAAAAATAGTGTTAGATAACTGAAGCTGTTCTGACTGACTCCTGACCCCTGGCCCACATTATCCTTTCAAGGCTGGTTTCGGAGACCAAGGCCCAAAATGTTAATCAAAGGTCAAAGCAAGACCCCATGAACTGAAGCTTGACAAATGAAACATATGTTTGCACAAATGCTGCTGATTTTCTAAGATGTGCAGCTGAAGGAAGGAAGAACTTGGAAGGTGTCAAATTGCCTTCTTAACACATTCATTGTTTCAGCTTTGAATTTAGATGTTAATATGCCAATACTGAAGTGATCAAAAAAATTGCTGCAGTTTTTGAGTACACAGCATATTGTGAAAGATAACATCTTGTATTTTAGGCTGAAAACAAATAAAACTTAGCTCATCTGCAGAACAATCCACAGAAATGAAGTGAATGCAGTTTAATAATTAAAGTTGTTCATAAGAACTGAGAAGATTTACTCATGTAACACTTGCCAAAGTAGAAGCCAGGCTGTGGTGCTTTTTACTTAGGAGATGGCAGTGCATTCTAGAAGTTAGTATTCTTCTCCAAAAGTGTTCTAACTCAGACCACTTTTCACATAACCCCGAAGTAAAAAATAGAAAAAAATAAAATAAATCTGAGTAGTGACAAAAGAATGGCAGATCATCATTCATTCATTTCCCTACTTATACTTCCTAGCAGTAAAGCCACGATGAGTTACTGCTTTGATAAGAAAGCCCATGTTGAAGAGATTAGTTTTGTTCAATTTAGACGTATTGTCAATTGTTACACTCCTTTCTGCTTCCCTTTTTCCTTCCTTTCTTCCTTTTATCCTTCTTTCAGTAAGCATGTACTGAAAACCAGCTAATCCTAGGCAAAGTGTGGGCATACAAGAGTTAAAAAAAAAAAGTCAAGTTCCCTGCACTACAGATGAGTAAAACGGGTTAATAATTTTTTCCATAAAGGACCAAGAAATAAGAGTAAATATTTTAGATTTTGCAGGCCATAAATAAGGTCTCTGTCACAATTACTCAATTCTTCTGTAGTGAAAAAGCAACCATAGCCAATAAACACACTGATGTGCCTGTGTCCAAGTGAAACTGTATTCACAGAAGCAAATAGCAGGTTGGCAAACATACCTGATATTCCAGTGCACACAAAATAATGAGGAAGATGACGAGGTGTGCAAAATGCTCTGGGGCTATATTCCCAGCTCCATCCCTTTTTAGTTGTTTTGCTACTGATACAGTTATGTCATTTATAAATATTAGTATTGCTTGTTGTTTTCCTAATTTGACTTGTTGTGAGGATCACACTACAAGACTGAATGTATTCAAATTTAAAATTATTTATTTCTTTTTAGTTTATCAGAGTCATATTATGCACTATCACATCAAATCTTTTGGGGTGAGTTTTATTCCTTGTGGACAGTTCTAGAAAGCTGTAGGAAGAGCAGTCAAAAGACAGAGATCACCTTCTATATGTTATGTCTCTCAATGTGCTCTGTTTTGTAAAGCATATACATTAGTACTTAATTCAATTTATTTTCCCATTTTCAAAACAGAGAAAATGACACACAAGATCTCTAAAATGACTGGTTCAACACTAAGGATTTATAGTGATGTAATCAAAGTAAGAATATGTGTTTTCTTATTACCTAAGCCATTATTAGAACATAATTTCTTTTAAAATTAAAAAAAAGTAAAATGCAGTCCCCTGAAATTATAATATGCACACAGAAAATATCTATTATGTGAAGTGAGGATAATTTTACAGTAGCTAGAACTGTTTCTCCAATTTGTGAAGTGAAAATTTTAATGACTAATAAAGATTCTTAAGATTGTTAGTAAGATAATAAAATATAAGAAAGATATCCTTTCAGTAAAAATAGCTTTGCTGCTTCACAATTTACTCCAAACAACAAACTACGAGGAGATTTTAGCTAAAATTGTACCCTATGCCCTTTTATCTAAATATCCTATTTTCTTTGAGCTATGACATTACAGCTCATCGTTATTGTTATTGTTGTTATTTTAATGGAAAGTGTAGTATCAGCTAACAGTCTCTTGGTGTGCAAGCTGCTTTTGAAACCACATTAATCTTGAGGCTATTGTACATTTATCTTGTCTCCTCTGACATAACTTCTGGGCTATAATTTAACCTTTCTGTATCACTGATGCTTAAAGAAGCTTTCAAATGGTCATATTTTATTGCTTGAAGATTTTAGCAAGATCGAGTTATCAAATGTACACTCTTGTGAAAGGTACTTGTTGATATCCTGCTTATTGATGTTTATACAGAAAATGTCTTTTGGCATTGCCTCCCAGCCCCATCTTGCTGTGGACCATATGCAGACTCTGAACATAGAGAGTGTGATGACGAAGGAAAGATTAGGAACAGGAGCTCTGTATCCTCAAGAAGAAACACACAAATTTTAAATTTCAATATTAAAAACTTCTAAACCTGGCATTTGTGTCCCTCTACATTAATACCCCAAATGACATTATTCAGCCTTGTTTTCCTCTAATAGAAGAATACTTATTCCAGCAAAACTGGAGAGCAGTTCCCATGAAGGACAGCACTTTGTAATGTCTCCTTTTTGTTTTAATGCAGTGCTTTTAAAAAATAAACTTTGACTTCAGATAGAAAAATTTAGGGTGGCCATGCCCTAATGCCCCAGAGACATCTGTGTGTATGTACATCCAAGAGCCTGAAACTTACTGTAAAAGGTTCTGATTCAAGAAGACCTATGAATAAGAGATACTCTTCTTAACATAAGGTCATGAATAAGCTACGTCATATAAAGTAAATATCCTGAGCTGAGGCCTTATGAACAGGGCTGGGTTGAACTTTTCTGTGCTCTATCTTATGAATCAGTAATTAGGTGATACGGAATCATGGCATTGGCTAGACATCTAAGATTGAGCTAATTTTGTCCAACTACCTCCTGTCAGAAGAATTGAAAAGAACTTTGAATTATCAGGTAGAATCTGATTATTTAAGTTTGGTCTCCTATAGTGTGTCTGTAAGCCGTTGAGCAATCTGCAGTGATGTTCTATGTCTCATTTGCTATCCATGAAGAGTGGAGAAGATGATAAAATAAGGCAGATACTACAAATAACATTTACCTTTGAAAGGCATAATAAATAGTTTAAAACTCTGGTCCTGTACAAGCAGATCATGCATCTCCTGAGAAACTAAGGGCCACCCCCTCATATGGTTTGGCTATGTCCCGACCCCAAATCTCATCTTGAATTGCAGCTCCCACATTTCCCACATGACATGGAAGGGACCCAGTGGGAGGTAACTGAATCGTGAGACAGGTCTGTTTTATCCTGTTCTGGTGATAGTGAATATAGCTCATGAGATCTGATTGTTTTATAAGGAAGAGTTCTCTTGCACAAGCTCTGTCTTCCCTGCTGCCATGTAAGATGTAAGATGTGACTTGCTCCTCCTTGCCTTCTGCCATGATTGTGAGGCCTCCCCAGTCATGTGGAACTCTTTTCTTTATAAAGTACTCAGTCTTGGGTGTGTCTTTATCAGCAGTGTGAAACAAACTAATCCACCCCCTTTGCCTCATAACTTTGAGTCATTTAAGTTAATATATATATATATATATATATATATATATATATATATATATACTGGAACATAGGTTGGCATGAGAGCTATTCTCATCAACCCTGGACATTTTAGAGTTTTTTAGAGTTTAGTGTTGTCAAACTTATATGATTGTAAAAAGTCACAGGGATACTATGGATCATTCAGATCAATAACCTGAGTTCATGCCATCCTATTTTTTATTTATTCAAATTTTAAACTTCCATAACAAGAGTATTTCTTCGGGTCAGTTTAACCAATATGTGGTGACCCTAAGAAGCAGAATTTGCCAAAAGCTATTTCAGGGGAGATTAGACTTCTTCAAGATAAGATCCTATATTAGATTCTCATAGATAATTAAGGAAATTGATAATAGTCAGATCTGACATATCTAGTTCAAGTCTTACATATATAGACAGGAAATCAAGTGTGGAAACACAAATGAATAATGAATAGCACATTTGTTTATATTGCGTTACAATAGCTGGTAACATAATACTATGTATGTTTCAAAACGTTATGATCTATCTGTACATATTATATAGAAACTCTCAAGTCTACTTTTTACTAAAAGTGGCAAATGTTACTGGAAGGCATTTTCAAGTTTTATAGTCTATCCAGTAGATTCTAATGTGCACTTCCTTATGTCATATAATATCTGACACAGAAAACATGTATCATCTATCTCTGACCTTTGGCACTACTGAAAATACTCCTCTTGCCTTCCAGACTATTCCCTTACATCTTTCTGTTAAATGCATATTTCTGGCTAAAGAACATTTAGTTTGGGTATCAAAGTCCAAATCACTGCACTAAAAAAAGACTATGAAGACAACCAGTTTTACCATTTAGGGGTTTGGTCTCTCACCCTCATGTGGACTCTTTTGTCTACAGGCTAAAAATCTTTGAGTGGTTAAGTGCCTTCTACAATATCCTAAGGAGACTTAAGTGGTCATGCATAATTATGGCTCTATCTGAACACTATTTTGTTTTTTATCTCCTTGGTCACCTACTGGGCTTTTGAAGATAGGGGAAGGCTGTCTCTTATAGGAGGCCCTGGACATTCTACCTAATTGGGTCATTTGAGAACCCATCCAAATGAATGTCAATAAATAAATAAACAAATGTTAAGGCCAGGGATTTAAAACAAAGAGCTCTTCCGAGGTCTTCACTCTTCACCTCAAAGTTGTATCTATTCCTGGCTGCTGCTGTTGCCATGGCCTGGCCAGAGAGGGAAAGGGGAGACTGTTTATCTTTGCCTGCACCAGTGGGGGGTTCTGCTTCTGCAGAAAGTCACAGGTCCCACAGGTGTTAGCTTCCTCTGCTTCCATTGAGGGGTGTTACCTTCCCTGGCCAGAGACCCGTAGAACAGCCACCCTGCCCTACCTTAACATTTTGACTGTAGCCCAGCCCTCTGAAGCCTGTATTCTACCCTGAGGCTTCCACCTTTGTCACTACACCACCTCCACACTGCCAGCCACACCACAGGGTCAGGGAGGGAGCAGGAAGACCAGGCACCTTCATATGGCCCAGTGAAGGATACCACCACTGCTCCTATGGGAGTGAGGTGCAAGCAGGCAACACACTTTACAACTGCCTGCCTCCACTGCTGCTGATGGGGGCCTGTCTTCACCAGTGACAAACCTGCAGCACAGCCACTCTGTCCCATCTAATTATTTCAGCTGTGGCCCTAAGCCCTCCTGAAGGCTCAGCCCAGAGAGGCTTTGGATCTGCCCTGTGGCTGCTGCTACCTTAGCGTTCGGTAACCGCCTAAGTATTCTGCTTGTCCTCACCTGAGTGACCTGAGGATCAGCCTGCCTCACCCTATTACCATCCCTGAGGATCTGTGGGCAAGTCCATTGGTAAGTTCCTGGTCCAGTCTCTCTATGACTTATGGACTACTATGGAATAAAATTAGAAATAAACACCAAGAGGAGTTATACAAATACATGGAAATTTTTTTTTTTTTTTTTTTTTTTTTTTGAGACGGAGTCTCGCTCTGTCGCCCAGGCTGGAGTACAGTGGCCGGATCTCGGCTCACTGCAAGCTCCGCCTCCCGGGTTTACGCCATTCTCCCGCCTCAGCCTCCCGAGTAGCTGGGACTACAGGCGCTCGCCACCTCGCCCGGCTAGTTTTTTGTACTTTTTAGTAGAGACGGGGTTTCACCGTGTTAGCCAGGATGGTCTCGATCTCCTGACCTCGTGATCCGCCCGTCTCGGCCTCCCAAAGTGCTGGGATTACAGGCGTGAGCCACCGCGCCCGGCCCACAAATACATGGAAATTAAGCAAATTGCTCCTCAGCAATCTTTGGGTAAATTATAAAATTAAGGCAGAATTAAAAAAAAAAAATGAAACAAGAATAGTGACATAACATACCAACACTTCTGGAATATAGTGAAAGCAGCACTAAAAGGAAGATCCATGTTATTAAATGCCTGCATCAAAAAGAAAGAAATATCTCCATTCATCAACCTAATACCTCACGGAACTAGAAAAACAAGAACCAAGCAAACCCAAAGCTAGCAGAAGACATGAGTAAAGATCAGAGCAGAATTAAATGAAATTGAACCAAAAAATTAAAAATAATGAAAAGTTAGTTATTTCAAAAGAGAAAACAAAATTGATAGACTGTTAGATACATTAACCAAAAAAAAGTGAAAAGATTCAAATAAGCACAATAAAAAGAGATAAAGGTGATATTACAACTGATAACCACAGAAATTCCAAAGGTCATCAACAACTACCATGAGCATCTCTATGCAGACATAAATTAGAGGAAATGGATACACTTTTGCAAACATAGGGCCTCCCAGGACTGAACCAGGAAGAAATAGAAACCGTACACAGACCAGTAAGAAGGAAATTGGAGCATTAAAAAAGACTTCCCACCAAAAAGCACCCAGGACGAAGACAGACTGGCAGTTGAATTTTACAAGACATACAAAGAAGAGCTTCCACAGCTTCCAAATAATTCCTAAAATTGATATAGAATCAAAAAAGAGCCTGAATAGTCAAAGCTGTCCTCAATAAAAAGAATAAAGCTAAAGGTATCATGTTACCTGACTTTAAATCATACTACAAGGCTAAAGTAACTAATACAGCATGATACTCATGTAAATATCAACACATAAATAAATGGAACAGAACAGAGGACCCAGATTTAAAGCCACATACCTACAACCACCTAACTTTGACAGAGTCACCAAAATATACAATGGAAAAAGGACATCCTATTCAATAAATAGTGCTGAGAAAATCGGATAGCTATATGCAGAAGAATGAAACTGGACCCCTATCTCTCACCACAGACAAAAGTTAACCCAAGATGGATTCAAGACTTAAATGTAGTACCTGAAACCATAAAGGTCCTAGCAGAAAGCCTAAAACAAACACTTCTGGAAATTGACCTAGACAAAGAATTTACGACTAAGTTCTAAAAAGTAAATGCAACCAAAACATATATAAACAAGTGGGACTTAATTAAACTAAAAAGCTTCTGCACAGCAAAAGAAATAACAGAGTAAACAGATCACCTACAAAGTGGGAGAAAAATATTAGCAAACTACACATCTGACAAAGAACTAATATCCAGTATCTACAGGGAACTCAAAACTAACCAAGACAGAAACAAATAACTCAAAAAGGAGGCAAAGGGCAAGAACAAATTTTTCTCAAAAGAAGACAAGCAGTCAACAAATACATGAAAAAATGTTCAAGATCACTAACCATCAGATAAAAACAAATTAAAGCCACAACAATGAAACCATCAACCACTAGTCAGATGGCTATTATTTAAAAGTTAAAAACAACAGCTGTTGGCCAGGTTGCGGAGAAAAGGGAACACTTAATACACTACTGGTGAGCATGTAAATTAGTAGAACTTCTATAAAGAACAGTATGGAGGTTTCTCAAAAATAAAATAGAACTACTATTTGACTCCACAACCCATTATTATGTATCTCCCCAAAGAAAAGAAATTATTCTGTCAAAAAGACACAGCATGATAAAAAAGACATGTGGCATGATTAACAATAGCAAAGTCATGAAATCAATTTATGTGTCCATCAAGAGATGATTGAATAAAGAAAATATGGTATATATACAGCATGAAATACTATACAGTCAAAGGAGAGAATGAAATCATGTGTTTTGCAGCAACATGGATGGAAAGGGAGGCCATTATCCTACATGAAATAACTCAAAAGCAGAAAACCATATACTGCATGTTCTCACTTCTGTATGGAAGCTAAACGATGAATACACATGGACATACAGAGGGAAATAATAAACACTGGGGACTCCAAAACAGGGGAGGATGGGAGGAGGTAAGAGTTGAAAAACTACCTATTGGATACCATATTTACTATTCAAGTGGTTGGTACACTAGAATCCAACCTTACCACTATATCCATGTAAAAATCCTGCATAAATTTCTATCAAATCTACAAAAATTAAAAATTCCAAAACCAAAACAAAACTCTATTCTGTGCAATGTTGCCTTAGAAGGCAAGTTT
Source organism: Mandrillus leucophaeus (assembly GCF_000951045.1). NCBI lineage: Eukaryota > Metazoa > Chordata > Mammalia > Primates > Cercopithecidae > Mandrillus > Mandrillus leucophaeus. Next base: position 544,218 of record NW_012106352.1, read on the forward strand.
TCCTTAAAGGTTAGATTTAAGGAATTAATTCAAGATACAGGTAATTGGCTATCTGTTCCTCCATGGGAAACCATCTGCTATAGTTAAGACTTATGTTTACTAAGAGACATATTCTTGGCCAATTTAACCACTAGGAGAATCTCACCCTCTTGAGTTCTAAGTGCTCTTTGGATTCTAATACACCCTATAAGTCCATCCTTTTGACCAATTAATTTTATGGGAAACATACCTAATTTTTTTGTAATGTAAAGTAGGTAGAGAGAGAGATCTATAGTGAACACATTAACACAATTGTATGACCAGAATGAGTCAGAGACACAATAGGGAAAATACTCCTATAATTTACCTTTCTACTGTCTATGTATGTCTGTTTTTCTCAATGATCATGGTGTGGCTGGGTCAAATTTTTTTTCTGCGTTTCTTCCTTACTTGAATAAACGTGAGAAGTGTAAGTCCACATTAACCATCTCCTTCCCGATTATTTCCAGGTAACACATATAACTCACAGGTGTGAACTCACTCAGGCTCCCTGTACAAATAAGTAATAATTTTTACAAAGAAAATATGTAAAGTATGGCTGAGCACGGTGGCTCACACCTGTAATCCCAGCACTTTGGGAGGCCAAGGCAGGTGGATCACCTGAGGTCAGGAGTTTGAAACCAGCCTGGTCAACATGGCGAAACCCTGTCTCTACCAAAAGTACAAAAATTAGCTGGGTGTGGTGGTGGGCACCTGTAATCCCAGCTACTCAGGATGCCGAGGTAGGAGAATCCCTTGAACCAGGAGGCGGAGGTTGCAGTCAGTTGAGATCGCGCCACTGCACTCCAGCCTGGGAGACAATAGTGAGACTCTGTCTCAAATAAAAAATAAATAGGAAAATATATAACATGCAATTGAATAAAAGAGAACTACTTGTTTTTTATGAGTTCAGGTGTACACATCCCTGTCAAGGCAGTACGTCCTAGACTATGTTTTCTGAGATTTGTACAAGGTCGACTAAAGACGGAATTGGCTTAGGAGAGCTGGCTTTTGCAGATGGGAAAATCTGAGAAGGTTATATTATTCTGAGAGAAGCATTTATAATCAATTTCTAACCAAAAATCTAGCAAAATTTGTCAGTCTTGAATCATAATTTCATCTCTTAAAATTTCATCATCTGTAAATTCTATATTTCCTTACATCCTGATCAGAGGATAGTCTGAAATAAATCTTTTAAACTAATTGTGATAAATTATATAAATGGCATATTGTGGAATGGTGTACCTGGCCCTGAACAGTTCCTTGGATATATGCTGGATAATGGATGCCAAGATATAACTCAATCTCATCTTGGAATTCCTTTGACATATTCTGCTAGTATCTGAAACCTCCATAATATCATATAATTTCTTTTTTGCATTGTCTATTGTATTGTCTAGACTCAGAACCACTCCCTTCCTGTTTTCCTTCAAAATCTTCTTACACAGGTACTATAAGTGTTTCTATGTTGTTAATGTCTTCCTTTAGATTTGGTCATGGAAAATCATATCAAGTTTTTGTTTGTTTGTTTGTTTTGTCATCGCTCTGCTTACTTCCCCAAAAAGCCCCCTCAAGTCACAGTCTTCCAATCCAGTGTCCACTATGTAGGACACAGCAAATCCTACATAGTGGACGCTAGGAATTGAGGGAGGTTCAAGAAACTTAGGTTAATTCCCCAACTCTCTGACTGATTACACAGTTCTGTTCTTCCAAGTATCTTGGGCTGCCCCACTTAGACCCCTTGCAGAGCAATATCCTCCAAGATTACCAAAAGGAAGGTGGATCAAGAGATCTCTGGGTTCCACTTCCAGCATGATAGCATGAGGAGCTCTACTGATGAACTTCACTGTGGAACTATTATTAAAACAACAAAATTATTAAATTATTGAAAACCATAAGAACAAAAACCACTAAGTTAAAAACCAACCATTTAAAATTCCAGGAAATGTCCCTAAGGGTATATTAAAAATAAATATTTATCAAAGGAAATATAGTAAAATTGAGAAATATGAAGTTTTTGGTAGTTGAAATAAAACACTTATTTTTCCTCCTTCTACAGTTCAGTAAGAAAGAAACATAATCCTAAAGTGGTACAGGCATGAACACAGGGTTCCCTTTCCACCAGCTGGCAGTCATGCTATTTTCCTTGGAGAGGCAGGATTATCTCTGTGTCCAGCTATTAGTTACTGAGACAAACTTCTGGGCAAGTTCAGCCAAGAAGTGGAGATTGTCTTCATTTGGCTAATTCCCAATCGTGGGTTTAACATTCTATTTTGAGCAGAGCATGACTGATAATATTAGGGCCCTCATTACCCTTAGCCAGGCTCTTGGGGTATCCCAGAGAGGCTAGCAGAAGAGAGCACTATCAGATGTGTGCCAAATACCAATCTCTCAGCTCCTAAATTGGGGGTGTCACTCAGAGAAAACAGCATCATTGGCCTAGTGGCCTTGCCATGAGCACCAGGGCTGGGAAGAGAAACAGGGACATAAAGTAGAGTTCCAAATACCTCCACAAATGACCTAACTTCATTTACAACAAAATGTGGAAAAGTTCAAGTTATTGTAAAAGGCGTTTGGTAGGTGTGATGGTTAATATAAAGGTGTCACTGAAGGATGCACACTATTGTTTCTGGGTGTGTCTGTGAAGATGTTACTAGAGGAGATCAACATTTGAGTCAGTGGACTGGTAAAGAAGACCCACCCTCAATTTGTGTGAGCACCATCCAGTTGGCTGCCAGCACGGTTAGAAAAAGCAGGCAGAAGGAGGTGGACTAAGCTGGCTTGCTGAGACTTCTGGTTTTCATCTTTCTCCCATGTTGAATGCTTCCTGTCCTTGAACATCAGACTTCAGGTTCTTCCTCCTTTGGTCTCAGACTTACACCAGTGGTTTGCCAGGAGATCTCAGGCCTTCAACCATAGCCTGAAGCCTGTGCTGTTGGCTTCCCTACATTTTTGGCTTTGGGACTTGGACTGAGCCACTACTGGCTTCCTTGCTCCTCACATTAGAGAGAGCCTGTCATGGGACTTCACCTCACATGGGACTTCATCTTGTGATCATGTTAATCAATTCTCCTTAATATAAACTCTTTTTCATATACACATATATCGTATTAGTTCTATCCTTCCGGAGAACCCTGAATAATACAATAGGGGATTGACAGATTCATTGGAGATACAGGCTAAACTGTAGTTACCCAAATAGAAATTGGGGAGACATAGCCGAAAGAGCCCAGGTGAGGTCAAACGAGTTATCAAAACTGACCTCAAGGAACTGTCCCTACAAAGGATCCCAAATTTGATTTGAGAAGTTGATGAGGTAATTTATGCCTCTGAACATCTTTTAAAACAGTAAAACAATCAGCCAGGAATAAATGGAGTCAAAAAGCTAGTTTTAGTCAGGAGAAGAAAGAGGGAAAAAAAAAAAAAAAAAAACCTCCTTCCAAATCCACTGGCATCCCAGGGTGAATATGATCATATGCAAAGCTGTGTACCTAAGGAACGACATCATAGACTTTATTCTGAAAGGCAGAATTAGACTACTCTGAAATAATCTTGCCAGTCACTAAACAAGTAAACAAGCAAATAGTAGTAACAAGACCCAGAGGTGAAAACTTGGGCCTAGAATTGCTACAATGTATTATCTAAAATTTTCAGTTTCCAACACCAAGGATAAAAATACTAAACATAAGAAGAAACAAGAAAACTTGACCCATACAATTTAACAAAAAAGCAGGCAATAGAAACTTCCTGCAATGAGAGGCAGAGCAAGATGGCGGAATAGAAAGCTCCACCAATTGTCCTCCATGCCCCCTAATAAGTATACCAAGTTAACATCTACACAGGAAAAATATGCATAAGAACCAAAAATCAGGTGAACATTCACAGTACCTGGTTTTAACTTCATGTTTCTGAAAGAGGCACTGAAAAGATTTTAAAAAAAGAAAAAAGTCTTGAATCACTGATGCTACTCCTTCCCAACCCCCAGCAGTGGTTGCATGGTGCAAAGAGCAACTCTGGGTTCTAGGAGAGAGAGAACACAGCAATTGTAAAGCACTGAACTCAATGCTGTCCTGTTAGAGTCAAAAGGAAAACTGAAACAAATTCAGATGATGCCCACCCACAGAGGGAGCATTTAAGCCAGCCCTAGCCAGAGGGGAATCACTGATCCCAGCAGCCAAACTTGAGTGCCTGCAAACCTTGCTACCAAGAGTCAAAGTGCACTTGGTCTCTAAGCAAAGTTGAAAGATGGTCTAGGCCATAAGAACTGCAACTCACTGGTGAGTCCTAGGGCTGAACTAGACACAGACAGTGGACTGGGTGTGTACATGACATACCAAAGACACATTGGAGCACCCATTGGAGTGTTGGCATCACTCCTCCCCTAACTCCAGAGTGCAAAGCTTCCAGTTCTAAAAGAGACCCCTTCCTTCTGCTTGAGGAGAGGAGAGGAAAGAGTGGGAGGACTTTGTCTTGCATCTTGGATACCAGCTCAGCCACAGCAGGGTAGGGCACTGGTCAGAGTCATGAGGCCATGTGCAGGCCATAGGTCCCAGAAAACATTTCTAGATACACCCTAGGTCAGAAGGAAAGCTGCTGCCTTGAAGGAAAAGATCCAGTTCTTCCAGTGTTCATCCCCTGCTAACTGAAGAGTCCTTGGGCCCTGAATAACTAACAGTAATACCCAGTTACTATATACAGGGCCTTGGTGACCCTCTGAGACTTGCTGGCTTTGGTTCCCAACATGTCCACGGTGGAGTAGAGCACCAAGTGGGCTCTTGAGGTCCCTGATGCCAGGACTTGACTCTTGAATGGCATTTCTGAACCTGCTGTGGGCCAGAAGGTGGCCCATTGCCCTGAAGTGTGAGTACCAAGATAGGCAGTATTCATCACAAACTGATTTAAGAGACCTTGGGCATTAAGGGAACATCAGTGGTAGTCTGGCAGTATTCTTTGTATCCAGGGGTGGCAGTGGCTATAAGGTGAGGCTCCTCTGCCTTTGGAACAGGGAGAGAAGATTGGGAAGGATTGCATATTGTGGTTTGAGTGCCAAATGAGCCATAATACAATAGAATACCAAGTAAACTTCTAAGGAAGACTCTGGTCTCTGATTCCAGATGGCGCTTTGGGACTGATTCGGAACCCCACCACCCTGAAGGGAAGAACACAGGCCTGACTGGCTTTGCCACCTGATGATTGTGGAGCCGGAGGGAATTGAGCAAACATAGGCAGTAACCAGGGAGTGGTTACAGCAGGCCTTGGGCGGGACCCAGAGCTGTGCTGGCTTCAGTTCTGACCCAGTGTAGTCATAGTGGTGGTGGACACAGGAGTTCTTGTGTCACTCCACACCCAGTTTGGGTTGCTTAGAACAGACAGAGACTCTATATGTTTGGGAGAATCTAAGGGAAAATAACAAGTCTCTGCATGATAATCCAGAGAATTATCCTGTATATTGTCCAAGACCATCAAGGTGGTACCTCTATGTGTCTGCAAAAACTACAGTGTTACTGGGCTTGGGGTGCCCCCTAAAGCAGAAACAGCTTAGATCACAACATTCAAGTTACTTCAAATATCTGGAAAGCCTTCTCAAGAAGGATAGCTATAAGTAAGCACAGATAGTAAAGACTACAATAAATACCTAACTTTTCAATGCCTAGACACAAAAGAACGTCTACTAGCATCAACACCATGCAGGAAATAATGACCTCACCAAATGAATTAAATAAGGCATGAGGGATGAGTCCTGGAGAGCAGAGATATGTGATCTTTCAGACAGATGATTGAAAATAACTGTGTTGAAGATATTCAAAGAAATTTAAGATAACACTGAGAAGAAATTTAGAATTCTATCAGATAAATTTAACAAAAAGTTAAATAATTAATAAGAATGAAACAAATTGTGGAGCTGAAAAACACACTTAGCATACTGAAGAATGCATTAGTCTTTTAATAGCAGAATGGATCAAGCAGAAGAAAGAATTAGTGAACATGAAGAAAAACGTTATTTGAAAATACACAGAGGAGACCAAAGAAAAAAAATGAAACATACCTACAGGATCTAGAAAATAGCTTCAAAAGGGCAAATCTATTGGTCTTAAAGAGGAGGTAGAGAAAGAGATAAAGAGAGAAAATTTTCTAAAAGGTATAACAACAGAAAACTTCACAAACCTTGAGAAAGATATCAATATCCAAATGTGAGAAAGTTACAGAACACCAAGCAGATTTAACCCAAATAGTATGTCATGGCATTTAATAATCAAACTTTCAAAGATCAAACATAAAGAAAGGATCCTAAAAGCAACAAGATAAAAGAAACAAATAACATACAGTGGTGCTCCAGTATATCTGGCTGCAGACTTTTCAGTGGAATCTTACAAGCCAGGGGAGAGGGGGATGATATGTTTAAAGTGTTGAAGGAAAAACACTTTTACCCTACAATGGTATATCTGTCAAAAATATCCTTCAAACATGAAGGAGAAATACAGACTTTTCCAGACAAACAATAGTTAGAAGATTTTATCAATACCAGACTTGTCCTACAAGAAATGCTAAAGAGAATATACTTCAATCAGAAAGAAAAATAAATTACTGAGCAATAAGTAATCACCTGAAGGTACAAAACTCACTGGTAATAGTACATAGAAAAACATAGAATATTATAGCACTATGATGTGTAAACTACTCTTATCCTAAATAGAAAGACTAAACAATGAACTAATCAAAAACAATAACTATAACAACTTTTCACATTTCTCCTCTTTAGTGCCTTAGTAGAGGTTATCTATGAGGATTCCACCCTTGGAGCAGGCTTCTGTATGGACATCCAGGCATTTCCATACATCCTGTGAAATCTAGACAGAGGTTACCAAACCTTAATTCTTGCCTTCTGCACACTTGCAGGCCCAACACCACGTGAAAGCCACCAAGGATTGGGGCTTGTAACTTCTGAAGCCACAGCCCAAGGTGTACCTTGGTTCTTTTTAGACATGGCCGGAGCTGGAGTGACTGGGACACAGGCACCAAGTCCTGAGGCTGCCACAGAGAAGCAAGGCCCTGGGTCTGGTGCAAAAAAACTATTTTTCTTGTCTAGGCTTCCAGGCGTGTGATGAGAGGGGCTGCCATGAAGATCTCTGACATGCCCTGGAGTCAGTTTTCCTATTGACTCAGCTGTTAACATTCAGCACCTTGTTACTTATGCAAACTTCTGCAGCTGGCTTGAATTTCTCCTCGGGAAATGAGTTTTTATTTTCTACCACATGGTAGGGCTGCAGATTTTCCAAACTTTTATGCTCTGCTTCCCTTTTGAACATAAGTTTCAATTTCAGTCTATCTGATTCTTCATGCATATGTGTTTACACTTTTAGAAAAAGCCAGGTCACACCTTGAATGCTTTGATGCTTAGAAATTTCTTCCACCAGATACCCTAAATCATCTCTCTCAATTTCAAAGTTCCACATATCTCTAGAACAGGGGCAATGCCACCAGTTTCTCTGTTAAAGCATAGGAAGAATCACATTTACTCCTGTTCCAATATGTTTCTTATCTCTATCTGGACTTCATTGTTCATATCACTACCAACATTTTAGTCAAAACCATTCAACAGGCTGGGTGCGGTGGCTCATGCCCGTAATCCCAGCACTTTAGGAGGCTGAGTCGGGCAGATCATCTGAGGTCAGAAGTTCAAAACCAGCTTGGTTAACATGGTGAAACCCCATCTCTACGAAAATACAAAAATTAGCTGGGCATGATGGCAGGTGCCTGTAACCCCAGTTACTCGAGAGGCTAAGGTGGAAGAATCGCTTGAACTCGGGAGGCATAAGAAGCAGATGTTGCAGTGAGCCAAGATCATGCCATTGCACTCCAGCCTGGGCGACAGAGTGAGACTCCATCTCAAAATAAATAAATAAACAATAAAAAATGAAACAAACCTCTAGTAAATTGCCAACTTTCCAACATCTTCCTGTCTTCTGTCTTCTTCTGAGCCTTACAAACTGTTCCAACCTCTGCCCGACACCCAGTTCCCAGTTCCATTGTCACATTCACATTTTCTGTAGTTTTGTAGCAGCACCCCACCCCTGGTACCAATTTTCTGCATTAGTCCATTCTCACACTGCTATAAAGACATACCTGAGACTAGGTAATTTATAAAGAAAATAGTTTTAATTGACTTACAGTTCTGCGTGGTTGGGGAAGACTCAGGAAACTTACAATCATGGCAGAAAGCAAAGGGAAACAAGTCATGCCTTACATGGTGGCAGGAGAGAGAGAATGTAGGGGGAAGTGCCACACTTTTAAACCATCAGATCTTCTGAGAACTCACTCATTAGAAGAACAGCAAGAGGGAAATCTGCCCATGTGATTTAATTACATCCCCATTATGACCCTCCTTCAACACATGGAGATTACAATTTGAGATGAGATTTGGGTGGGGCACAGAGCGAAACCATATCAGTGCATATAGTTCACAATTCTGTAATGTACACATAAAAATTGTTGAGAAGGTAAATTCATGTTATTTACTTTTATCACATAATATACAAATATAAAAGGATGGGAAAAATACATCATATAAATAGCAAACAGCAGAAAGCTATAGTGGCTATACTAAACAGATTTTAATGACAAAATTGATTTCAAAATAAAACTTATAAATGGAGACATTATATGATGGTAAAAGGTCAATACACAAATGTGTAATAATTATAAGCATATATGCACCTAATAACAGTAGCTAAATATTTGGCACCTACAGAAACAAAGGGAGAAATAAACAATTAAACAGTAATAGTTAGACATGTCAATACTCAGGACCACATGGCTTTACTGAATACTAAATAACAGAAGTAGACAGTGATCAAAGGAAATAGAAGACTTGAGCAACTTTGTAAATCAACTTGACCTTATAGATATCTATAGAACACTCCACTAAACAAAGTAGGATATACAGCCTTCTCAAAGTGCACATAAAGTATTCTCCAGGTAGACGACAGGCAAGGCCATAAAACAAACCTCAAATATTTTAGAAGTATAGGAATTAATATGTATGTTCTTTGTATAGAATAAAATTAGACTTTAGTAACAGAAAGAAATTTTGGAAAATCATATGTATGTGAAAATAAAACAATACAACCCCATATACATAATGGAAAAAAGGAAAAATAAATATGAAAATCAGAAAATACTTTGAGATGAGTAAAACTGAAGGCACAATATAACAAAACTTATAAAATAAAGCTAAAGCAGTACATTGAGGGAAATGTATAGCTGCAAATGCATGTGTTAAAAAAAAGAGAAATTTCAAACAAATAACCGTCAACTCTAAGACCATGGTAAAGAAGACTAAACTAAACCTAAATCAAGCCAAAGAAAGATCTAATGAAGATTAGAGTTGAAATTAATTAAATTGAGGCTAGAAAATAATAGAGAAAATCAATGAAGCCAAAGTTAGTTATTTGAAAAGATTTTTAAAAAATTGGCAAACCTTAAACTACATTGACCAAGAAAAAAAGAAGTGAAGATTCAAATTACTAGATTCACACTACTAAACTTACAGAAATATAAAAGATTATAAGGAAATACTATGAATTATATGTCAGTAAAATAGATAACTTAGATGAAATAGAAAAATTCCCAGGGAGATATAAGCTACTGAAATTGACTCAAGAAAAATGAAAAACCTGAATAGACCTGCAGCAAAAAAAGAGTTTGTCAGTAATCAAAAATATTCCCCTTAAGGAAAGTCCAGGCTCCGATGACTTTACTACTAAATTTCACTATACTTTTAAAGAAAAATATATACAATTGTTTCACAAATACTTCCACAAATTAAGGAATTCCTTTTCAGTTCTTTGTACGAGGCGGGCATTAACTGGGTAACAGTGACAAAGACAAAAGAAAATTAAACTACAGACTAAGATATCTTATGAATATGAATGTAAAAATTCTTAATGGAAATAGCAAATCTAATTTATTAACATATCAAAAATTATATGTACTGCCCAAGTGGGATTTATCCTGGGAATTCAAGGCTGTTTTAACATCCAACAATCAATTTATCTGAAACAACATATCAATAAAAGAAAAAGCAAAAAAGTATATTTATGTCAACAGACACCGACAAATTATTGGACAAAACTCAGTACCCTTTCATGAAAAAAACTTCAGTAATTAGAAATAGAAGGGAACTTCCTCAACCTGATAAAGACCATCTATAAAAATGTACACAGCTAACATCATACTTCATGATGAAAGATCAGAAACAAGACAACAAGGTCTATTCTCACCAATGTTCTAGTGAACTATTACCAGAGGTTCTAGCCAGAGCAATTAGTCAAGAAAACAAACACAATTCATCTGTAATGGAAATCAAAAGTAAAACAATCTATCAGCAGATGACATGATCATGTATATAGAAAATACTAAGGAACTTAATTAAAAGCATATGGCATTTAATAAACAACTTCAGCAAGGTTGCTTTATACAAGATCAATGTATCAGTCAATTGTACTTCCATAAAATGGTAGTGAACAAACTGGGAAAAAAGGAAAAAATAATTTACAATAACTTTTAAGATAATGTTTATAAATATATTTAACATAAATGTAAAAACTACATACTCTGAAAACTACAAAGCACTTTGGAAAGAAAGATATAAATAAGTGGGAAAATATACTATGTTCATGTATCATAAAACAGAAGACTTAATATTGTTTTAATGACCACACTCCCTAAATTGGTCTACAGGTTCAATGCAATCCCTGTCAGGAACTGACAAACTTAAAATTTATATGGAATTTTAAGGGACCCAGAAGAGCCAGAACAATTTTTTTTTAAAGGCAATGTAGTAAGACTCACATTTATATATTCCACACCTTACTGTAAAATAAAAGTAATTAATATAATGTTGTTTTATAATAGTATAGACATATAGATGAATGGAATAGAACTGATAAAGAAATAAAGATGTGTGCCTATGGCCAATGAGTTTTGATGAGAATGCCAACATCGAATGGCGAAAGTGCAGTCTTTTTCAACAAATGGTGCTATAACTGAATAGCCATACAAAAAAAGAAAAAAAAAATTGGAAACTTCATGCCGTGTCCAAAAAGAAATAAATAAATAAACACACACACAAAATGGATGTAAAAGCTAAAAACGAGTGAACATTATAAAACTGATTTAAAAACAGGATTGAATTTACATTACCTTGGGTTTGGCAATTGATTCTTAAATATGACACAGATAACACAAGCAACAGAAGAAAAGAATCATAAATTGGACTTAATCAAAACCAAATCATGTGCTTCAGGACAAATGTCAAAAAATATACAAATAAAATATATAGAATGGGATGAATATTTGTAAATCATGTATTAGATAAGGGACTTGTATATGGAATATATAAAGAAAGCTTACAACCCAATTGGAAATTAACAATTTAAAATCTGCAAGGGATATAAATAGATACTTCTCCAAAAAACATACAAATGGCTAACACATACGTGAAATGCTTTGCATTATTAGTCACTAAGGAATGACAAATCAAAACCACAATGAGATATCATTCTTTACCCAATAGCAATGGGGAAATTAAACAGGCAGAGAATAACAAGCATGTGGGTAAGGATACAGAGAAATTAGAACCTTCAAACACTGCTGATGGGACTGTAAAATCATGCAGTCATTGGAAAATAGACTGGCAGCTCCTTACATGGTTAAACAGAATTACCACAAAACCAAAAAATTCCACTCCTAGGTATATGATCAAGAAAACTAAGACAGATGTATATGTAACAAAAAACAATGCGTGTAAGACAGTCTCCAACACCATTTTTATAATAGCCAAGAGATGGAAAAAACTGAAATGTTTATTAATTGATAAATGGACAAACAAAATGTTGTGTATAGAAACAATGGAATATTATTCAGCCATAAAAAAAACAAATGAAGTGCTGATACATGCTGCAGCATGAATGGGTCTTGAAAGCATTATTCTGTGAAAGAAGTCAGTCATATAAGACCATATATTTTATCATGATATTTGTATGATATGTCCAACATAAGCATATCTATAGAGATAGAAATTAGATTCGTGTTTTCTTAGGGCTGAGGAGGGGTGGGGATTGTGATATGATAGCTAAAGGGTAAAAGTTTCCTTTTGAGGTATAAAAATGTTCTAAAATTGACAGTGCTAATGGTTACATGTGTCTGTGAATATACTAAAAATTTTTCAGTTGTACATTTCATTATTGAAGTATATAATATGTTATAATATGTGATATATGGTATCAACTTTATTATGATACATGAACATTTAAAACTTTTCATTATGCAAACTATAGGAAAATGACCTATAAATATTAACATTCAAAATATATAATAAAGCTGATATACATGTATGTATATATCTTCTTTACTGAAATATAACTGACATATTATATAATTCACCAATTTAAGTGTACAATTCCGTGGTCCCTACCACATCACTACTACATGTATTACTCTTATGTTTGCAAACTACAAAGTCAACTTTTTTTTTTCTTTCCTTTTTCTTTCCGGCTAATACTTTTTAATTAATTAATTTATTTTTTTTTGAGACGGAGTCTCACTCTGTCCCCCAGGCTGAAGTGCAGTGGCACGATCTCGGCTCACTGCAACCTCCACTCCCGGGTTCATGCCATTCTCCTCTGGCCAGTAAATTTTTTAACAAAATATACATAGATTATGTATATGTCCCTTAGTATGTAACACAATAATCTTTATTTCTGTGTTCTTTCTGTACCTGGCTTATTTTACTTAATACACTAACCTCCAGTTCCATCTATGTTGTTGCAAATGACGGGATCACATTTTTTTTTAATAGCTGAGTAGTACTCTAAATCTATTCATCTGTTAAAGAATACCTGGGTTACTTTCAAATCTTTGCTATTGTGAATTCTGCTGCAATAAATATGGGAGCGCAGATGCCTCTTCAATATGATTTCCTTTCTTTTGGGTATATACCTAGCAGTTGGATTGCTTAATCATATTGTAGCTTTATTTTTAACTTTTTTTTTTTCCTTTTTTTTCCAAGACAGAGGCTTTCTCTGTCACCCAGGTGGGAGTGCAGTGGTGTGATCTCTGCTCACTGCAACCTCTGCCTACCAGGTTCAAGCAATTATCCTGCCTCAGCCTCCTGAGTAGCTGAGATTACAGGCATGCATCGCCACGCCTGGTAAATTTTTGCATTTTTAGTAGAGACAGGGTTTCACCATGTTGGCCAGGCTGGTCTCGAACTCCTGACCTTGTGATCCACCCGTCTTGGCCTCCTAAAGTTCTCAGATTACAGGTGTGAGCCACAGCTCCTGGCCATCTTCAACTTTTTGAGGAACCTCCAAACTGATCTCCATAATGGTTGTATTAATTTACATTCCCACCAACAGCATATGAGAGTTTACCTTTCTCCACATCATCACCAGTGTTATTGCTTGTCTTTTGGTTAAAAGCCATTATAAGTGGGTTACAGGATTGTCATTTTGGTTTGCATTTTTCTGTTGCTCAGTAAGGTTGAGCACCTTTTAATTTACCTATTAGTCATTTGTATGTCTTCTTTAGGAAATGCCTACTTAGAACTTTTTGCTTATTTAGAAAATCAGATTATTTATATGTATCTTTTCCTATACAATTGTTTGAGCTCCTTATATATTCTAGAGATACCTTGAAAATATTTTCTCATATTCTATGGGTTGTCTCTTCATTTTGTTGATTGTTTCCTTTGCTGTGCAAAAGCTTTTTAACTACTGTGATCCCATTTGTCTTTTTGCTTTGGTTACCTATGTTTATGGGATATTAATTGGGAAATATTTGTCCAGTCCAATGTTCTGGAGAGTTTCCCCTGATGTTTTCTTGTAGTAGTTGGATAGTTTGAGATCTTAGATTTAAGTCTTTAATCTACTTTGATTTGATTTTATATATGGTGAGAGATAGGGGTCTAGTTTCATTCTTTTGCATATGGATATCCAGTTTTCCCAGCACCATTTATTGGAGAGACAATTCTTTTCGACCCATTGTATGTTCTTGGCAACTTTGTCAAAAATAAGTTCACTGTAGATGTCTGAATTAGTTTCTGGGTTCGCTGTTCTGTTCCATTGGTCTATATGTCTGTTTTTATGCCAGTACCAAGCTGTTTAGGTTGCTATTTAGCTATTTACCTTTGGCTATTCTCGTCTTTTGTGATTCCTTATGAATTGTAGAATTTTTTATTTCTGTGAAGAATATCATTGGTATTTTGATAGGGATAGCATTGAATCTATAGATGGCTTTTGAGTAGTATTGACATTTTAACAATAATGAGTCTTGCAATGCATGAATGTAGAATATGTTTCCATTTTTTTGTCCTCATCAATTTCTTTCATCAATGTTTTATAGTTTTCTTTGAGAGATCTTTTATTTTTTAGTTAAGTTCCTTTCTAGGTATTCAATTTTATTTGTAGATGTTGTAAATGAGATTACTTTTTTCAGATTGTTTGCTTTTGGCATATAGAAATATGTTGATTTTATGTCCTGCAACTTTTCTGAATTTATCAGTTCTAATTATTCAGTGAATCCTTTAGTCTTCTCCAAATATAAGATCATATTATCTGCAAACAAGAGTAATTTAACTTCTCCCTTTTCCATTTGGATACCTTTTATTTCTCTCTCTTGTTTGATTTCTGTAGCCAGAACATCCAGTACTGTGTTTAATAACAGTGTTACATGAGAGTGGACATCCTTATTGTGTTCCAGATCTTAGAGAAAAGGCTTTCAGTGTTTCCTCATTCATTGTAATACTAGTTGTGAGTCTGTCATATATGGCTTTTATTATGTTGAGGTATGTTCCTTCTATACCTAGTTTTTTTTAGGGTTTTTTTTTTTTTTTAATCCTGGAGGTATATTGAATTTTATCAACTATTTTTCCCAGCATGAATTGAAATGATCATATGGTTTTTCTCGTTCATTCTATTGATATATTTGATCACATTAATTAATATGCGTATGTTGAATGATCTTTGCATTCCTGGAATGAATCCCACTTCGTCATGATGAATCTCTTCAACGTGTTGTCGAATTTGATGATCTTGTATTTTGTTGAGGATTTTTGCATCAATGTTCATCAGAGGTAATAGCCTATAGTTTTCTCTTTTTGATGAATCTTTGGTTTTGGTTTCAAGATAATATGGGCCTCGTAGAGTGTATTTGAATGAATTCCCTCCTCTTCTACTTTTCAGAGTAGCTTGAGTACGACTGATGTTAATTCTTCTTTAAAAGATTAGGAAATTCATCAGTGAAGTCATTGGGTCCCAGGCTTTTCTTCGCAGGGAGAATTTTTAAAATACCTTCAATCTCATTACTCGTTATTGGTCCGTTCATGTTTTTTGAATTTCTTCCTGGTTCAGTATTGGTAGACATATGTGTCTAGAAATGCATCCCTTTTATGGTGTTTTAATTTATTGGCATATAGTTGCCTATAGTAGTATCAATAATCCTTTGAATTTCCACGATATTAGTTGTAATGTCCCCTTTTATATCTATGATTTTATTTACTTCAGTCTTTTTTTTTAAGTCTGCCAAAGAGTTTGTCAACTTTATCTTTTCAAAAATCCAGCTTTTCGTTTTGATATTTTTGTATTTTTATTTCAATTTTTTTTCTGTTCTGATCTTTATTATTATTATTATTATTATTTACTAACTTTGGGTTTGGTTTCCTTTTGCTTTTCAAGCTCTTTAAGATTCATTGTTAGGTGGTTTAAGTATTTCTTCTTTTTCGATGTAGTCACTTATAGCTATAAACTTCTTTCTAAGTGCTGTTTTCACTGTATCCCATATGTTTTTGTATGTTCTGCTGCCATTATCATTCATTTCAATAATTTTTTCCATTTTCTTCCCCATCTCTTCACTGACCCACTGGTCATTCATGAGCATATTGTTTAATTTCCATATGGTTTTATAACTACAAATTCCTCTTAATATTGATTTCTAGTTTTATTCTATTGTAGTCAGAGAAGATACTTAGTATTTCAATGTTTTGAATGCTGTAAGACTTACTTAGCAGATTGACATATAATTAATTCTTAAAATTGATGCAGTGTTGAAGATGAAGAGAATATGAATTTGGCAGCAGTTGGATAAAATGTTCTTCAAATATTTATTAGGTCTGTTTGGTCTGTAATGTAGATTAAGTCCAATGTTTCTTTATTCAATTTCTGTCTAAATGATCTGTCCAGTGCTGAGAGTAGGGTGTAAGCCTCCAGCTATTATTGTATTGGAGTCTATCTCTCTCATTAGCTTTAATAATATTTGCTTTCTGTATCTTTGTACTCCAGTACTGGTTGCATATATGTTTACAATTGTTATATGCTCTTGCTGAGTTGACCCCTTCATCCTTATATAATGACCTTCCTTGTGTCTTTTTATAATTTTTTTCTTAAATATTTATTTTGTCTGATATAAGTATAGCTAATCCTATCCTTTTTGGTTTAGTTTTGTATGGAATATCTTTTTCCTTTCTTTATTTTCAGTCTATGTGTGTCTTTATAGGTGAAGTGTTCTTCTTGTTGGCAGCAGATCATGGGGTCTTAGATTTTTATTGATTCAGTCACTCTAACTTTTGATTGGATAGTTTTAAGTTATTTACTTTCAACGTTATTATTGATAAGTAACAATAACAGATGATTTCATTATTTGTGTTCTGGTTGTTTTGTGGTCTTCTTTTTCTTGTGTCCTTCCTTCCTGTCTTACTTTTAGTAAAGGTGATTTTCTCTGGTGGTATGTTTTAATTTCTTGATTTTAGTTTTTATATATTTGCTGTATGTTTTTAGAAATTAGGTTACCAGGAGGTTTTCACATATCACATAAACCATATTTTAAACTGATGATGACAACTTAACAGTGATTGCTAAACAACCAAGCAAAAAGGAAACCAATTAAAACTATGATTTAACTTCATCGTCCCATTTTAAAGTTTTTGATGTTTCTATTCATATCTTATTGTACTTTTGATGTCTTGAAAAGTTGCTGTAGTTATTTTTAATCAGTTTACCCTTTTACCTTTTTTTTAAGACAGTCTTGCTCTGTCACTCAGGCTGGAGTGCAGTGGCACAATCACAGCTTTCTACAACTTTGACATCGTGGTCTAAAGGGATCCTCCCACCAAATCCTCCCAATTAGCTAGAAACACAGGCATTTGCCACCATACAGGCTATTTTAAAATGTTGTTGTGTGTGGAGACAAGATCTTTCCATGTTTCTCATGCTACTCTCAAACTCCTGGGCTCAAATCAATCCTAACCACCTTGGCCTCCCAAAATGCTAGGATTATAGGCATGAGCCACTGTGCCTGGCCTATCCTTTCCTCTTTCTACTTAGGATACAAATAGTTTATACACTATAGTTACCATACTATAATATTATTTGTTTTTTGGTGTACTTGCTATCACCAGTGAGTTTGTAACTTAAGATGATTTCTTACTGCTCAGTAACATCTTTTTCTTTCAGATTGAAGAACTCTCTTTATCATTTCTTGTAGGAAAGGTGTGGTGTTGATGAAATCCCTCAGCTTTTGTTTGTCTGGGAAAGTCTTTATTTCTGCTTTGTATTTGAAGGATATTTTTGCAAGATATACTATTCTTAGGGTATAAGGTTTTTACTTTGGTTTTGTTTTCCTTTAGCACTTTAAATATGTCATGTCACTCTTTCCTGACCTGTGAGATTCTCACTGAAAAGTCTACTACCAGATGTATTGAAGTTCCATTGTTTATTATTTATTTCTTTTATTTTACTGCTTTTAGAATCTTTTCTTCATCCTTGATCTTTTGGAGTTTGATTATTAAATGTCTTGAGGTAGTCTTCTTTGAGTGAAATCTGCTTGGTGTTCTATAACCTTCTTGTTATTTGATATTGGTATCTTTCTGTAGGTTTGAGAAGTTCTCTGGTATTATCTCTTCGAATAAACTTTGCTAGTTATTGTAGACTCATTATCTGGGCTTGTTTGTACCTGTCCTTCTTTGGAAGGCTTTCCAGGAATTTGAAGGGACTTGGATGTTATGATCTGTTTTTGGTCACTGCAGCTATATCTGCATTAGGCAGCACTCCAGGTTCAGTAATGCTATGGTTTTCACAGACTTGTAGAGGTACCACCTTGGTGGTCTTGGATAAGATCTAGAAGAATTCTCTGGATTACCACGCAGAAATTCTAGTTCTTTTTCCTTACTTTCTCCCAAATTAATGAAATCTCTTTCTCTGTGCTGAGGTTCCTGGTGCTAAGGAAGGAGTGACATGAGTACCCCTGTGGCTGATACGAAAACTGCACTTGGTCAGACCTGAAGCCAGGATAGCACTGAGTCTTGCCCAAGGGCCACTCTGACTACTCTCTGGCTACTGCCTATGTTTGCTCAAGGCCCTAGGGCTCTACAGTCAGAGATGGTGAAGTCAACCAGTTTTGTGTCCTTTCCTTAAGGGTGCAAACTCCCCCAGACCCTGGGTAGGTTCAGTTGCTGTCCAGGAGACAAGGCCTAAGTCAAAAACCTTAGAAATCTACCTGGTATTCTATTCCACTGAGCCTGAGCTGGTGCTGAAACCCATAAGACAAAGTCCTTCTCACTCTTCCCCTTCCATTCCTCAGTCAGAAGAGACTCTCCTTGTGTCTACCATCACCATAGTCCCATAGGGAATACTGCCAGGATACCACTGATGTTTACTTTAGACCTAAGGGCTCTCCAATCAGCTTGTGATGGATGCTGCCAGGCCTGGTACTCATTTTTCAGGCAGGGGCTCTCCTCTGGCTCAGGCTAGGTCTAGAGATACTGCTCAAGAGCCAAAGCCTGGTACTGAGGACCGTAAGTGCCTGCTTGATGTTCTTCCCTACTGTGACCGAGCTGGTACCTATGTTCAAGACAAAGTCTTTACACCCCTCTCTGCTTTTTTCAAGCACAAAGTGTCTGTCATCTAGCCACCATGGTTATTAATGTGCTGGGTCTTACCTGAAGCCAGCATGTTTCAGAGTTTCATCCAAGGCCCATAGCATGTGCTACCTGGTTACTGCTACTGAAAAGGGTCCAAGGGCTCTTCAGTCAGCATGGGGTGAATCTTACCAGGACTGAGTCCTTCCTTTCAAGGCCATTGGTTCCTTTCTGGCCAAGGAGGTGTCTGAAAGTGCTATCTGGGAGCTAGGGCCTGGGATGGGGGCATTAAGACTTTGTGGGTTGCCTTATCCTAACATGGCTGAGCTGGTATTCAAGTTGCAAGAGAAAGACCTCTTTACTCTTCCCTATCCTCTCCTTAGGTGGAAGGAAGAGGGCTGTTTTTAGAGGAGTGAACTGCCCTGCCTGTGGTTGAATGAGAGGTGGCGCAAGCACTCCCTTAGCCACCCCAGCTGGTGTCTTACTAGGTTGCATACTTTCAAGTCTATTGAAGCCCATCAACTCACTAGGACTTGCCTAGCAGTTGTAGTCCTTGTAACCTAGACAACTTTCAGGTTTATTTAGGACCCCAGAATGATTTAGCCCATGGTGGTAAGGTTTGCCAAAACTCAAATTCTGACCACTAGGATGGGCAGTTCCCCTCTGGCCAGGGCTGGTCTAAATACTCCCTCTTACTGGAATTCAGTGCTGCCAACACCAGGCAGACCTGCTGAGTTCTGCCTGGTGTTGGCAGCACTGAATTCCAATGCAAAGTTGCACAATCACTGCAGTCTTCCTTCCCTAGGCACACAGATTCTGTATGTCATGCAGCTGCTACCATGGGAATGGAGGAGGGATGACATCAGTCATACAGGACTCTATATTCTACTTTCTTCAGTGTCTCAGCATTATGAAATTAAAACCAAGCACTGCGCTTGCTCATCTGAGTTTTTGGTCTTATGAAGATACTTTTTGTGTGTAGATAATTGTTAAATCTGGTGTTCCTGCAGGGACAATGATTGGTAGAGCCTTTTATTCAGCTGTCTTCTTCTGCCCCCTCCCCAATGTATTATTTTCTTGATAAATTTGTATATGTTTTCTAAATCACCACTTTTATAATTATTATTAATATAGTTTCCCATATTTGTGCTTTCTGAGATATCCTTTTTGTTTTCCCCGTAAGGTTTTTTCCTTTGATACAAGCCCTTGGACAATCAGTTATCCTTAATTTTTAAAACAAGACATTTAATCTTCAAGTATCTGGTAAACTTTGATTTCTACACAGTTTATTCCAAAAGCAAGCAACTCAAGCCTGTCAACATTAGGCAGGTTGTGACTAATGCTACCTCCCAGTAGATTTTATTTCCTTAGTCATCTTTGTCTTTTTACTTTTCAGAGCTGAAGTGAGTGTGGGTTCTATTCAGTGACAAATAAGACCTTCAAAACTCCTTCTGAGCACAAAACCCCAAATCTGTAGCCGGTAATTCTAAAAAATAAAGAAAAAAGCAATATATTGCATATTTTAGGACCCCTTACTTACGATGTTTACTTCACCTCAAATAAAATCCAGAGATCATTTCAGCCCTGTGACAGATGAATTGCAACTGCTGCTGCTTCTCTGGGATGTATTGTAATGTTGCACCCTGCCTCCTAAGTCAGTCTTTCCTTTCGTTCACCTAATTATCTTAGCTGCAGGATCTCATGTTAAAGATTCTCCAAAACCTTGATTAATTTTAAGTAACCTAGAGTTTTTGCCCAGGATGACTATATCTTCTTTATAACTGAATCCTCAAATCTTGCCTTGTTCAACTTTTTGTACTTTTTAGCTCTTGAGGGACTCATACTACTTTAATAGCTATGAGAAAGTGTTTCTTGCTCCTCTTCTGGAGCAATAAGATATGATTCTGTTTCCTTAGTTTTCTCTTTCCCTACTATGTTTAGTGGCACCTAGGTGAGACATTAGATTTCTACATTGCTTCTATATTAAACTGGATGTTCCATCCTCAGTCATCTGAAGGGTTATCATCCTTGACCAGCTGCAATATATTCTTTTTTCTAAGATTTTTCCTTTACGTATTGGTACACATATGTATTTTATGACACTTTCCACTACAGGTTGGCTGTCTCTGTGCTTTCTCTTACAATCCTTTACCTCATCAGTGTTTGAGTATTTTCCTCAGCTCTTGGGACACAGTAGCCTCACCATCCTCAAGCACTGCATTGCCTTTAAATTATTGAACAATTTTATTTTGATCTGCTTGGTATTTTTTTCTCAGTCTTATTCTCAATTAACAATATTATCTTTCTTCCTCTGATATACAAATTTGAGCCACATTGTCAATCATTTGAAAAAACTATTGTTTTTCACATGAATCATTTGCTCCTTAACCTCCTGATCAAATTTGATTTTCAGAACAATGTGTTGAATGTGACTTTGTGTTTACTCTACTTCTTCATATGACTTATCCTAGTAATTTTCATACCCTTCTGAGTGTTATGGTCTTGAAACTTCAGAGCTAGATTGAGTGAACATCTGCCCAGTGAGAGACTCAATTCCCTTCTGAAAGACCAGTGACTATTCAAGAACAAAACAAAACAAAATATTGTGTTCTATCTTTTGCAACTCCATATTCATAAAATTTTACATATTCCTATGATAGATTATCTGAAACTGCTGCTTCCTGCTACAGAATTGCTTGGAAATATGAATTCTGCTTCGCAGATTAGTCTTCTTTCTTTTCCCCCATCTCTGCCTTGTAATATTACTGTGTATGTTTTTTGAAACCCTGTACCTTTGTACCTTCATGGGATTAGTAAGGACTGTTACATCTTTTGCTACATGTTCAAAAAACGTTTTGTCCTTAAATAATTTTTTCTAGACATACTGATTTATTACTTTCTTTCTCTTTAAATAAATTGTTTCATTAAAATGGTTTTGCTGTCTGTAAGTGGGAGAGTCCATCTTTATTTACAGTGTAATGCTAATTTCTCACTTGGGCCTGTGTTTCTTGAGCTGTCTCTGAGAGAATAAGTCTAGGGTACATCCCGTGACAATGCTACCCTGCCTAACTGTTCTGAGAGAGCATCCCACAGTGACAGCAAGCATGTTAGATGAAAAATATATTGCTAGGTTGGGCATTGTGGCTCATGCCTTTAATCCCAGCACATTGGGAGTCGGAGGCGGGTGGATCGCTTGAACTGATGAGTTCAAGACCAGCCTGGGCCACTTAGCGAAACCCCATCTCAATTAAAAATACAAAAAATTAGCCAGGCCTGGTGGCATGCACCTGTAGTCCCAGCTACTCAGGAGGAGGCTGGGGTGGGAAAATCACCTGATTCTGGGAAGTCAAGGCTGCAGTAAGCCATGATCATGCCACTATGATCCAGCCTGTGTGATGGCAATGAGACTCTGTCTCAAAACAAACAAACAAACAAAAGTACCTTTTTCTTCCAGTTTTAGCTCTGATGAGTCAAGAGCTGGGGGCGGGGGACATTGTTTACATCTCTACACTCAGAAAAAAGCAGAAGAAACTAAAAATAAATGACTTGACTTGAACTCATCAGAGCCGTGATGTGGTAGGGCAAATTACAACCGCAAAATCAGAAGAGATAGGTAAAGGCAGAGAATCATAGCCTTGGATTTACCCCAAGCACCCAAGTATAAGCTGCTTTGGAGCAAAACTAAGAGGGTATATTAATGGTAATTTTCAAAGATGGTTGGAGGCTGGGTGTGGACTGCACTAGTTTGAAAAAGAGAAACTACTACATGCTCCTCTCATAAGGAGGGCCCCACAATTTCATATGCTTCACCTCTAAGAACACTACCAGCTTCCCATGGTAAACACCTCAGAAAAAGCCCCTTAGACTTCTGGCAGGTATAAGAAAAAGTAACTATTTTAAAATATTCCAAGTATTTACCTTAACAAAGGCCTACTCTTCTTTGGAAAGACTCTCAGAGAATTATCTCACCTGAGGGGAAATGCAATTACCTAACTCCAGCATTCTCTAGCCCTCCTGCCTTACCTTAAGTGGGTAAAACATATCTAGGAGACACTTAAGCAGGTCACAGCACAAGGATACAGGCCCACTGAAGGACTAACATTTAATAATCAGATTATAGCATACTGTTCATTTCCCACACTTTCCCACCACTCAGCAGGGCCCCAAGAAATAGCATGATTACAGATGAAAGACATGCACAGCACAGTCTATATTTTAAAAAGGAGTTTTATGGAAATCGAAAGACAACGGGTGACAAAAATGAGGAAACTAGAGAAATTTGAAGCTTCTAGTGGCCGCAGCAAACATTAAACACAGTCTACCTTCTAGCAGAATAATATACAACATCACCCTAAAGGTCAGTCTACCTTGGTTCCTGCTACCCTTTACATCATTTCCAGTTTTTAACAAAAGAAAATTAGAAGGCATGCTAATGGCAAGTAAAAATTCAGCTTATAGAGACAAAACAAACAGCAAAACTAGACTCTCACCAAAAAATGTTTTTAAAAGTTCTTCACATGGGAAAAAAAGAGAGCATACGCTCATATCACAAAAAAGCAGGGAGGAATGTTGGAGAAGGAGGAAATAAAGTTAAAATAAAAAATTTCATTTTCACTTATATATTCTTAATTAATTTCATAGAAAACTATTAAAAGGAATGATAGTTACAGTGTTTTCAGGGAGTATAGCCTATTGATTAATAAATGGATGACAGTAATTTAATAAGGGATTAGATGGAGGAATAGGAAATACTCTTATTATAAAAGGTACATGAAATATCCATGAAGCAATATAAGGTTATTCAAAAGCCATCGTAGGTAGTTGCAAATATGATTGTAAACTCTAGGGCAATAACAAAAACAAAATTGAAATGAATTAAAATTGATATACTGAGTGGTGGAAGACTCAAATTATATTAAACATGTAATCAAAACTAGAGGCTGAGTACAGTGGCATCTGTTTTGCAGTTTGTACTGCTGAAGTATTGACCCCCAAAACCTCAGAGTGACCTTATTTGGAAATAAGGATTTTGCAAATGTAATTAGTTAAGCTAAAATGCAGTCATACAGGAGGGGGGTGAGCCTCTAATATGGTATGACTAGTCTTATCACAGAAAGGAATTTGGACACAGGTATGCCCCCAGGGAGAACATCTTACGAAGACAGAAATGAAGGTGATACTTTCATAAGCCAAGTATTGTGGGCAACCTATGAGAAGTTGTGGGGAGGCTTGAAACAAATTCATTCTCATAGCCTTCAGAAGGAACCAACCCCACTAACATACTGTCTTAGGTTGTTTTGTGTTGCTCTTTCAACATGAAGTCTGAGGGGACACACATCCAACCTATAACAAATATCAAGGACAGCAATTCTGGCAACAATGCATAAAGTTCAAACACCTCCATGGTGCAAGATAACTAAAATCAGAGCTACTACAGAAAATTTTCATCTCTATTGGTTGTTTATTGAATCACAAGTGTCTACTTATCTTTTGTAGCCTAAACTGGACATTCTGAGAGTGACCATTATCATTATTATTATTATTTTAAGAAAGACTTTCACTCTGTCACCCAGGCTGGTGTGCAGTGGCACTGCAGCCTCCTCCTCAGGGGCCCAAGTGATCCTCTCACCTCAGCCTCCTGAGTAGCTGGGACCACGTGTGTGCACCACGAGGCCTATTTTATTTATTTATTTATTTATTTATTTATTTATTTATTTATTTATTTATTTTTCTGTAGAGACAAGGATCTCACCATGTTGCCCCGGCTGGCCTGAAACTCCTGAACTTAATCAATCCATCCCCCTCGGCCTCCCAAAGTGCTGAGATTACAGGTGTGAACCACTGTACCCTGCCCAAGAATGGCCTTTAATAAAATTCCTCTTTTCTTTTGAATTATGAACCACACTAAAAATATACACTGGAGTCTGATGAAGATGAGTATTAATAACTGCTTTATTAATAGTAAATCTGTATTTGAGCTGGAAGCTATGACTTTTGACTCCACAAAACCTTTCCATGTTCTTCTAAAATTAGACATGCATGCAGTTCACCACGTGGACTTCTGCTTCATACTTTCTTAGTCTTCAGAAATACGAGTCTAGATAAAGTGTGGGCACAAGCTCAACTTTGCCTCCATCTCACCAAGCAGGTCAGTCAGCCCTTTTTCCATTTCATGAGCTAGTGGTGGAAGTAGTGCAAAAGACAGAAGTTGAACTTGTGCAGAAGCCTGCTCCTCAATCTTTTCTTGTAACTGGTGTGGGAAGAGAAAACCCATGTTTAATAAAAGAATATTGACAAAATTTTTAAAATGTACAAACATATACACGAGTATAAAACTAGACTGCTTGTCTTTGAGATATAAAGTAGGTTAGTTCCTGTCCTAAATGCTGATTTTCTCATTTAATCCTCACTACAATATTGTTCAATAAGTTCCATATAATCTCTGCACTAAAATTTTACCACTTGTCCAACGCATGTCCTTTACAGGAAAATAATACAGTTCCAAATTACACATTGCATTTAATTGTTATGTTTCTTTTACCTCTTTCAATACAAATAGTTCTCATTATTTATTTATTTTATGTAATGCTCGTTAATTTGTTTTTCTGATGTTTTCTCATAATATTTAATTTATACATCGTTTACAGGAAGAACTCTAAAGTGAGTTTCTATGTTCTCATTCCATCCTATCAGATTACACATGATTTTATTTTTCTCATACTTTTGATGTTCAGTTTGATCACTTCATGAAGGAGAGCTCTTTTGGTCTTCTTAAGATTACTATTATTACTCTTTATAATTAGTATTTTTAGTAGAGTAAATGTGAGAGTGGCTAAATATTACACTTATAAAACTTTTTATTTGCACTTTAACGTCTCATGCCTGATCTTTTTCCCACACAGAAGCATTTCTCACCATGCACTGGGCATCAGTACTCTGCAGCATGCTATCATCTTTACTTTTGGATATGCTGGTCACTTGTTTGGCCTCCAGCACTCTACTTTGCAAAACTATGACTCTCCTCTCCCACCTTGGCATGAATATGTGCATTGCATGGCCTCTCTAGTTACTTTAGGGCTAAATTGTTACAGAAAAAAAGCAGAAATAATCATTTTAATGTAGGGATGAAGGGCAATAGAGAATGATGGAGAATAACTGAGATGTGGATCCTTTATTCAAGCTTATTTATTTATTTGTTCAACAAACTGATAGAGTGTTGGGGATATAATAATGAAGAATCATAATTCTCATACTGGTATAGGAAAATACAGTAATTTTTGTCCTTGCTTTGCTACTTATAAGATATTACATCTTGGACAACTTACTTTTCTTCTCTCAAGAACAATTGCTTCCACTGCAAATAAATTGTTTTCTTGAGTATAGTATGTAGCCCTTTGTTGCAGTGATGTTGTTGGTTTTACTGAAGGTCAGTGAAAAGGTCCTTGATGAAGAAGCTGTGTTTCTCATAATCAGCGTTCATGGCTTTCATTGTGATTTCTTTGAGTAATCTTGTTTCATATCCAAAGTAAATTATTGATGGCATTGAAAATAAAATTAATTCTCCTTTATCATTATTCTTGCAATTGGATATCTCTCCAATTTTTATGACTTCATTAAATCAACTAGAGGTAGAGCCTGTTATTAGATTTGTATCTTGTAGTGAAATTCTAGGGTATATGGTAATTGAATTATACTTTCAGTAACTAGGGAAATAATCATAGGATACGTCTGCCAATTTACTAGACCCACTGCAGCTTGAAGTTAGGTATAACATTCTGTCTTTGAAACCTGTAAATATGTTACCTTATGTGACAAAAATAACTTTGTATATGTGATTAAGACTGCTGAGATTGAGAGATTGTTCAGCCAAATCCAATATAATTTCAAAGTTTCTTATAAAGTGGTAGAAGGAACTGAGTTAAAGAAGCCCATGCAACAGTGGAAACAGAGGGGGATAAGTTGTGTAATAGAAACAGAGATCAGATAGAGAAACAGAAAGAGAGAGAGAGAGAGAGATTTGAAGATGTTACATTGTTGGAGTTAAAGCTTGAAGATGGAGGAAGGGGTCATATGCCAAGAAATATAGGTACCCTGTAGAAACCGAAAATGAAAAAAGAACATATCATCACTTAGAGCCTCCAGGAGAAATGCAACCATGCCTGATGGAATTTGGTTTAAGGACTTTTGACCTCCAGGGCTGTTATATAATACATGTGTCTTGCTTACCATCATTAAGTTTGAGGTAATTTGTTATAGCAGCAATCAGAAACTAATGGTAAAAACAAATAATACTTAACCGATTGTTCTTTTAATATTTTTTTTTTTGTTTTTTTTTTTTTTTTTTTTAGTCCTAGTGACAATTTAATCAGTTAGCTATTTGAGTCATCTCAGTGAAACACTCACTGCCACTTGGTCTCTGCTCTTCCACAAATTTAGCACCATTATTGATATTAAGGAGAATATCTCTAGAGTGACATTTTCTACTGTTACAGTCTACAGAGGCAGCTCTCAAAGAACTTTTCTGAGATACTGTGCTCCCTTTACTAATTCCTTTTCAATGCCTAAGTGAAGAGAGTGTCTCCTGGACCTTCTTGAGAAATGTAATGGGGGGAGCATGGTTGTATAGTAACATCCACAGTAAATTAAAACAGGTGCTCCTGTCTTCCAAAACTTTTGGATTTTGTCCTCTACATTATGACAAGAAATTCTGGCAACTCAGCTTCATTAAATGTGGGTCACTATTGAATTTCAATTTCAATCAATCAGCCACACAAGTTTTTAAACTTCCAGCTACATAATCTAACAAAAGAAATCCAGAATCTCTGGTAAATACCCTCATGAGTAAATTTCACCCAATTCAGTGCAAATATTCCATTTTCCATGGACTTCAGAATCCATCCCCAAACATAATCCATCCTCAAATATAATTTGCAACACATTTCTGTGTCACAAATTTCATGATCATGTAAATTGGAAGAAACATTTAAATTATTTAAGAAGTATATAAAATATTTCTTTTAGGGTCAGATTTTATATTTTCCTCCCTGGTATATATTTACATTTGACTCCCAATATGGATCTCATGGCAGGAATTAATTGTGATGTGTCTCAAGGAAAATAGGTATCTGCTTATTAACTTACGAGGGTAGATTATTTCAGGATAATTTATGGGGAGAAGACAAGTATAGTCAGACAGAAGAAGAAAGTATGCTTCTACTGTGAAAGGAGGTTCAGAGTGGCCTGGAAGTTCAAGATACACATTTTTTTTTCTATGTCCACATAGATGTTAATATTTCACATCTCACAGTCTCAGTATTTTCCTAGCCAATGACATTATCTCATCTTTCTTTTACATTAGAGACTTGGTAAGGCCGTGAATTGGTCACAGGTTGGATTTCCTAAGAAGCAAAGTTTCAAATAAAGTTAAGTAGCGCAATTGTTAGAAAATGCTTGTGACAACATTTTTGGCAAGCAGGGAAAAGAAGCACAATTAAGCCTTAGATAATCCTATGAGGAGCTCAGAAGCTAAGATATCTCTTCAGCATTACACCAAGTGGTGGTGAGAGGACCGAGTTTTTAGCCAGCAGCATCAGTCAGTCGTTGGGGATGTATAATGCCTCTGAAATGAGGTATGACCTTGAGAGAGGTATTTTTATACACTCAAATTATTCTCCAAAGAGAATGACACAACTAAGCTTTATCATCTAGCGCTGCCAGCAGATGGAAGACTAAGGTATTGATTGTTCAAGGGGAATTTGGCCAGCACATCACAACATCCACCATGAAAATCAACTTAGGTAGAAATTCTGCAGAACATACATTTACAATGTCATGTGAGATCAACCTTGAAGCTACAAAAATAAGAGATTCTTTTAGGGTCACCATAGAAGTTTTCTAGTTTCCAGACGAAGACTTAAGGTGATAATTTTAATACTTGAGTTTATTATTATTTTATTCTCCATAAGAGTTTCAGTGTAATCAAGAACAGTATCTCACTCTATGATCCTTATGGTCATTGTCATTGCTGCTATAGCTAAGGGCATAATAGCTACTTGGTTCTTCAAAGAACTTTTTTCAAGTAAGGACATTATCACAATCAACCACAGATGATAATTGGATTAATCATGATGCCACGGTATGACATGGATTTTTATCATCTCATTTTCCATTTTCAGGAGTTTCAATTCTGTGTTCAAGCTCAAGGACACACTCAAGCTTATCACAAAACAAAACAAAACAAAAATCTTTGACCTTTGAGTGTCCGTGTCATGGAGACATCAGCATTTGAGAGAGAACTGGAAAAGCAATAAGGAAACACTAACTTTATATGGAGGTAATAACTGCAAAAGCAGCTTTTGTCTTCATGGTCAAAGAACAGAGGGAAGAGAAAAATGATTACTATAATTTAGAAATTTAGAGGAGGGTTACTGCAGAGTTGGGATGGAGGGTTGCTGCCCACTAGTGATGAGAGACCATAGGGTCATAGACAAGGGTCCCAGTTAAGCTGTGGATCATCCAGTTGCTGCTGCTGTCTTTGAGGAAGCATGATGAGACTAGTTTTTTGGGATATAAAAAAAAAATTAAAACCTGCAAAATGGACACAGCAGTTGCTGACAGAATGAAGGGTGACTGGATTGATATTAATAGGAAGCAAAATAGAGTTAGCAAATCCTTCCCCTCTCCTCTGGCCTCTCTGTCTCTGTCTCTCTCTCTAGCACCATTCTACTGGCATAACCTAAGAGGGAACCAGCTGGAAAAATAGAAATTTGATTTGCAAAGTCTCACTTCTAGCACAACAAAGAATAGAGATGAGTTTGAAGCTAAGAGAAAAAGCATAACATTTGTTCTTATAGGACTCATGTAGAAATTAATTTAAAATAATCTATTCATATATATATAAGAAATAGTCCTTGGGTATTGATTTGTAGGGTTTGGGAGTTGTTGACTCAACACTCTTCTCCCTTGCCTCTCTCCCTTTATATAAAGGCTAGAAATTAAAATATTTGATTCTCATTCTCGCTTGCATCTCAAATATATCATTTTGCTTATTTCTGACTAATGAGAACAAAATACCATGTATATAAAGGTAAAATCTTACCTTTTACTCTTCATCATTTTTCCTTTTCCTTTATAACCCAGATGTAAATCTCCAGTGTCAGCTGAGGACTACACATTCCTCAACCAAATGATGAGACTAAATGCCTAAAATTAGCAGAGTAAAAGCTAGATAATTGTTATCACCAATAGCACCTTTGTACTACTGAACCCACCCTGGACTGCCTATATCCAGATTTCTTACTCTGTAAGGTAATAAACTTATATATCTTTAAGATGCATTGGTCAGGTTTTCATTTATTAACTTCAAACCTTAAAATATCCAAATCTTAATGAATATGGCTATATGCATTATGAAAGTTTCCACTAATTTAGAAGTAATTGACTTATAGCTTATTATTAAAATAATCTATATTACCATAGTGAGGTATTTAAAATGCAAGGTGTACATGTCTTTGTTTTCATTCATAAATTAGCTATGTGATCTTGAAAAATTAATAAATATTTCTAGGTCTTAAATTTCTCCATGTATAAAATTTGCCCCATGACTTTCAACAAATCAGTTGATCAATTATAAGTTAGATTCATGTCTTCTCTCTATTAGAAAAAGATTGAATGGGCAAACAAATGCTAAAATAATTGAGCTGAGAACCACCAAGCAATGTTGAGATCCATAAAAATGTCATGGAAAGTACAGAAAACAGCAAGCCATGCATGAGGCTAACAATAGGGAAAGCACTTCAGCACTCATGTGTTAGAATACTAAGTGAGCAAGACTGAACTAAAAAGTCATCCTAGAATTCTGGTTTTAGCTCCGGCATGTAAAGCACTAAGGAGTCCACATTCCCATCTTTACAGCAACAACAAAAACAAAAATAAAAAAAAATACCAGCTATCAGCAACTTTTTAAAAGACACAACAAATAATAGGCTGCAGGTGAAATTGCCATCTCTTTACCCAGAAGAGAACCTGATGAAGGGACATATACATGATCATATTAAAGAATTTCTAGGGATTGACTATAGACTAGCGTGAGAATGAGAAACTCTTGGGGCCATAATTTATGGGGTCCCCTACATGAGCATTGGCATTTATTATGAATGAAATGTTTGTGTCTCCCCAAATATATATGTTGAAGAACTAATCCCAACTGTAATACTATTTGGAGGTGGAAGTTTTGATCATATCAGAATTATATTAGATTACAAGAGTGACATCCTTCTGATAGGATTTGTAGCTTTATAAGAAAATGTAGATAGAGAACAGGTGAGGGAGAGAGGGAGCGAGCGATAACTACTGTGTGACAACACAATACGTAGATGGTCGCAAGATAAGAAGAGGGCCTTCATGAGAAACCAACTGTGCTGGCACACTGATCTCTGGCTTCCAGCCTTCGGGACTTGGAGAAAATACATTTGTGTTGTTTAAGCCACTCAGTCTATGGTATTTTGTTATTGCAGCCTGAACAGTCTAATACAGATTCTGTCAGGAAGCCTACTAGTTTCTCATAGTGAAAATACAAGAAATATTTCCTCTTGCCCTGAAAGAGAAAGAAGAAGAGTAAATATTATGAAATACAACCTGAGCCTTATTTATAAAGAAGACTTACACTGTAGCAGAAAGGCTTTGGCAGAATACAATTCTGAATGGAGACCCAAGCTAGACAAAGAGAATTTCTCTCAATTCCAGCGACTCTTACTTTCCTGTGTCACCTAGGAGGATACAACGGTA
Organism: Mandrillus leucophaeus; assembly: GCF_000951045.1. NCBI lineage: Eukaryota > Metazoa > Chordata > Mammalia > Primates > Cercopithecidae > Mandrillus > Mandrillus leucophaeus. The sequence continues at coordinate 575,932 of NW_012106352.1, forward strand.
ACAAATGTAATAATAATAGTAAAATTAAAAAAAAAAACACTGAAGAAAATATAATTAGGACTACTGGTTTCAGCTCCAAAAGAAATACAGAACTTGAAAGTTGTCATCTGTCCTTACAACCAGAAAACAAGGTGAACAAATCGAAAATTAATGACATTTTGGGGGCCTGTCAGAGAACTGTGGTTGTGGGGAAACCCCTCCCCCAAAAATCTGGAAAACAAGCTAATATAGAGAAACTACAATTGAGATCTGCTTACCTGCAGTAAAGCTGCCAGAGTTGTAAACTGGTAAGAACACTTAAATGGTAATTTCTGTGAACTGAGCAAGGCTGAGTGTGCACTAGCATAAGAGTAAGAAACTCTTGAGACCTCAGTTTCAGGGAATTGCCCATAATTTCATGGCTTTTGCCTCCAGAAATTCCATTAGAATGTAAGGGTGAAGAACCAAAATGATACTTTTGGGGATCTGGTAAGAGTAAAGTAAAAATAATCACTGTGAAATACTCTAAATATTTTTAATAATAAAGATCTGATCTGTATGCTAAACAAACAAACAAGCCAACAACTTTACTAGATCCTAATCCAATCTAAGAGACTGGCATTTCTCTGCTTCCACGCACCTCTAGTCTTCATATTTCTTCTAAGGGAAAAAGAAAATAAGCTAAGGTACAATTGTTAAGACCACAGCATTGGGAACACAGGCCAACTAAAAGATAGAAATTTAATCATAATATTATAGAACACTTGCCCTTCCTTATACCTTTCCACCAAAAATAGAGCTCCAGTATTGTAACAGAAGATTAAAGTTGGCAGAGCTGCAAGATGCAGAGTCTATTTTAGGAGTTTTCAGGAAGTTCAAAGACATTGGGAAAGAAAACAAAAACAAGGGCAGTAGAGAAATTGGAAGCCTGTAGTACCTGCAGCCACAGCAAGCATTAAACACAGCCCAGCTGCAGCCTGATTAACTTAAAACCTCACAATAAAGGCCTATTTATCTCAGTTTCTATTACCTAGAACATCAAGCCCTACTTTCAAGAATAAATTGAGATATGCTCAATGATGAACAAAAAATAACAGCCTGAAAGAACAAAGCAAGCATCAGACCTGACTCAGATATGACAGATTTTGAAATTTTGAGCAAACCACTTACAATGACTATAATTAATATGTTAAGTACTATATTTTAAAAAATAGACAACATGCAAGAACAGATGGCTAATATAAGCAGGGAGGTGAAAACACTAAGAAGTATCAAAAGAAAAGGCTAGAAATTAAAAAAAAAAACCCACAAACAACTGTTACAGAGATAAAGAATGTCTTTAGTAGACTAGACCCAGCCAAGGGAACCATACATGAGCTTGAATATTTGTCAGTAAATATTTGCTTAACTAAAATGGAAATTGAAAAAAAAATAGCAAAGGAAAATATAACAAAACATCTAAGAAGTGGTACAACTATAAAAATGTGTAATATAGTCTCAGAAAGAGTAAAAAATAAAAAAAGGGGAATACAAACCTTACCTATACATGTATACAGATAAGATTATAGCAAATATTTAACAGAAACTGTATCCAAGAAGAGAATGGATAAAATGTGTAAAATGTGGAAAGAAAGAAAAAAAGCCTTGAATTCGCTATGCAGTAAAATTAAACTTCAAAAGTGAAGAAGAAATAAGGACTTTCAGGAAAATAATTACCAGCATAATTGCCCTGCAAAAAATATTTTTAAAAGTTCTTTAGAGAGAATAATAATAATCTTGGATCTGCATAAGGAATGAAAATATATTAGATAATAAATAAAGATAAAATATTCTGTCTTAATTTATTTTTTAATTAACTGGAAAAGTAAATGTTTAGTTAGAGTAATAACAGTAACAATGTATTAGGTGATTATAACATAAGAATAAGTGAAACGAATTGTAGGAATGTCATGAGAGAGAGCAAAGAAGATTTGAGAATACCTTTAAAAGAATATTTTATAAGCATTTATAAGACTAGTTTATAAGTTACCTGCATGACAGGGAAGACAGAAGAGTGTCATTTTTAGGTGGATATGGAATAGTTGTAAATGCATTTAATCAACTCTAGAACAATCAGTAATGTTTCTGAAGAAAGACTGATATTTTAAGAGAAGAAATTAAATTATGCAGAATTTTCAATAAGTACCAAAGAAGGAATGTAAGATGCAAAGATACTAACTCAACTATATTGTTAATTACTTTAAATATAAATTGTCTAAATATGCTAATTGAAAGACAAGGATTATTACTGGAATGGGTAAAAGAAAAAACAAATAACTATATGATTTCTACATAAACTCACTTTTAATGTGAAGACAAAAATAAGCTAAAAGTAAGGGATCACATCTTAATACTAACCAGTAAAGCTGGAGTGTCTATGTCAATTTCAGAAAAAGCAGACTTCAGAACAAGGCAAATTATAGAAATAAAAAGACACAGCAAATAATAAAAGGTCAATACTCAAGAAGATTTAAGAATGTCTTAATGTATATGTACCTAGCAACATAGCATCAGATTTGTAAAGCAAACCCTGATCTCAAGGAAAAATAGGCAAATTCACAATAGTTGGAGAATTCAACATCTCTTATTCAGTAATAAGTAAATCCCATAAGCAAAAAATGATTAACTACATATTTACCTGAACAGCACTATTATTCAACTTGATCTGAGTGATAGTTATAGAATACTATATCCAACAACAGCAAGATTATGTAGGTGCACATCTTAATAAGGTAACCCCTCTTTAACCACTCAGATGATTTTAAAGAACTGTAGTAATTATATGCTGGTCATTGAGCGAAATCTCACTCAAATGAGTCTTGTTCAAATGCAACCTCAGAATAGATGCTATTAAAAATATACAATGTGTCATAACCATCTATTAGCATCCCCCTATTTTTTCATTTCCTTTGCGTCATTTATTTCCTTCTGGTTTTAAGGTCTTGGTAAATTGGATCTAATTGTATTTTATAAGATGGTCTTATTTTTTTTCCAGAAAATCATCATACATATTTCTTCAGGAGGGTCAGAAAACTATATATAAGCTTTTGCAGCTGTACTCTGTTTTCCTTTGAGATCTTCATTCTTTAAATCCTTAGGAAATTTTCTCCCATTCTGAAGGTTGCTTGTTCACACTGATCAATATTTTCTTTTACTGTGCAGACGCTCCTTAGTTTAATTAGATTCCATTTTTCAATTTTGGCTTTTGTTGCAATTGCTTTTGGCATTTTTGTCATGAGGTCTTTGCCCATGCCTATGTCCTGAATGGTATTGCCTAGGTTTTCTTCTAGGATTTTTATGGTTTTGGGTTTACATTCAAGTCTTTAATCCATCTTGAGTTAATTTTTGTATAAAGTGTGAGGAAGGGAACCAGTTTCAGTATTCTGCATCTGGATAGTCAGTTTTCCAAACACCATTTATTGAACAGGAGATCCTTTTCCCACTGCTTGTTTTTGCCAGGTTTGTCAAAGATCAGATGGTTGTAGATGTGTGGTGTTATTTATGAGGTCTCTGTTCTGCTCCACTGGTCTATGTGTCTATTTTGGTAGCAGTACCATACTCTTTTGGTTACTGTAGCCTTGTTGTATAGTGTGAAGTCAGGTAGTGTGATGCCTCCAGCTGTGTTCTTTTTGCTTAGGATTGTCTTGGCTATACAGGTTCTTCTTTGGTTCCATATGAAATTTAAAGTAGTTTTTTTCTAATTCTGTGAAGAATGTCAATGGTAGTTTGATGTGAATAGCATTGAATCTATAAATTACTTTGTGCAGTATGTCCATTTTCATGATCTTGATTATTCCTATCCATGAAGATGGAATGTTAGGTCTAATATCAAGAATTTACAAGGAACTCAAACAAATTTACAAGAATGAAAAACAAACAACCTCATCAAATAGTAGGCAAAGGATATGAACAGACACTTCCCAAAAGAAGACATTTACACAACCAACAAACATGAAAAGAAGCTCAACATCACTGATCATTAAAGAAATGCAACTCAAAACCACAATGAGATACCATGTTATGCCAGTCAGAATCATGATTATTAAAAAGTCGAGAAACAATGGATGCTGGCAAGGTTGCAGATAAATAGAAACACTTTTACACTCTTGGTGGGAATGTAAATTAGTTCAACCATTGTGGAAGATAGTGTGGTGATTCCTCAAAGATCTAGAACCAGAAATACCATATGACCCATTACTGGGTATATTCCCAAAGGAATATAATAATTCCATTACAACGATACATGCATGTGTATGTTCCTTGCAACACTATGTCTATGCCATGTCTTTGCTATTGTGAATAGTGCTGCAATGAACATACGCAAAGCAAAGACATGGAATCAACCCAAACGTCCATCAATGATAGTCTGGATAAAGAAAATGTGGTATGTATACACCATGAAATACTATGCAGCCAAAAAAAAGGAATGAGATAATGTCCTATGCAGGGACATGGATGAAGCTGAAAGCCATAATCCTCAGCAAACTAACACAGGAACAGAAAAACAAAAACGATGTTCTCACACATAAGTGGGAGTTGAGCAATGAGAACACATGGATACAGGGAGGGGAACAACACACACCAGGCCTGTTGCAGGGGTAAGGGGAGGGAACTTAGAGGACGGGTCAATAGGGGCAGCAAACCACCATGACACACATACACCTATGTAACAAACCTGCATGTTATGCACATGTATCCCAGAACCTAAGGTAAAAGAAAAAAACCTGGAAATGTTACTCTATATGTAAATACAGATTTATCTGTCTTATTTTTATTTAACAGCAATGAAAGTATTAATACATGGAAAACCAGAGCAGAGCAGATTTAAATAAAATATTTTTATGTGACATGAATCCCACATTTTGTGCAAATGATTAAGAATTCTAATTAGGTGTACCAGAATCTGTGTCAGCTTCCTAGGGTGGCTTTAATGAAGTACCATAAATTGGTTGGATTAAAACAGCATAAATTTATTTTCTCTCAGTTAAAAAATAAATCCTTAGGAAAAAAGTAATACATTGTATGCTGTTTTCTTGTAAGCTGTGGGCATTTGCTGAGTAATTTATGATCTCTCTAAAGTTTATACTGCAAGTTAAAAATGTTAATATCCATCAAGAGAATGGCTTCACAATAATATTAAGTATATGACACACACAAGTCATTATAGAGATAGATGAGTATACAGTTGTCTACATGACATTGTCACTGATAATTTATTATTATTTGGAGAATCACACACAAAATTATACAATCGGATTGGCAGAATCTAGCACATGTTGTCCAGCTTGCTCTGGAATTGCTCTAATAGCAGAAAAATATTACTTCCCTAGATTGTTCATTGTACTTTTGTATATAATTTATTGTAGAGTTGCAAACATTTTTCTGATCTTTTGGGGACACATTCAAGATTGGTATTAATGGTGCTATGTTGATTATCATTCTGATGTTTGTTTTCTTAGGATAGTACTCAATTTATTTCAATAATTTCTTTTATAATGCAATATAAAAATATACAAATAAAAATGAAATATTTGTGGGGGAAATGTGTAAATCTAAGGTATATACATATAGTGTCTCAACAAAATAGAATTTATGGACACAGAATTTGTATTTCACACATGAAACCATCGGAAATGCTCTTTTTAGTGTAGCCTTATTTCTCCATTTGACTATATCTAAGTATTTTTTTGCTCATCTTTTGTTTTGCTCAACCTAAATCTGGCAACTCAGTGCAAGCTCAGTTATGTTTGAGGTTGAATTTTTGGAATAATTTCTGTTAAGCAATTTCCTAAAACAATTTAGAGAGCACACAATCAGCTTTCATCACATTTAATCTCATCACGTGTTTAGGCTGAGCATCAGATCTCTTTAATGAGTCATGTGGAAAAGTTGCTTTCTGGCTTAGTAACTGCCTCTATGCTTCAGCAATTTAATTATAGTTAAACATAGAGCAAAAGAATTCGGGAGTCAGCATTGACCAGAATGCTGTTACAAAAAAAAAGCATAATCTTCAGTGGATTATGCTGAATTATATATACAAAATACCCAGTGTCTCGTTTTGTGACCTTCACCAAGAACAAAATAAATTTTAAATTAATTTGGGAAACTTATTTTAAGGACTATAACATTTCTTAAGTACCATGGCTCATATGCTTCATTTTGTGTGTATACCACATTTTCTGTATTCATTCATCTATTGATGGACACTTAGGTTAAATCCATAGTTTGGTTATTGTGAATAGTGCTACAATAAATATGAGTCCAGGTATTCTTTTGATGTAATAATTTCTTGTCCTTTGGATAGATATCCAGTCATAGAATTGCTAAATCATATGGTAGTTCTATTTTTAGTTTTCTGAGAATTCATACTCATTTTCATAGTGGCTTTGCTAATTTACATTCCAAGCTGAGAGTGTGTAAGAATTCCTTTCTCCACACCCTCTCCAGTATTTGTTACTTTTTCTCTTTCTAATAAAAGTCATTCTAATTGTGGTAAAATGATATTTCATTGTGGTTTGAACTGTATTTCCCTGATGAGTAGTGAGGTTAAGCCTTTTTTCATATACCTGTTTGTCATTTGTATGTCTTATTTTTAGAAATGTTTATTCATGTATCTGCCCACTTTTAATGGGATTATTTTGTTTATTCACTGCTGAGCTGGTTAAGTTATTCGTATATTCTAATTAAAATCCCATAATTAGATAAATAGTTTGCAAATATTTTCTCCCATTCTGTAGGTTCTCTTCACTGTTGATTGTTTCCTTTGCTGTGCAGAAGCTTTTTACTTTAAATACAGTATCATTTGTCTATATTTGTTTTTATTGTCTGTTTCTGAGGCCTTACTCATAAATATATTTCTAGATCAGTGTTCCGAAGTGTTTCCTCTATGTTTTATTCTAGTAGCTTTATACTTTTGGGTCTTAAATTTAAATCTTCAATCCATTCTGGTTTTTGCATATGGTGAGAGATAGATATCCAGTTTCATTCTGCATAAGGACGTTTAATTCTCCCAGCATCATTTATTGAAGAAGGTGTCTTTTCCTTAATGTATGTTCTTGTTGCCTTTGTTGGAAACCCGTTGGCTGTAAATATATAGGTATATTTCTGGATGCTCTATTCTGTTCCATTGGTCTATGTGTGTGTGTTTATACCAATACCATACTGTTTTTGCTACCATGCTCTCATATTTGGAATTCAGATAGTGTGATTCCTCCAACTTTGTTCTTTTTGCTTAGCATAGCTTTCACTATTTGGGCTCTTTTTTTGGATCCATAAAAATTTTATAATTTTTTTTTCTAATTTTGTGAAAAATGACATTGGTATTTTGACAGGTATTGATTGCACTGAATTTACAGATTGCTTTGGGGAGTATGGTCATTTTAACAATATTAATTCTTTCTATTCATAAGCATGCTATGTTTTTCATTTGTGTCACCTTCAGTTTACTTCATCAGTGCATTGTAAGTTTCCCTGTAGAAATATTGTACCTCCTTGCTTAAATTTATTTCCAGATATTTTAATTTTTGTCACCATTGTCAATAGAATTGCCGTCTTGATTTTTTCAGCTTATTATTGATGTATAATGCTATATATCATACGAAATCAAATGCTATAGATTTTTGTATAGTAATATTGTATCCTGCAACTTTACTAAATTTGCTAGGCCTAAAAGTTTTTATTGTCATCTTTAGGATTTCCAAGACATAAGGTGAGACAATGACAAAACAGATAATTTGACTTCCTCTTTTCATATTTGGATGCCTTTTATTTGGTTATCATACCTGTTTGCTGTAGCTAGGCCTTCTAGTACTATGTTGAATAGGAATGGTTAAAATGGGAATCCTTGTCGTGTTACAGTTCTTAGAAAAAAGGGCTTTCAGCTTTTCCCCCATTAAGTATTATGTTAACTCTTGGTTTGTTATAAATCGCCTTTATTATATTGAGGTATATTCCTTCTGTATCTAGTTTGTCGAGAGTTTTTATCATGAAGAGATTACGAACTTTATGAAATGCTTTTTTACATCTATTGAAATGATTAGATAATTTTTGTATTTAAAACTTCATTCTGTTGATGTATCACATTTATTGATTTGTATATATTGAGTTATCTTTACACCCCTTAAATCAATTCCATTGTATAATTGTATATATTTTTATGTGCTATGAGATGCAGTTTGCTAATGTTTTCTTGAGGTATTTTTCTGTCTGTGTTCATCAGGGATATTGGCCTGTAGTTTTCTTTTCTATTTTTTTTTCTTTGTTGTTGCGTACCTATCTGATTTTTGTATCAGGGTAATAATAGCCTCATATAATTATTTAAGGAGAAAGCTCTCCTCTTGAATTATTTTGAATAGTGTAAGAATCATTGGTGTTCATTATTTTTTCAAAGTTTGGTGGAATTCAACAGGGAGTTTATCCAGTGCTGTACTTTTCTTTGATGACGGATCTTTTAATACTGCTTTGATTTTCCTTGTTACTGGTCCCTTCAGGCTTCCTATTTCCTCCTGATTTGGTCTTAGTAGATTGTATGTGTTCTGGAATGTCTTCACTTCCTCTGAGTTTTCAAGTATTTTAGTGCCTAGTTGTTCATAGTAATCTCTGATACCCTCTTGCATTTTTGTGGTATCAGTTGTCTTCTTTTTTATTTCTAAATTTATTTGTCTTCTCTCTTTTTTCCTTATTCTAGCTAGTGGCTTAATAATCTTGTTTGACTTCAAAAAATCAACTTTTCATTTTATAGATTCTTTGTATTGTTATTTTAGTCTCTATTTCATGTAGTTATCTTCTGATCTTTATTTTTTTTTAGCTAATATTGGGTATGGATCATTCTTGCTTTTCTAGTACATCATGGTAAATCATTAAATTGCTTATTTGAAATCTTTTGACTTTTTCAGTGTGGGCACTTAACTGATACAAACTTTCCTCTTAAAATTGCTTTTGCTGAATCCCACACGTTTTAGTACAATGTGTTTTTATTTTCATTGGTTTCGAAAAGCTTCTTGACTTCCTCTTTAATTTCTTTCTTGACCAAATGTTCAATCAGGAGCACATTGTTTAATTTTCATGTATTTGTAGAATTTCCAAAGTTCCTCTTGTACTTGATTTCTTGTTTTATTCCATTGTTTTCTGGGAATATATTTGATTATAATTTTTATTTTTAAAATTTTTGGCACTTGATTTGTGTCCTAACATATGGTCTATCCTTGAGATTGTTCCATATTCCAATGAGAAAAAGATACACTTTGTCACTGTTAAATGAAATGCTCTCTAAATGTCTGTTAGGTCCTTTTGGTCTAATGGGCGGTTTCAATCAAATGTTTCTTGTTAGCTTTTTTCTTTAATTTTCTTTGTTTAATGCTTAGGGTGATTTGAATTTCCCAGCAATAATTGTATTGGAGTCTGTATCTCCCTTTAAAGATTTTATATATATATATATGTATATGTGTGTATATATAATATATATGTATATGTATATATGTCATATATATGTATATATATCATATATATCCATATATTTATATATACACACACACAGATATAAATTATGTGATGTTGGTGGATATATGTTAAGAATTGTGATACCTCCTACTGAGTTGATCCTTCTGTCGTTACATAATTAGGTCTTTTCCTCTACACTGGCTATACTGAAGTCTGTTTTATGTGATGCAAGTATAATTATTTCTACTCACTTTTGGTTTATTTTATCATGGGAAATCTTTTCACATGACTTTACTGTAAGTGTATGTATCTTTACAGGTGAGTTTCTAGTAGGCAGCATACAGTTGGATCATTTTTTGTTTTGTTTTTTGTTCTTTTCCATTCAGCCAGTCTGCAACTTTTAAGTAGAAATTTTAATTTATTTACATTCAGAGTTATTACTGATATGTGGAAGATTATTCTTATCATTTTATTAATTTATTTTCTGTTATTTTATTTCCCTCTTCTTGTTTATCATTGTGATTTGTTGGTTTTCTGTAGTGATAGCACTTGAATCTTTTCCTTGTCTGTGTGTTTGCTTTACCAGTAGTTTTTACATTTTCATGATGATACATAACAATCTTCGTTTCCAAGTGTAAGCCTCCCTTATACATATCTTATTGGGTCAATCTAGTGATGATGAATACCCTCAACTTTTGCTTGTCTGGAAAATACTTTATTTCTCCCTCCTTTATGAAGGATACTTTTTCTGTGTATAGTATCCTTGGCTACCAGATTTTCCTTCAGCATTTTGCACATGTAATTCCATTCTCTCCTGGTCTGTATAATTTCTGCCGAGAAATCCACTGGTAGGCTGATAAAGCTTTCTTTATAAGTGACTAGATACTGTTCTCTTGCTGTTTTTAGACTTAATTGATTTTTGTAGTTTCTCAAAACATATCTTTGGATTTTACTATTTGGGAATATCTGAGCCTACTGTGTATGGATGTCCAAATCTCTTGCTAGGCCTCAGAAGTTTTCATCGATTCTTTTAAAAGTGGATTTTCTTTTTTTTTTTTTTTTTTACATTTTTGAAAGCCTTTTATTTTGGAAATAAATTTACATTTATAGAAGAGATGCAAAGATATATCCTTTGCCCAGTCTCCTCTAATATTAACATCCTACATAATCAAGGTATGTATATTACAATAAAGAGATGAACATTTCTACGAAACTACTAGTTAACTTGTGTAGTAAAACTTTTTTTGAGTGAATGTATAACATATAGTTGCTTTCCATTCTATTCTTTCAGTCTTTAAGGTGGTCTTTATACCTGAAAGGCTCTGTGAGAGGGTATTTAAGAGTCAAATTTAAGTTCTGTGTGACTATCTCTCCCTTTTATCTGTTGAGTAGGAGCATCTTGCAAATTTCTAAAAGTGGGTTTTCTAATCCTTTTGTTCTCCGTCTTATGGGAACCTGAAAATTTGAAAATTTGTTCACTTTATGGTATCCCATATGTCTCATAAACTATGCTCATATTTAAAAAAATTCTATTCTCTTTACTTTAGTCTGATTGGGTTATTTCTAGAGGCTTGTCTTCAATTTCTGATATTTTTTTTCTGCTTCATCTAGTCTCTTGTTGAAGGTTGCAGATGTATTTTGTATATAATTCAATGAATTCTTTACTTCCAGAATTTCTATTTGGTTATTTAAAAAAATATATCCTGTTGGTAAATTTCTCATTTGAATTCTTGTTTTCTGATTTTTTTGTATTGTTTTTCAGTATTGTATTATAACTCACTAAACTTCTTTAAAATCAGTATTTTAAATTCTTTTTCCAAGATTTTGTAAATTTCTTTTTAATTGGTCTCTATTGCTAGAGAATTACTCTGTTCCTTTGGAGGTGTCATATTTTTTTTTTCATGGTTCCTCTGTCCTTACATTGATATATGTGCATCTGGTGTTAAAGTTACTTCTTTTAGCTTTTTTTTAAATTTGCCTTTTTCCTGAAGATGGATCTATCATGTTTGTTGGGTAGGGCAGTTTTACTTTGATTCTGAGTTCCTGCAGTAGTGTAATCTCTGCATACAGTTTCTTCAGCTGTAAGCAACATCAGAAATGTTTGTAATATCCTTGATGACTTTGGGTGCAGTTATTAGTAGAGGCAGTAATACAATTTTGTTTGGGACTGGGATGTCAGTTGGGGCAGTTTTGTAACCTTTGTGGTGGCATCAATTTGCTGAGCATGACAGTCCTTTGGCTCTAGAGCTCCCATATGCTGGCACCAGTGTTATTGGGTCCAGGTGGGTCTATTCTTGGCCTTCAAGTGGCTTTCTCAGATGACATTAGTGGCAGCAGTTGGCAGGGCATTTGGATAGCAGAGGTGGTATGTGCAATGCGGCAGCAGTGTCAGGACAACTTCTGGGTTCCAAGTGTTGCACACTGCTGTTGGCAGTGGCTGTAATTGTCTGAGTGGACCAGTTTCCAGGCCACAGAAGGCATGTGTAGGTAGGTGCAAGCTGTGGTGGTAGCAGTAATGTGGGCCAGCTCAACCTCAGGGACCCCAGGAGAAGTGCTCAGATACTAATAATGATGAACTGGACTGGGAAATCCCCAGGCCACAGGACCTCATGCTCTGGCATTGCGGGTATAGGCAAAGCCAGGCCAGATTACCTTGTCCTTAGGCCCTCCAATAATGTGTGCACATGTTGGCTGTAATAGGCAGAAGGGAAGTGATCCTCAGCCCCCCAGTGGAATTCCTGAGTGGGGACTGCAGCAGCAGTGCTGCAGCCCTACTACTGGGGAGGGTGGGGTTGCTTTCAGTGACAGTAACAGTATGCAAATGAGTGGGAAACATGCACTTTACTTGTGCTTCAGTCCAGGCAGCAGTACCTCGGGCTTTCCTCACAGTTTAGCTGTGGCAGCAGCAGTCCACAGTAATGGCAGCTGAGGGCAGGGAACCCTGGGACTGTGAATATGTGTAGTGGCTCCTCTTCTGGAGGTAGTGGGGTCACCACCACGTGGCCTGTGCTTTGGCTTCAGTGACAGCAGCCAGTCACAGCAGTGGTTGCAGACAGGGGTTGTTAGTGGACTTCCAGGGATATGGAGATGCAGGTGTGATTAAGCCCTATAGCAAGGTACAATCTACTGGGGGCTTGGGTCGCAAAATGGCACCTTGCTATAGCTGCTTAGGACTTGAAGGGTCTGTGGGATCCAGAGCAGACTTCCTCTCTGGAGTAGAATCATTGTTCTATCTCCAGGTGGCTTTCTATGTTAGTTTCAGAGCCAGTGAGGATCAAGTGGCTCTCCTGTGGCTAGCATTGTAGGAATCCATGGTGAAAATATGGACTGGTTAGGGATCTCTCATTTAACCTTTCCCCATATTAGGAAGTCTCTCCAGGCTCCCAGTCAATCATGGACAATCAGGTGACCTTGCTTCCCTCTCTTTCCTCTTTTCTTGCTTCCCTCTCTTTCTTTTACATGTGTCTTGTCACTTCTTTGTTGAATTCCAGTTTTCTTTCTTAGATGATATATTCAAAGTGTGTTTTTCTACTCACTACTTAGGTTCTTGTTTGTGGATATGTGCAAGATATATCTAGTCAGCCACCTTAACGCTTTTCCTCAGTTAGATCTTTTGCAGTAGTCCAAGAAAGAAATGATGGTAGCTTGACCTGGGTTTCTAATAGTGGAAATGGTAAGTCGAAATTTCTGTATTGTTTATGGAGCCCAGGTAGAGTACGAAAGCAGAATTTCTGGTGACTAGAAGAAAAGCAATATGTGTGGATGGTTTATAGACACTAGAAGATTAACAATTAATTAAAGGAAGACACAAATATTCCCCTCTGCTTACATCTACATTTTTCAATTACGGGTGAAGCAAGGTTATTGCTGGTTGGAAAAAGATGTACTTGAGAAGGAGGGAAGACTTTAAAAGGTCTTTTTAAAGAGTGAGAAAAAGGAATCCTCTAGGTGATTAAGGTAAAATTACTGGCTTATGTAGAGTACTTGAAGGCTCTGAGAATTATTTTCTCTACCAAATGACAAATCTCTAATGCATAAGCACAAAGGATGTCCTCTCTCCATAGCCTTTTATATTTTTGACTAATTTTCTTTATTTTCACCTTTTATTTGCTAATTTGGTAAGATAAATTATTTATGTGAAAGTAACACACAATTTTTGAGATATATGTTATGTTTTTTCCCTTTAATGTCAGGGTTGATATGTTCATCTTAGATAGTCAAAAATATCATTTGAGTAATTGAGTTAACCACAAAATAAAGGCTCAAAATATTTTGGCACTGCATTATATTAAATATTGTAAATATGGACATCTCAGAAATGTGCATATGTGTTTACCCAGATACATTTCTGCAAAGGTCATTAATGCAGTTTTATTTAGGGATATCAATGCACGCTATTCAGAACACTTTCCTTCAACTCCTCTTCACTAAATTTTGTTTCTACATTCTTGATGTGGAATTTCACTATTTAAAATATATGCATATCCTCATTAAAGCTTCCTTATTCTCTGTACTAGAAAAAACATGTCAGTCCTTGTCTTAAGGAAATCACTGTCTTCTTGGGAAAAGACATGCAACTTGAAAATAGAAGACTATAGGTGATGAAACCCAGTCAAACATTCCTTTAAATCATATAGATCTCCAAGGTCTTTGGTACAAGAGAAGAGAGTAATCAGAGAGGATATGGTACTTAGATCTATGGAGTCAGCATAAGAACAATATGATAAATAGGATTTCATTTGTGTAATGTTATATTGAGTGGTGTAGTAAGTTATTTCAAAGGACTCAATCCACTGGGCAGCCCCTCCTTTACTTAAAAGCTTCCCTTAATTAGTTATATGTCCTTTTGTTACGTTTTTTCTCACCTGTAGGTTAAATAATACCAAAGTCTTACATCAAAGCGTGGCTCAGAGGCTTACATTAAATAAGTGGTAAGGATACATTTGTAACATATTACATAATATACACATATTAAGTTAATATTTTTATCTTAATTAACAGATAAGTCCAGAAAAATCCAAACTGTCTCACTTATTAAATACTTTTTTCTAGAGTTCAGAAATCTCTTACTATTCACTCATTTGTTCACTCATTTATGTATTTTTCCTTGGATCAACAACATATATGCTGGCCTAACTTTTTTCTGGAGCTGGGTTTGTGCTTGAACACAGTTCCTGTTCTCAAGAAAAGACAAGGAACCAATTTGACAAAGCTCAGGCCCCTAAAGGTAAAAGCAAAGAAGCTTCTACCAGATGGTAGAATATTCCAAATGGGTTGATGGAGTTATGGCGTAAACTATCATCCATGCTTATTGTTGTTTTGCAAAGTCTTTAGGTAGTAGCAGGAAAGTTGCCAAACATAAATTTATATAAAACTTTTTTTCTCAAATTATAGAAAGTGAGAAAATATCAAAATGTCAGAAATGTTCTTGCCAAGAAAGAAATGGCTGAATGAACTCCTTATGAGTCTTTTTATTTTGTACATGAAATAATTTCCAAGACTAGAGGAAAGGCATTTGTTTGGAAAGTGAGGCAGAGTAGTAGGATATAACCTGGCTTGTTCTATACTTTCCCCAAAGTACTATCCAGTCAAACTACTGAAAGTTGTGAAGGTATGTTACTGTGTATCCTGATCCCATTCATTCATATAATAACAATATTATCTGTTTTTTTTTTTTTTTAGAATAAAGGAGAAATTTCAAATGTTGTTAACGTCTGTATTTTCTTTTCAATATTTACCTGAGTACTTACTCACCAGCATGCCTTGATATAACCTAAACTTGGAATAATATCACCAAAAAGCAATCTATAAATTTTGGTCAGAAACACGTGGACATTTAACTATGAAAGCAGAGGTCTAAAACATATAAACTAATGTTAATGTTCATTATGCTGGCATGAGTGCTTTGTGTGCATTTTTCAATTAAATATTCTTAATAATTTGCAAAATATATATTAATATTACAAAACTATATGTAAGAAACTGAGTCTCAGCTTAAGTTGTTCAATGTCACATAGTTATTAAGTAGAATAATTGATATTTGAAGCATTTCTTAAATTGACATTTAGCTTTCAGAGCCTTTCTACTAGTTAATGGTATCTCTCCATAGTCTTATTCATAGCTTATATTTATTGTAAAGATATTATAGGTAAGACACTGTGGTATCTGTACTGGATAATGCCAAAGAACATGAGCTTTCCCTGATTTGACAAAGCTTTTGGTATACATAAAATGATACACACACACATATACACATACTCCAAAATACAATATGTAACGTGTATGAATAAATAACAGTACTGGAAAAGGTCTTGAATAATATATCTTCAGTCTTGCAAAATATGTATCTTCAGATTAGGACCCTTTTGTGTAGAAGGCCAAGTTTCACCTGTAACTTGAAAGGTGGGAAATGTTTTAATAAATCAGAGGACGAAACATACCCACACAGGTTAAGACATGGAAAATCTCTAAGCATCTTTAGGTGATGGCAAGTCGAATGAGCATTTATTTGTAGTTTAGGATTGTAGGAGATGGGTTTAGAAACATAATTGCTATAGAAAAGTTTCTTGGTGAAAACTTCGGTTATAATTTTAAAACATGGAAAGGGTTATAATAGGAATATTAAATTTTTTTGACTCACTCCAACCTCCACCTCCTGGGCTCAAAAGATCCTCTCACCTCAGCCTCCTAAATAGCTGGGACCACAGGCATGCACCATCACACGCAGCTAATTTTTCTATTTTTTGTAGATAACAAGTTTTGCCATGTTGCCCAGGCTGGTCTCAAACTCCCGAGCTCAAGCAATCTGCCCATCTTGGCCTCCCAAAGTGCTGGGATTACAGGCCTGAGCCACTGTGTCCAGCCTAAAACTTTAAAATGAAATAAAACGTTAAGAAATCAATGAATAGATTTTACAGCAGATTAGAAAAGGCTAGGTAAAGAATCATTGAACTGGAATATAGAACAGTAGAAAATTTTCCAATTAAAACATTGAGTGCACTAAAATCTTTGGAGATTCTGAAAAATGATAAAATTAATAATTTATATTGAAATTTAATAACAAAGATATATTCTGTAAGCTTTAGAGTAACAACTAAAATAATAGCTAAGTGACATAATAAATTTGTCTCAGATAATAAATATTATGAATATATAATAAAACCAACAAATGGAGAAAGAAGAAGAAAGGAAACATAAAACATTCAGGACAAATATAAAACAAATGCTAATATAGAATAGTAAGTCTAAATATACCAGATATTGTATTAAATGTAAATAAATTAAACATTCCAATTAAGAGATGAATATTAAAAGGCTAAGTTTTAAAAAACAAACTATATCCGTAATGCTTTAGGGGAAGTAAATTTACAACATTATTAAAATGTGCAAAAATTTGCTTCTAGTAATTTACTTAAGAAAATACTTCCATGTATGTTAAAGATATATGCACAAGAAGTAACTATAAAAATCACTTAACTTTGTAATATGTATTATGAATGTCTTTATTGATGTATAATTTACCCAAAACAAAATGCACTAATTTTAAGTGCACAAATAAAGTTTGTTAAATGCTTATGCTCATTTAATCATGACCAGAATCAACATAGAGTATATTTCCATCATTCAAAACTTTGTATTATGCACGTTTATAATCACTATTGCCTGCCCATGTCCCAAGCAAACATTAAGATGCTTTCTTATTATAAATTTTATTTCTCTTTCATAGAATTTGCGTGAATGGAATGATATATAATATGCTCTTTTGTGTTTAGCTCCCTTTGCTCAGGGTAGAAATTTTGTCCTAATCCATAAGTTTGCATATATTGGTAGCTTGTTTTTGTTATTGATAGGTAATATCCCATTGTATGGATATACCTTATTTTTTATCTAGCCACTTGTTGATGAACATTAGAGTGATTTCTAGTTTAGCATTATTATGAATAAAACTTCTAAAAACTTTCATGCCCGTGTTGGTATGGACATGTTTTCATATCTCCTGGCCGATACCAAGAAATGTAATTACCAGATCAAGATATGAGTCTGTTTAATGTTATTTACTGTTTTCCAAGTTTTTGTACCATTTTATATTCCAACTAACAATATATGAGAACAATAATGGCCCCCTTTCTTTGACTAAACTTGGCATTGATGTACTACTTAATTTTAGCCATTCTAGCATTGTGTATTTTCATCTAATTCTGGATTAAATTTTCAATTTTAATGACCAATATTATGCAACATCTTTAACTTTTTTATTAGTTATTCTTACAGTTCCTTTTAGGATGTTCTGCTTAACTCTTTTGCCCATTTTATGAATTATTTGTTATCTTATTATTGATTCATAAAAATTTATTGTATATTTTAGACATAAATTATTTGCCAGGCATATATACATTGCTAATATTTTTCTTCTCATTGGTGGTTTCCATTTCAGTCTCTTAGCAGCATCTTTAGAAAAATACATTTTTAATATGCTGACTCTGTCAGTTAATCAATATTTTTTTAGTTTCTTCTTAAATATGTGTTAATAGTCTCCATTGAAGCCATCTGGGCTTAAGAGCTTTCTCATTGGATATTTTTTTTCAAATTACGAATTCTATTTAATATAGAGAGAGCCACTTGCTATTAAATGTTTTTATTTTTCTTTTGATACTTTATTTTAAGGAATTTATTTATTTCATCATTTAAAAGTATATTGGCATCAAGCTTATCATAATATTCCATTATTTTCCTTTTAACTTATTTTTAATCTGTCATAATTTTCTCTCATCTCTGATCTCAGTAAATTATATTTTCTTTTATTGACTTTTTAATGGTTTATTGATATTATTCATCTTTTTGAAAAAACAACTGGTTTTGCTGATTTTCCTTGTATTTTTTCTGTTTTTCTATTTTATTAATTTCTGCTTTTAATTATTTTCATCTATCTACTCACTTTAGGTTCAATGTGATTTTATTTTTCAAGTTTCTTGGTATTTAGACAGTTTATTTTAAACTTTTCTTTTTTCCTAATGTATGTATTTAAAGGTATATGATTTCCTCTAAGCAGTACTTACTTGCAGTCCAAAATGCTTGATATGTTCTGTTATCTTTATTGTGTTGAAAATATGTACTAATTTACTTTATAATTGTTCTTTCACACATTGTTAAAAGTGCATTGATTAGGTTTTAAATATTGAAAAAAAAAACACTGTACTTATTACCTATTATTCTTAAGAGAGCATGCTATCTATGACTTAGTATTTTGAAAAAACTCTTTTTATAGCCCAGTCAATAGTCTATCTTGATGAGTATTGTATGTGTATTTTTAAAAAAGTGTCCTTTCTGCAGTTGTAAAACATAGTGTTCTGCAAACATTAATTAATTCTAAGCGTTCATAATGTTTAAGTATTCTGTGTATTTAGTAATGGTATATCTTTTGATATTATTTTTGAAAGAGGATATATTAAAACACCACCTATGAGGGAAGAGAAAGATCCCCAATGCAGAAGAATTCCAAATACCTTAATAAAGATACTTTGCTTTCGAAGAGGTGGAAAGTACTTTCCCCTCCCTATACAGTCTACAGATAATGACATTCTTCCAAAGAGTAAGATATGGAAAAGATGAAAACAGCAACTTTACAGTAGAGAAGTCTGAGAAATATCACCTCAACCTGATGATCAAGGTCAATATCCAAAGTGCTGAGTCATGTCGATACATGCTGATAGTATGTAGCCATGATATAATGTGATGTCGATGGTATTTTACCTCTATGGTCTTTCTCCCAAAAAATCATGACACCATTGTAATTACAGAATACACACACCCTAAATATGTAATTCAATTGAGAGACTGTCTGCATAATATTTAACTAGTATTTCTCAAAACTTCTAAGGTCTTTAAGAATCAGCAAATCTGAGAAACTCTCACATCCAAGAAAAATCTTAGCAAGATAACTAACAGTAATGCTGTGCCTTACATGGAATCCTGGAAAATAAAAAGGACATTAGGCAGAACTGAGGAAATAAGTAAATTTTAATGAATAAATAAGGACATTTAGTTAATAATAGTGTACCAGTATTGGTTCATTAGTTGTAACAAATGTACCATCTTAATATAAAATGCTAATAATAGGAGAAACTGGTAAGAGGTATATGGGAATCCTGTCAGCTTCACAATTTTATCTAGAGAATTTTCTATTTCTCTCTTTTCCTCCTCACTAACCACCTACCATACACACACAAAATCAGGGTATTTTTTTTGAAAAATTAGAACAATAAAATAAATTTTTATAGCTGTCTTAGATTTTTTTAAACCTGATACATTTATAAATAATTTAAGGTTGAATTAGATTATAAACTCATAAAAGTTCTTAAAATATCTAAACAGAATGGAACAATAGAAGTAACCAATAAAAATAAAAATACAACTATAAAGTCAGATGTTTTACAGATGCTAGAAATGCAGAGAGTAAAAAAAAGTCTTTCTCCTTACATAATGTTTAGTCTAGTGGAGAAGACATAATATTAAGCATAAATTTATGGTTAGTCAGACTAGGTTAAATCTGTTAATTACATGTTCCAAAATCACCCTGCAACTTTTCCTTCATGTATCCTCTATCCTTAAAAATTTGGTTTTATTTTCTTTTTCTCTACCTTGTATTGTCTATGATGAATATGTCTCATTTATTTCAGTATTTTCAGAGCCTAATAAAATAAAATGTAATACATATATTATTAATTGAACTATAATTGTCATAAATCAGAGAAGGAAAGTTAACACTAAATATAAACAACATTTCAAAAAGTTGAAGCTATTTAAAAGTGTAAGGGACATCCTTGTAAAATGTAGAAGCCTCTACATCTTTGCAGTTCTAAGGGTTGAATTTGATGTCTATCCTTGTAAGGTCTCTTCTAATTTGAAGTTTTGCTAGTTCCATGAACATAATATGTTGATGCAAATTAAATGTAAGTTGCACATATTGATGTTAAGTTGATGAAGTAGCTCTAATGAAGAAAAAAGAATGTACCTAGGTTGAAGTCATCCTGAGAGTTACATTGAGTAAACATCTTTGGAACAATAAAATTATCAAAGCTTACAAATGTTAAGTAAAAAATAGGCTCAGGGTTGTAAAGGAAGGATAAAAACAAGGAATAATGGGAAGGGTCATGAGGGTAGAACATTGCTCGACATAATCCACTGGATATTTTTAACACATGGTGTGAAGGTAAAGGTAACATTCCTGAAACAGAAGCTGCAACTAAAAAGGCTCATCCTAAGTAAGCTGATATGATGAAAATGTCATCCATCTGTATTTTAGTACAATTTCTGAGGGGTGATTCATACCCAAATTTTGGTATGAATATATGAACTGAAGTAAAGATACACTGTCTTACATTCTAGTATTTTAATTTTTCATCAAAGTAAAATATATAATCATGATGCACATATTAAATACGTGGAGGTCCTGTTATGCTATGAAGGAACCATTCAAATATGGTTCTGTTTCATATAATATTAATATTATAAGATACATTTGCTATGACATTCTTTTCTCTAAATTACCAACTTGAGTCCTCTAAACTTGAGTAATTAAATTTGATTATTTATATCTCTCACTTGGGTTGACCAGTGACTTTTTAAAAATGATGTTTAAAATGACACAAAGCGAAATACTCTTAGCATATCATCTTTAATCCTCAAATAAATTCTCACACCAAATGTGAAAGTTAGATGTGATAATTATTTTATTAGAAGAGAAACTAAGGTGATAATAAGTAGTGTAACTAATAAAATCGAACACCTATAAAGTTTTAGGCAGGTAAAATTGATTGAGTAGATGAGGGAGTGACAGAACATGTGCTGAACTAGAAAAAAAGTCAGTACGTATTCTTTATTAAAAAGGCAACCTAATAAATCACCTAAAGGGAATTGCTACATTTTAGGTCATATTGTCTTTTTTTTTTAACTCTAAAGGTACCCGAATTCCTTTTATTCAATTCAGGGAGGAGACAAGGGTATTTATTTTAAAAAGGTGTCAGATTAAGAAAGGAAATAAAATTTTTGTTCAAATATCTACTATTAACAACTTAATACTTTACAAAGCAATAAAACATAGTTTTTGTATGACTTACAAATGGCTTTTGGAAGCTAGTTTAAAAGAGATATAAATATATTTTGAGTGGCAATAACAGTGTTAAAATAAGAATATTTACAGATAACTACCTGGAAGCACATATTTATTTGCATATCCAAGTCATTATTAATTTGTTAAAATGTCACATTTTTCTATATTCACAACTTATATCTTCCCATGTTGTAAATTTATATAAAATGTACAAGATTTAAAAATGTACCACTCTGATACTACTGTGATTGACTCTGTTGTATCTGTGTAAGTACATTAACTTTCTGTGTTTAATCTCTTGCCCTTCTAATTCATCCTCCACACTCTGTGAGATATCTTCTAAAATGTAAATTGGATGATTTTACTCCTTTTCTTCAAGTTATTCAGTGCTCCTCCACCACCTTGAAGATAAATCTAAGTATCTTCATGTGCTATATGTAGTGCCGCAATGTTGGAACTTGTGTCCTCTTTTCCAAATTTTATGCGCAGTGTTTACCATGAGAATCCCACAATATTAATAGCTCCCCGAGTGTTCCCTGCACTCTCATATTATCCTTTCTCTGTCTGGATTGTTCTTTCTCCAACATCCATCTAACTCTTCCTGGTACTTGGAGCCTCAGTTTCACATGTACATTCTTCTGAAAGATCGCTGTGATTATTCACTGCTTTCACTGTAGAGTTCGTTTGGTGCCTCTTCTGTGTGCTTTTGCCTCATGTACAATTCATCACCTTGCTTGTTGCTATGTATTTTAAAGTCAATGCTCTTTTGTGTGTTTTCCACTAGATTCCTTATTTCTTCATGTTGAGACACTGATACTATGTCTAATATTAATACAAAGATCTTCATTGAATACTTTAGTAATAAGTGAATTTCTAAAATAATTAATTTACCCAAATAAAAAACCTAGGCCCTTTGCCACAGTAATATAGTCTGTATTTATACTGCACACTTTCTTCAAAGGAAGACTTCTTCAAAAAATATGTAAACCCCTTTATGTACCAACCTAATGTAGACTCTGATATAGTATCTCCCATACCTAAATGAGATTTAAAATGTTTTTAGTCAATCCCTGCATAAGCAGAATTTTAAAATTTCTCTTGTCAGGAGTAATAATTGAAAGGATATAATTATAACTAAGATATCTGGCTGCCAATCAGTACTAGTGAGAAAGAAGGAGAAAATGAAAGAAAAATTAAAAGAAAAATAAAACAAGAGATAGACAAATGTCGCAGAATCAAAGGCATTCAAATGGACTATTTTGTAAATATTCCCAACAGGTTTCCTACCTCATAAACATATTACTAACTTGTCTCTATCCACAGGTCTACCAACATTTCCCCCTTCTTTCTTTAAGATTCAAACTTCTTTAAATCTTCTCAACATAAATCAATAGACAATATTAAAAAATAACAATTGTAAGAAATGTCCTGCTTTCCATGGCAACCTATTAGTGACTGCAGCATATGGAGGAATGAATCAGAGCAGGGTGGCAAGACAAGCTGGCAAGGGGCAAGAATGCACCAGAAGGGTCCTTGTTTTAGGCTAATTGCTTCTCCCCAAATTCATATGTTGAATCCCTAGTTTCAAGAACCTCAGAATGTGACTGAATTTGGAGGTGGGGCCATTAAAGAGGGGACTGAGTTAAAAATGAGGCTCTTAGGATGGGCCCCAATCCATTGAAACTGTGTCCTTATATGAAGAGGAAGAAATACCTGGGATGTGTGCTCATGCAGCAAAGGCTATCTCCAGTCAAAGGATAGAGGCTACAGGAGAAACCAAACCTGCCGACAACTTGATCTCGTGCTTCAGTATCTAGAACTGTGAGAAACTAATTACTATTATTTAAGCCACCCCCTCTATGGTATTTTGTCGTGCCATCTCTACCAACCTAATACAGGGTCCAAGCTGAGAGAAGACCCTGTGGGAGTCAGGGCCTGAGCAAATGGCTCATCCAGCCAAGGTGGAAGCTTATGTCAGCAGACTGGCTATATACAGGATTTTTGAACAAGACAATAGCATTGAGAATAATGAGACACAGCCTTCCCACTCTTGAAGAAAAGAAGTACAGGTATGTAAAAGAAGAAAACTAGATTAAAGGAGGAGGTTCACTTTATGTCCTTTTTAACTGTTTATTGAAAGAACCTGAAAAACAAAAGCACTTCAGTAGAAATGAGCACAATTAGAGCTTACTTTTTGTTTTCTAAAAATTATTCTGGGCCGGGCGCGGTGACTCAAGCCTATAATCCCAGCACTTTGGGAGGCCGAGACGGGCGGATCACGAGGTCAGGAGATCAAGACCATCCTGGCTAACACAGTGAAACCCCGTCTCTACTAAAAAAAATACAAAACACCAGCCGGGCGTGGTGGTGGGCACCTGTAGTCCCAGCTACTCGGGAGGCTGAGGCAGGAGAATGGTGTAAACCTGGGAGGTGGAGCTTGCAGTGAGCTGAGATCCGGCCACTGCACTCAGGCCTGGGCAACAGAGTGAGACTCCATCTCAAAAAAAAAAAAAAAAAAAAATTCTGTATTAAAAGGAGCTACAAATGCTTGTATTTTAAGGGGCACTGCCTAATGATATTTAAAAAGAAGAACAAATTCAGAGATTCGTACTTCCCAAATTTAAAACTTACTACAAAAGATGATAAACAGTGTGATACTGCCATAAAGATAGCTATATAGACCAATGAACTAGAATGGAGGAATTAAACTTAGACACTGCTAGCCAACTGATTTTCCACAAAGATTCGAAGACCATTCAATGAGTAAGAAAAAGTCTGTACCAAATAGTATTGAGGAAACTAGATGTCTACATATATCATAATAAAACTGGACTCGTATTTTATTCCATATACAAAATTTAACTCTAAATAGACCCTTACTTTAAAGCATATACAATTATCAATTTAAAATAGGTCAAGGATTTTTAAGTATAAAAGCTAAAACCAAAAAATCACTGAAAAAAATAGGCATAAATCTTTATGTCATTGGATTTGGCAATGGATTATCAGAAATGACACTGAAAGCATGAACAAAAAAAAGATAAATTGGATTTTATCAAAATTAAATACTTTTGTGCATCAAAGTTAACTACCAAGAAAGTGACAAGACAACCTACAGAACAGGATAAAATATTTCTATGTCATGTATCTGATAAGAGTCTAATAATCAGAATACATAAAGAACTTTTATAAGTAAACACCCAAATGACAAATAATCCATTGAAAAGAAGAGAAAGGACTTGAATGGGCATTTCTCAGAAGAAGATATAGAAATGACTAACAAGTATGTGAAAAGATATTCAACATTGTTAGTCACAAGGGAAATTCAAATGAAAACCACAATGAAATGCTGCTGAACACTGACTAGTATGACTAGAATCAAAAAGAAAAACAGGCTTTGGTATCAGGATGATGTTGGCCTCATAAAATGAGGTAGGGAGGATTCCCTCTTTTTCTATTGATTGGAATAGTTTCAGGAGGCATGGTACCAGTTCCTTCTTGTACCTCTGCCTCTGGTGGAATTCGGCTGTGAATCCGTCTGGTCCTGGACTTTTTTTGGCTGGTAGGCTATTAATTATTGCCTCAATTTCAGAGCCTGTTATTGGTCTATTCAGAGATTCCACTTCTTCCTGATTTAGTCTTGGGAGAGTGTATGTGTCCAGGAAATTATCCATTTCTTCTAGGTTTTCTAGTTTATTTGCGTAGAGGTGTTTATAGTATTCTCTGATGGTAGTTTGTATTTCTGTGGGGTTGGTGGTG